>NC_142588.1:55993612-56295585 GCF_965207765.1 Zootoca vivipara | reverse complement strand
TTCAAGCATTTGAAACATAGCATTTAGTGTATTTGAGGCCATCACTGAATCATGGACTGTGTAGTGGTGGATTTGAATACTATGGTGCTCTGTGTGAGGCCAAAACTTGGAGCACCCCCCCCTCCAGCCCTTGTGCTGCCTTCCCAAAGGCAAATGAGGAACTTCCCTGCTTTGGGAGGAAGGTGTGAGGCTCTGGCAGGGTGCTAGAGCCCTCCCATCTCCTTCCCAAAGCTGGGAAAGCGCTGATTAGAAAAGGACTCCAGAACTCTGTCAGACATCCTTCCCAAAGCCCAAAGCCTCATTGACTGGGCTTTGAGATGGCTCCCCCTCAGCTCAGAACCCAGTCCGTGGCACTACTTGCACAGCCCAATTAGAGGACAGCCAATATGACACAGGGCCACCCTAGTATCAGCACCTCTGACATGGCTGGTGTCATTGCTGAGTTGCTCCTCTTTAAACGGACGTATACTATCTTGGGATGATTAATTTTACACCTGTTTTGGATTTGAGCTGACTTGATTGAGCCAGTGCAGGAGTAACATGGTACAAGAGGTGGCTTTGCATTGAATGGCGGCATGGATTCCAGTGGTCTTCTCTCTTCCAGGTGCATTTCCAACTTAGACAGAGCACTGTGGACAGCCCTCGTGTACAAAAGGCTTCTGACAGGCTCCCCAACGGTAAAGCCCTGCATAAGAAGGTTGTGCCACGAGCTGCCCAATGGGAGACGCCGCGGTGAAGGCAGACCTTGGCCGGATGAAAGCTGGTGGAGATATCGAACATGAGATGTCAACAAGGCTGACAGATGAACTTTCCAAGATCCATCTCTTGTGATACCCATAAACATGAAATGAGCCTAAACCTTTTTGTTTATTGTTGTTGTTGTTTAGTCGTTTAGTCATGTCCGACTCTTCGTGACCCCATGGACCAGAGCACGCCAGGCACTCCTGTCTTGCACTGCCTCCCGCAGTTTGGTCAGACTCATGTTCGTAGCTTCGAGAACACTGTCCAACCATCTCGTCCTCTGTCGTCCCCTTTTGTTTATTAAATGGCTAGTATTTAACTGCACTATAGAAAAGAAAAGAAAAGAAAAACTCTTCTAGAAAGGGGTGGGCAGGCATTGGAGCCTTCTGGTCTATGATGTGCATAAGGTGTGCATGCACAGGGGACAGAAATACCTACACACTTGTCATGGTGGGAAAAGGTCAGGAGGGAGTAGTGATTGAAGGGAGGAGCCAGAAAACATAACACCAAAATATTCCTTCAAGACTACCTACTAGTTCAGATCAGAGCTTGGAAAGTTCATTTTAGCAAGAAATTCATTCCATTTCACCCCCTCCTAAAAGGAATTAGTTACCGTTCAAGTTCACCCCTTCCCCCCCCAAAGAGGAACTAATTCCAGGGCCGTCTCTAGGCCCGGGTCTGGTGGCGCGGGGCACCGCTGTGCCCGCTGAGAGGCACGGCAGAGGCCGCCCCAGGCGCACCTCTCAGCTGTTCAGTGGCTTCAGGCTGCTCTCCGGAGGCGCGTGGGCCTGGGGCCACCTCCGCCGCACACAGGGGCGTCGCAACGGGACGGGCAGTGCCCCCTGGGAAACGGGGCGGGCGGGGGCGGCGCAGGGATCCGTCGCGCTAGGGCGCCAGGTATGCTTAAGACGGCCCTGACTAATTCTGTGCTGGTTCAAGTTACAATTCATTTTTTCCAGCCTTCATAATTTTACAAGTTGCTAGCTAAAATATAAAATATACTTAAGAAGACTATGACAACATCAAGATACACATACAGTGTAATGTGGACAAATTTATTTATTTTTCCCAACAAGTATTATTTTAAAGCTTAAACAGCAGCATCAGTTTTCAGATATGTAAAAATGGTAAATGCAATGGCCATAATCAAACACAGAGTGCAATGAAAGTCCTGTATAAAGGTCTGTGCACTGTAGTTTCTTAAAGGTTTCCTGGGAATTGTAACTCTGTGAGAAGTAATCTACAGTGCCCAGAATCCTTTGAAGGAAAGAATCTGCTTCAAATGTGCTTTATAGGTATAGCATTTGCACAACCTCAGACTACTTGTGCTCTTCAATTGCATCAGAATGAGAAAGACTATGTTGCCCTCTACTGGCCACTGAATATTTTGATCATGGGTATGGAAGGCTTTTATGGGATGCTTTTAAGGTCCCTGGATATGTGAATTAATTTTTCAAACGTTTCCAGTATGTTGCGTTTCCTTCTATTTAAAAACAAAAAGCAAAAGCAAAAATAACAACCTTGTGCCCCTCCCTCTGATATTTTGAACCATAGGTGCAACTATATTGGCTCATATGAGGACGTTGTGAAGCCTTTTGGATGGGAGACCCCGATCCAAGCAATTTCATGCATCAAGTATTCACTAGTGTTAACTGCTATGATCATTTATAAGCCATTATACAGTGCACTAATTTATATACCACTTTTACTGGTAAGTGCCTTATATCGGTAATGGTAAGCATAGTGGGCTTTGTAATCTGTACAGTATAATGCTTGCTAGCCTTGCAACAGTGTTAAAATGCAGGCCCTTATTAGTAGCATTTTGCAGGCGTGGAACTGAGGCTGATTTGCCCAAAGTCATATAAAGGGACCTTGGCTATCCACTGCATCACACTGGCTTTCTTGATCAGCCACAAATTTATTTGATAACCCAACTCAAAAACCTTTCGGGATTCAGAATTTCCAGATTTATTATCTTGGAAAGAGATAGGGAGTCCTCCTACCTTATTAATTTACTGCAGATGAGAACTCGTTTGGAAAACGCAGCATGTAAAACCAGTCACAGTGAAACTATCATTAGAGGTGTATGAAAGAGAGGCTCGTCTTTTACAAATTACTTTCAACTTTTAGAACCTCCCAACAACCATCTTTGGAGCTCAGTTTTCTTTGAGAAAAAGTCTTTAAAAACCACACTTGTCAAAGGTGCGGATTCCTTCTTTTAGCAGAAGCAATGTCCTCTTTGTTTCCCAAGAGGTCTTTGTGCGATTGTTGCCTGCCCCTAATTTGCATAGATGTCCCGCCTTCTCTGCGAATAGTGTTAAACATTGCAATATATAATGCAGAGGCTTTGGAGGTCAACCCGCTTGGAAACACAGAGATTGCTGATGCAAAGCATTCTTGTGTCACGGTCCTTTGCCTTGCTTTGTTCCCCACTTATCCTTCAAATGGTTTCAAAGAAATAAAAACAACATGCATAAACATTTACAACAGGCACACACTGTACATAACTTTATACCTGATGAGCTGGGTCTGTCCTTACTAAAAGAAACAACATGGTTTGTTCCCACAATAAGCTATGAGTGAGATCCAACATAGTGCAAGCAGGTGCCTGTTTGTGCAAGGGGGCTTCTCCCTCTCCCCTTCCTATAGCCCCCCATGCACCCCCAAAATCTGCCTCAGAGGGCTGGGGGAGCCCCATATACTGCCATCTACTCTTTCCCATATAATCAACTCAATTATATGACTCATCCGGAAGAGCTGAGTCATGAGTGTTCACACTATGCAAAGTGACCTACTGCAGGGGTGGAAGAGCTGAGTCATGAGTGCAGGGGTGGGGGACCTTTGGCCCTCCAGAGGTGTCTGGCTTCCCATCAACCCCAGCCAGCACAGTCTATAGTAAGGGGTGGTGGTGGTTGCAGTGCAGCAACATCTGACAGGCCACAGGCACCCCATCCTTGACCTACTGGGGAGTGAAAAGTGTAATAAAAAGACCTTTAGCTGGGGGCATTACCTTATAAAAACAAGTATTCAATGGAATAAATTGCATTGGACAGGCCTTTGAAGCCTATTGTGTCTAATGCATCCACCATCCAAGGCAGTGGGAGGAAAGGGGGAAACCAAGAGCAGCAGTGGCCGTGATGGATGTGGGTGTCTCCGCAACTACCCTTTAGGGATAGTGCAGCAAACCCACTTCCCCCCTGAGATCACACAGTTTGCAATAAGGAAAGTGACGGGAAAGGGCACTGGAAGGCATTGCTCAAGGAACAGATAATCTAGAAGTGACATTAGAGAGCCAATATACGGAGTGTTGTCCCTGAGCCAGTTTTGCTTCTAGTGTCATCTGTTTCCCCTTCCACCTGCTTCGGTGTGGTGTTATCCACCTAAACATTAGCAAGAACTTCCTGACAGTAAGAGCTATTCGGCAGTGGAATTTGCTGCCAAGGAGTGTGGTGGAGTCTCCTTCTTTGGAGGTCTTTAAGCATGATAGCCAAGTTCAAATATATAAAAGGATGTCATATAGAGGAGGAAGAAAGATTGTTTTCTGCTGCTCCAGAGAAGCGGACATGGAGCAATGGATTCAAACTACAAGAAAGAAGATTCCACCTAAACATTAGGAAGAACTTCCTGACAGTAAGAGCTGTTCGACAGTGGGATTTGCTACCAAGGAGTGTGGTGGAGTCTCCTTCTTTGGAGGTCTTTAAGCAGGGGCTTGACAGGCATATGTCAAGAATGCTTTGATGGTGTTTCCTGCTTGGCAGGGGGTTGGACTGGATGGCCCTTGTGGTCTCTTCCAACTCTGTGATTCTATGATTATCACAGTGAAACTTACTTCTGAATCATGCATAGGCTTCTGCTACGTTAGGCTGTTCCACCCTTCTTTCTTTTTTAATTTCTCCATAAATGGCAACTTGGCCACTACCCTCCTAAATCACAGGGTAGGAAAATAGGGATCCTTAAGCCCAGCAAAGGAAAGGAAAGAAGAAGAGGAGTTTGGATTTGATATCCCGCTTTATCACTACCCAAAGGAGTCTCAAAGCGGCTAACATTCTCCTTTCCCTTCCTCCCCCACAACAAAAACACTCTGTTAGGTGAGTGAGGCTGAGAGACTTCAAAGAAGTGTGACTAGCTCAAGGTCACCCAGCAGCTGCATGTGGAGGAGCGGAGACGCGAACCCGGTTCACGAGATTACGAGTCCACCGCTCTTAACCACTACACCACACTGGTACATTTCTCACATTTCAGACGGTTACATAGATTACAATCAGGGTTCTGTTCTGTAATGAATTTGGCTCCATGGGCAACCCAGTTTTGAATGCCAAGACTCTGCATTTTGTGTGTGTAGATTGAACATGGTACCGGGCACAAATCTGCAGTTCAGGAACACTACCGGTTTAACGGAATCCTCCCAGGCAATACATAAATGCCTTGAGTTGGCATTTGCTGAGAAAGGCAGAATATGAATTCTGGCCTCAATGAAATAAATAAATAATGTGATGCATCTGAACTTTGCAAACTACCTGGAGATGCCTGGAACTGAACCTGGGGCACTTCTGCATAGAAGACAGATGTGCTACAACTGAGCTATGACACTTCCCTATTCTGCCTCTTCCAGGCTCCTTTCTGGTTGTTCTCTCTGAAGCAGCAGCAGCCTTCCATGCAGCGTAGCAAACCACTTCCGAAAGAAAGCGGGCTTTAAAAAGCAGCTGAGGAGAAATGGCATCGGTGGGGGAAGGGAGGGAGCCTCTTGTTAAAAGAAAATAGTCAAAAAACCCACGGGGCATGTCTTAGATCCCAGCCACAGCTGCTGCATAAAGCAAACTTGTATACTTGTTTAACTGGCTTGTTGAAGAAGTGATTTCTTCAGCGCTTGGAGAACGTGCAGCGTCTTCACTGCAAAATTTCGAATTTCTGCTGCGGAGTTCTTGGTTTAAACGGCAATTATACATTTTCTTCCCAATTCATTTGGGACTCGAAAAAGATGGTGAAGATACATCCCAGCAGTATGGCGAAGGCGGATGCTAAAGAAAGAGGGAAAACACAGAGATCCCTTCCAAGACTTATTAGCCCTGGGATTAGTTTTCAGTGCAAGGCAAAAACACAGCGCAGGGAGAGGAGGGGGGCACATGCACCTGAGCCATAGCTGCCAAGTTTTCCCTTTTCTCGCGAGGAAGCCTATTCAGCATAAGGGAAAATCCCTTTAAAAAAAGGGATAACTTGGCAGCTATGACCTGAGCATGTGCAGAGTGCCCCCGCGCCCCTGGCTGGCTCCAGCCCGTCCCTGGCTTCCAGATCTCCAGC
Organism: Zootoca vivipara; assembly: GCF_965207765.1. Classification (NCBI taxonomy): domain Eukaryota; kingdom Metazoa; phylum Chordata; class Lepidosauria; order Squamata; family Lacertidae; genus Zootoca; species Zootoca vivipara. The sequence goes on along the minus strand of NC_142588.1, from coordinate 56,289,546 downwards.
AATGGACACGCCTCTGCCTGTTCCAGTGCCCCCTGCCCGTGGGAAACGGCTGCCTCGCTGGCTCCAAAGCGGGATTCCGGCCCCAGCTGCACCCGATTGCTGGAAGGGGGCGCTCAGAGCACAGCCGGCTGCGGAGGGCGGCGACTGGGGACGGGGCGGAGCTGAGCTCCGGGCCGCGGCGGCTCCTGGGGGCCGAGGCGAGAGGGCGATCTGCCGGGGCTGCGACGGCTGGAGGGACCGCGCAACAGGTAGGGGCCGAGAGGAAGAGATCGCGACAACGGGAAGGGCCCGGCTTGGGCGCCCCCTTCCCTCCGCGCCGTCGGGGCTTCCACTTCGTTTCCGTCCGCTCGAGAAAGCGCTGCCCCCGGGGCTCGTGTGGAAACTTCTGCGACGGGGCCCCGGCTACTCCGTCCGCGGCTTCTGCGCAGCCCTGGCGAGCTGCGTGGGCAACTGGTCTCCCCATCCGCTGCGGGAGATCGCGGGTTGCTATCCTGGCCAGCTCCCCACCCATCCCGCCCCGTTGGCTTAGGGACGCCAGGCTGAGCTTCCGAGTCGGAGGAGGCTTCCTTAAGGCAGCACGCGCGCCCAGAACATCACCATGGTTTCCCACAGTTCCCCTGGGTCCAGGGGTCTTACCCCCTGGTAGTCCTCCTCGGTCCTGGTCTGGATCGCACCCAGGCGATCTTCCTTTTGGCTACTGGAGATGGTCCGTACTCCTAGGAACACTAGTTTGCTCCCCGCCCCCAGGTGACAACACCCTATAGCTCGTTTGATTTAGGAATTCTGGGGACAGCATCGTTAGTTAGCGGGTCTGACTCTGGCTACTCATTCCGACCCTCCTTCACACAAGTACAGACGACCCATGACTGACGTGTCCCGTAGGGCGGATTCCAGTATGACAGTTGATGCTCATGGGGTGGCCTTTTCTTACAGGAGGAAAAGTTGCATCAGAAATCTTTTGGGGTTTTTGGAAGTGTGTGTGTATATGTGTCTGTGTGTGATCCTGTGGTTAGAATCTAGAAACAGGTTATGTAGAGAGATGCTCAAATATTAGAAACAGAAAGGGCTTTCTTGTTTATTGGAGATCTACTATAGGCTATCGGGTAACAGCTAAATTCGGCCAAACAAGGTCAAAGAGTTTGTGTGTATGGCTTTTTGTTTGTTATATGTACCTTGGTTTAAGAACAGCCCTGTTTGCAAACTATTCAGTTTACGAACTCCGCAAAACCGGAAGCAGTATCCCAGTTTGTGAACTTTACCTCAATCTAAGAATGGAATCCGAATGGTGGAAGGGCACCGGTGGCGGGAGGCCTCATTAGGGAAAGTGCACCTTGGTTTAAGAATGGTTTCGGTTTAAGAACAGACTTCCAGAACAGTGTATTTTATTTTTCTGTTGGAAGCCGCCCAGAGTGGCTGGGGAAACCCAGCCAGATGGGCAGGGTATAAATAATAAATTATTATTATTATTATTATTAAGTTCATAAACCAAGGTACCACTGTATTTTAACTGGAAAAGTTGGGGGTCATCTTATATGCCCAGTCGTCTTATACGCCGGAATATACGGTAATTAGAACATGATAGGTGTTCAGTAGAATTTGTTACCCTGCGATGTGCAAACCATGAGTGCTGGACTGTGACCTGGAAAACATGGATTCAACTCTGAACTCCATGGTGGTCTCAATGTACATCCCATTATGTTAAAAGCCTGGAATATGGAGGGCTCAAGAGACCCGCCTACCTGTTCCAGGGAGGTTCTTAGGAGTGAGAAGAATCCAGAGGAAGGCTGCACTGTTGTGTCGGGCAGGAAAAGAATGTTCTTATTTGCTGAAATGTTTCTCTTACCCCATCCCAAAGATTCAGGGCAGATAAACAAAGAAGTATGCACAATCACAACGTAATAACAGATAAGAAATAGCAGTAAAGTGGTACCTTGGTTTAAGAACAGCCCTGTTTGTGAACTATTCAGTTTACGAACTCCGCAAAACCGGAAGTAGTGTCCCGGTTTGTGAACTTTACCTCAGCCTAAGAACGGAATCTGAATGGTGGAAGGGCCCCGGTGGCAGGAGGCCTCATTAGGGAAATAATGGTTTCGGTTTAAGAACGGACTTCCGAAACAGATTACGTCCGTAAACCGAGGTACCACTGTATAGAGTTTGGGATATACTCGCCGTATAAGAAATACGACCCGGCGTATAAGACGACCCCCGACTTTTGAGAAGATTTTCCTGAGTTAAAAATTAGTCTCATATGCAGGAATATACAGGACTTTAAAATCAGTATTTAAGTGTCACCTAATTGCATCTTGGGAATAGCGTGGAACAGTGCAACTTAGATACATATATTTCTACCCTGGAACCTGCTTCACACATTACCAAATTCCTGCATGTCAATTATGTGGTCCTCAAGTGCAGATGTGATCCCACTTGTGTGGGAATTGCTGTGTGTAGATGACAATCTGCATGTGCAGCCCTGGCATCATACTGTGGCAGCTGCCAGTGCTCAGGTGCCCTGGGAGGTCCTACTGGGGCTGGCACCCTGGCTAGCCTGCATAAAGGCCACCAGTTGTGGGTGTCTCACTAACTCCCCCACACTTACTTATGGGGTTACCTGATGGTGGCAGCTGCTCATTACAGAGCCTCTCCCCATATAAACTGCCCTGGACTCTGCATTCATCTTCTGAGAGGTATGGAGGGTGGCAACACGAGAACGGGGCCTTTTCTGCAGTGGCTTGCCTGTCACCTTTATTATACATCTTTAGATGCTTTCAACCTGGCCTTTGGCTGATTAACGTTCTATGGCTTTTTAAATGTGTCTGTGAGAAGGGGGGGTATTGTTTTGCTGTTTCCTTTTACTTATTTACTTATTTTTATTCTGCATTTTATTCTGTGAACCGCCTTGAGATCTTGTGATGAAGGGCAGTATATAAATCTAATATGAATGAATGAATGAAAATAAGCCAGGGCCGGTACTATCATTAGGTAAACTAGGCAGCTGCCTCGGGCACAGCTCTCAAAGGGGTGCAGCACTGACCTTTGTGGAACACAGTTTTATACAGATTCATTTTTGTTATAGCTTATAAATTTCTGATAATATTGTAGTTTTATATTTTGAAGATATTTATCATTTGTACAAGAAAGACATCTGTTTTTGAAAACTGAAGTTAGCAATTTTTTTGGGTAGTGCTGCTGCTGCTGCTGCAAGTAGTTAGCCTTACCTAGAGCACAAAATAGCTTGGCACCCGCACTGGGGTCAGCCCCCTCACTTACAACCACAGGGGGAGAAGCTGGTGGCAGCACCGAGGTTCGTTCACAAGTATGTGAGGGAGACAGTGTGGCATGGGGGCTGCAGTTGGCACTGGGGGTGCCCACCTTGAACAGCCTGCCCATGCCACCCAAAAAATCTGAAGCCAGACCTGCACTTGTGTGTGGAATCATCGCATGCTACTTGCATGTACCGGTAGGAATTTTACAACCTGTGAACAGAGCCTGAGTGACTTCAGTTTTCCATTCCTTGCAATGCTGCTTTTAGTCTCTATTCATATTCCCTGTGCGTATCCTTTCCTTGGCAAAAAGCTGAGGGAAGGAGCTGTAGCTCAGCCGTTGCTTATTCAATGGCCTAATATTTTAATCTAACTAGAAAAGTTTCATAGCAGAGTATAGGATGCTGGAAGAGAGAACTCTGGGTTTCTTAAACCCGAGTTTCGGAATTAGGGAGCCTGCAGTAGTCTGGAAGGAATAGGGTCGCAAAGAGATGTAGGCCTCACCACAAAGCTGTGCTGAGCACGTTCCTCAGAACAAGTTTCCTCTCGCTGTGGAAAGAACGGTGTCACCGGCGCCCACGTTAAAGCGCTCTCCTCTGCGTTTGCGTGCAGCTTTAGCTGGCGCTGGCCTTACTTGGCTCAAGCTGTTTCATAAGAGCTTGGGGGCATTTCTGCCATATGGACCTGCTGCGAGGAGCAGCTGTCAAGCCTACAGGGTGGGCCACACCAGTGCTGAGAACAGCAGTACAGCTATTTCCTAAATCTTCGCGGCAGCACTTTTGCCAAGATGCCCTAAAGTAAGCATTAGGCTTTCAGCACCAAATAAGCAACATTGCTTATTCCTGTCCTTACGGTGATTAGAGATCATCGCTCTGAATGTTTGCAGCAGTGCCATTCTTAAGGGTATGTATGTGCAAATAAAAACATTTATGTCATTAAAAGGTTTGTAGAGCCCCCATTCCATCTTCAGCTGCAGTGCTATAGGCACTTACCCAGGAGGAATCCCTACTGACTTCAGTGGGACTTACTTCTGAGTAGATAGCCATAGGATTACGCTGTCAGTTCCCAACTTTGTCCCTTGTTAAATAGGCACCTTCTTGCAACGTTTCTTGTTTTATCTGGACAAATGTCGCACAGTGTCCTTCATCCCAGCTATTGCCCGAACTCCTTCATTAGGGCCCTTTTCTCTTTTAAGGATTTGCAAGGGTCTGCTTATTTACCACAGCCATCTTGCTTTTGTTTGTGTAGAAGGGAGGGACTTTATTTGTTATTTACAATATTGCTAACCCATAGCTCTCCCAACGCAGTGCATGAAAAAGAAATCCCAGATTGAACTGAGCACCCTGGCTAAGTTCATGATCCCACTGATTTGTCTCTCACAAGTTTCTTCTCCCTGCTCTCCTTTTTTTTGGGGGGGGGTCACATGCTGTAAAAGTTGTTGCACTGCACTAAAGCACATTTTGTCTTTGTGTTAAGTCTCTCATGTCTGAACTCAACACACAAAGTGTTTTCCATTTCCCCTGGTGTTGTCATCTGCAACTTCCATGAATGTTTTCTCTAGTATGCACAAGTCATTTGGGTGAATTGTACTGGCCCGGTGCTCTCAAGAGTCTTGCCTACTGTGTCTCTCCGTGGCTTTCTGATTTCGACTGCAAAACTACTTACTTATTGGCATAAAGGAACTGCTCATGTGCTACATAGGTAAAGTTTTTGATTTGACTCCCATTATATCTGATTCATACATTGGAGAATTATTGCTAGTCATAGCTGACAGTGCGGAACCAGCTGGCTTATGGATGTGCTGTGTTCCTAAACCCTAAGTATACTGACTTGGAAGCCAGTTAGGCCACTGATTTTCTTCCAGGTAAACAGGTTGTTATTGTGTTCCTTTCTTATCCTTTCTCTTCTCCCCCATCCCCATTTCCCTCCCCTTTCTCTTAAGTTAACCCTTTGAAGTATTTGACAGTATTGTTGAGGGTAAGGTAAGGGTACCTCTGACCATTAGGTCCAGTCGTGACCGACTCTGGGGTTGTGCGCTCATCTTGCATGATTGGCCGAGGGAGCCGGCGTACAGCTTCCAGGTCATGTGGCCAGCATGACAAAGCCGCTTCTGGCAAACCAGAGCAGCACATGGAAACGCCGTTTACCTTCCCGCTGTAGCAGTTCCTATTTATCTACTTGCATTTTGACGTGCTTTCGAACTGCTAGGTTGGCAGGAGCTGGGACCAAGCAACGGGAGCTCACCCCGTCACAGGTTGAGGGTACCTACATGTTATTAAATAGGTGTTCAAAATAATCACATTGCATTGCACTGTTTGTTTATGACATGCCCCACCTCTCTCTTTGATTTTCTTTCTAAGAGACTTTCAATACATGACAATATGTAGAGATGTTTTCTCGCCACAAGTAAACAAGCTCTTGAAATGAAGGCTGTGATCTGGGGTGTAAGATCCACTGAGTGTAGTGGGACTTACTTCTGAGTAAGCGTGCCTAGGATTGCACTGTCCAGTTGGTTTCAATAGCTTCAATAGCTTCAATAGATTTTTGTAGCCATTGTCCAATCAGGACTTTGAGAAGAGCCAGCACACAAATTGGCGCTGAATTTTGTCACCCAAAAGCTGCAGACAGGTCTGTGTTCCTAAGTCAGGTGTAGGTACCGTAGCTCTATCTGTAGATTTATGGTCAGTTGTTTTTAGTATGGGTGAAAGCTATACCATTGAGCTCTCTCACCAGAGTGAACTCACGTTCTCATGACAGCACAGGAGATGAGATTGTTTTAGAACTATGTAGGACGAGGAGCATGGATGACAAAGCTTGTTCTTCCTTGAGTCTGCTAAATCCTTCCCCTGCTTATCCTCAGTAGCTTCCTGTGGTTGTATGTGCTGATGTCACCTGTTTGTGGTGTGGCTTTTAAAATCCAAGTGATTGCAGGTGGGAAGGGAATATATAATTTGTATCTAGGAACATGTGCTGCCTCTAGGCAAGCTGCAAGAGCCACCAAGAGTCAGTTATCAACAGAAGTAAAAATATATACTGCTCCATAATGCTTAGTTTCATTCATTGATGTGATTCTGGCGACCCATCTTTTTTGCCTGAGTTGACGTTTCTCGTTGAGTCTTGCCTATGTGAAAGTGGTTATCTTTTTCTGAATGCCCTGTCCTGGGCACAAAGTACAGTTCAGCATTTCACTCTTGGTCTGCTTCAGGATTGTATGCAGTGGTAGCTTGTACCTGTGATGGAACACTCGGCTTCACCACTGAGACATCGGTGCCCACGCAGATAGAAACTAAGTGGCAGGCTTTGTACTCAAAAGTTGAAGAGAATAGATTCTCAGTGCATCTCAGGAACAGAGCCAAAATATATGTATGCCACGAACTAGCCAAACAAGCTGTTGCATACTCAGAGGGACACTCAGAGAGAGCCCAAATTTAAAGGCTTGGGATATGGTCCCTCATCAGTGCTAGAAGGATGTAGTGAAGCTACCACATGAGGTAGGCTTTGAAGATGCGTGATTTGGCTTTCTTAAATATACTGCCCAGGGTGGATGGTACCTTTTGAATGTTCTCTGTAAATGAATAAAGATGACCGGGACTTCCTTGCACCATCTTTCCTGCTTGCATCAAATCTGCAGCTCTCCCTCGGCATCCTCCAGTTTCTAGCAGCATTGCTGTACAGTTGAGTCATCAGCCCCTCTGAGAAAATTAGGTCCAGTTGTATGGAGCGGAATATCAGTGGAATGGGGAACATAGGCTTCATTGTATTTGTGAAACCCTTGGTTTTATGGTTTTGGCTTTTAAGTGATACAAGATCTTAGGTCTGACTTAGAAGCACATTTGTTATTAATTTTGTGACACAGAGCCTGGTGGGAGATTATCCTAGCACTACCTGGTAGTAGCTGCAAAGGAGCATTCCCTCCTAAAAGTTCCAAGTCTATTATTACGGTCTATGTATTGAGGGGGAAATTGAGCCATTATTTCCCAGGGTGGGAAAATGTCCTCATCCCACATGAGACTCTGTCACTGCTTAGGACTCCCTGCTGTGGAAGAGGCATCTCCCTTTGCTATTTCTCTGGCCTGTGTCTCTGTGGCCTTCCTATCTAGGTCAGTGGGGTGGGCTCAGCCATATGGCGAGTGTATCATTGTTCCTTCCTGGCAGTGCGGTATAAACTAGGTTTAAAAAAAGATGACTGGACAAATAAAAGCAAAATAAAAACAAGAGTAAGTTGTAAGAGCCAAGATGGATCAGGAAATGTAGCCCTATAAAAAAGCATTTCTAAACATCAGACTGCTTGAGGTGGGAATGAGTAGCAGGGCATAAGGGCTCTCTGTTGGTGTTGCCAGACAGTCTGTGTGTTGTGCTGCACTTCCTCAAATATCAGGATCTGATCAGGAATGAAGAGAATATATTTGGCATCAAGGTACCATAATCCAGCCCACTGGCCTTGCTGAAAGGTTGCTGATTGGTTGGGATAGGTAACTTGTAGGACTACAACCCCCATCAGTCCCAGTTTATGAAGGCAATGGTCAGGGAGGGTGGGAGCAACATCTGGGTGGCACCTGAAATCTATAAGGAGGTGCCTTATACAGACTTTGGCCATTGGTGCAGGGGCTCCTTTCCTTCAAATACATGGGGAGTTGAGATCTTCAAGAATTTGGGTTCATGGTTAGAGCACAGGTGGCTGAAACATCATGCTGAAATTAGCTGGACTTATTCAGTCCATTTGACTCATGCTATGTTGGTTAATGTGGCAAGCAATTCCTTTCTATCTACCGGTATCAATCCTGGAGTGTTGACCCAGGAGTGTTGTCGCTGTTTTTGCCGATGAGAGAGCAGCAGATGCCCCCAAATATGGCCCACCCAGGAGGAGAGAAATCTACATGCTGCTGTGTGACACATTTGTGAAGCTGTTTCCTCTCTGGTCCAGCTTGGAAGCCACAGTTGTGAGAGTGTCCAAGTCAGAGGTCTCCTTGACAACCTCTTGTTGTTGCTGCTTGGATCACTTTCAGCTTGTTTTGTTCTCGGATGTTGACAGGATACTTGGAGAACTGCAGGCGTTCGCTTTTGCTCCAGATTCAGGCCCTTGTCTTTCAGTGACAGATGGGGTTGGTTTACAAAGGTGGTTAGTTGAGGTAAAGAGAGATCCTATGTCCCCTACAAGAGGTGATCAAAACCTTCCTTTAAAAAAAATAACATCACTTTGATAATCTCTCTTAACTGCTGCCTATTCTGTAATCTCCCTTTTGGGGGGGGGGAACTAACAAGCAGGCGAGAGCCAGTGTGGTGTAGTGGTTAAGACAGTAGACTCGTAATCTGGGGAACCGGGTTCGTGTCTCCGCTCCTCCACATGCAGCTTGCTGGGTGACCTTGGGCTAGTCAAACTTCTCTGAAGTCTCTCAGCCCCACTCACCTCACAGAGTGTTTGTTGTGGGGGAGGAAGGGAAAGGAGAATGTTAGCCGCTTTGAGACTCCTTTGGGTAGTGATAAAGCGGGATATCAAATCCAAACTCTTCTTCTTCTTCTTCTTCTTCTTCTTCTTCTTCTTCTTCTTCTTCTTCTTCTTCTTCTTCTTCTTCTTCTTCAATACAGCTTCAGATACTTCTTGATGATGCCTCAACCCAAGGGTTTTTTTCCCAGCAGGAACTCACCAAAACTCAGTTCTGGTGCCTCTCAGGTAGGCACCATTTCCATTATAGGAGAATAAGGGAGCCGTCCATGGTGAGTTCTGGCATGTCTTTTTCTAGAAAAAATAGCCCTGAGTCCAGCAATATATTTCCAATCATGGCTATCCAGTTGACATGTGCTAGAATCCCAACTTGTGGTTCCAAATGCAGTTTGAACAACCTCATGTTCAGCCCTGGTTGTAGCTGGCTCTTTGATACAGCTTTTGTTTAACTTGGCTGCTCAGGCCATGGGCTTGGCTTTCCCGTACGGGCGATATATACTGGGCTGTCTTCCTTTCTGTGCATGCTGCAGCATGTGGCTGGGATTCCTCCTCCAGAAGCGGTTAAAGAACAAGAGAGGTATCTACACCATGTTGGACACTGAGGGGACTGGAAGCAGGAGAGTCTTGCCACATGGAGGCCTGCTAGGAGAGGAGAGGCTTCTAGCCGACTTGAAACAGGCCTCCCTGTACTGCTGTGTTCGATGGATTTCTACCGGTACTGTAGATCCATTTCCCTTTAATCATCTCTGTTCAGTTGCAGATCTCCCAGAGGTAAGAGGGGAGTGGTGCTGGAAAGCCAGCAAGGCGTGTGACTCATGCGTGACCCTGGGCCTGTGGGTGGGTGAAAACGCTTTCCCTTGGATCGTTGCCTCCTGCTGCAGTGTGTGCAGGGCTGTTACGGATCTGGCTGGCCAAGGGGAGGAGGCTCAAAGCACGGAATCTGGGAACAGCTTGCTGTTTGGGACAGAAGGCAGGGCTGTCTAATGATGCAGCCCGGATGGAGCTGGAAGGTTGTTCCCTCCCTCCAGGCATACGTTTAGAGCAAGGCTTGGCAGACAGATGTTCCTGAGAAGACAACACTCCGCTCTCATCCCGGTCGTGGAATAAGGCAAGCCCTTTTGAGTCAGCCCGCCAGAAGCGGAGGAGATCTTTCCACAGTGCATCGAAATAATCTTGCAAGAGGAAAAGAATCCCAGGTTTCTGCCTGCTTATTCTCCTCAGCCTCACTGTCAGAACTAGGGATGGTTTGTGGCAACACTCTTCATTATTTTGCAGACCTTACACATGAGAGTGTGGTAGGGAATGTAGAGTGGTGTTGTTGCCGTTTGCTGCCCTTTAACATGTTCCTTCCCCATGGCGTATAGTAACTGAAGGAATGTCCTGGCATTATCTCAGCAGTCCTCCTCCTCCTCCTCCTCCTCCTCCATTTAGGACATTCTTTACTCATTAACACCCACATGCCTTGTCCAGCTGACTGAACTTTTTTTTAATCAGGAGCATCACCAGGGCTCCTTCCTCAGTTCATCCTGCTGCATCAGCTGCTGTGAAAATGTGAAACCAGAAGCTGCATTTTCTTTATCTGGGTGTATTATGGATGAGGTTGTACCTGAGTCTCTAGTGGTACTTGGAAGACAGTAGCTATTGCTGTTATGGATCAGAAGCCCTTGAGTGCAGGGGAATCAGCATAACCTATGCTTCATGGCAGGCTTGGAACTGCTCCCAAATCCAGTTGTTGTTATCATTAATTTCTTTGTTTCATTTATGAAATGCTTTCCACAAGGCATGCCAAAGCACCCCCATTGTCTCAAGCCCCAATTGTATTCCTCACTTTTCTTGACAGTCACAACAAATTCTGTTCTGAGGAAGGGGATGCTATTCCTCTCAGTTTACAGTAGTGGAGGAGACCTTTCCTCCTTGGAAAGGGAAGCTTCTTATGCTGAGAGCCAACTATTGGTCCATCTAGCTAAGTATTGTCTGCACTGAGAGACAGTGATTGTCCATGGTTCCAGGCAGGAATCTTTCCTAGCTCAACTTGAAGATGTCAGGAACTGAATTTGGGACTTTTGCATGCTAAATATGTTCTCTACCACTGAGCTGCAGCTCTTCCATTTATATATAAATATAAATAACTCTATCTTTCTCTGCATATTTCTAACAACAACAACAACAACAACAACGATGATTTATTATTTATACTCCGCCCAACTGGCTGAGTTTCCCCAGCCACTCTGAGTGGCTTCCAACAGAACATTAAAATGCAATAATCTATTAAACATTAAAAGCTTCCCTAAACAGGGCTGCCTGCCCATATCACAATTTCAGTCTATATCTATATGGTGGTTCCTTTCTCCTTTCTTTTTCTCCCGTCTCAAATTCCAGATCTTGTATCCTATCCTGTTTTAAAGTCTGCCAGATGCTTTTGTGGGTGTTTGTCCAGATCTGCCAGGGACTCCTGTTCTGTCCTGGATTGCACCTTGTGATGTTGGGCTGTATTTGTGACAGATTGTATTAATTTGTGTCCTGCGTTTTAACACTATTTAAACATTGGTTTCTCTACATTGTAGCATGTTATTGCAAAATAAAAAATGGCCTGTGCAATTTTCTAGGCAAGACAGACACAAAGTTTAGCTTGTGCTTAATCACACCTCAATGCAAAGTGGGCTGAGATTTCTTAGCATGTGACAGATTCTTGAATTAAGACAAATGGGCAAAGAATGTCTTTTGTTCCTGCCGTATAGTGAATAATTAAGGTTTAGCATGCTACTTCATGGAAATGTTTTGTGTTTGTGGTGGTGATTTCTAGACACTCGTGATCAAGGATTAGTGAAATAGAATGACTGAATGGAACCCTGATGGGCATTTTAAATTGTTTCAAAGAACTTCAGGACATTAATTTGAGAGATTTCAACTGTGTACACATTGCCATCTTAAAACACAGATAGATCCTTCTTTTCCTTAATTCACATCAAAGCTGGCTTGCGCTAAACATAAAAACTCAGTATTTCATAAGAAATGTCAGGCTAGATACAGGACAGGTGTGTATTGCAGCTAATGTTGTATGTTCCAAACCACTGGATGCAGAGTAAACTGAAGTGTGTACACAGCTTCACAGGCATGATACTTGAGAACTTGATCTATACAGTTTTTTTCTTGACAACTGGAAAACACAGACTTCATGGAGGGATGTGGGAGCTATAAGAACATGCACCTTGCAGAAATTTGTTAGTTTGCTCCTTTTCCTTCTACAGAGCAACAGCATCATTTTATTGACTTTGAGCTCAGATCAGTGATATTGAAGGATAATCATTGCTATTTTGCAGAATTCATCTGTACTGAAATGGTAGAGGTATAGTATCACATTTAACTTGCGCTGCTTCCTTGACTTGCTTTAATAGACAGTATTTTGCATCAGAATCTGAAACTTCATCACCCCGTTTTGCAAGTGAGCACTTCTCCTTTTTTCTGTGGTTTTGAGACACGGGAGACATGCAGGGAAATGGTCCCAGTCGCTATTGATGCTCTAGGATAGATACCGGTAGCAAATCTACGGGTCGGTGGGGTGGGAAGTGTTGATCTAATGTGCTCCACAGAGGTCCGGGGAAGAACTCAGTGTACATATACTGCAGCCTGGGAGTATCATTTGAAGTGTAACCTATGGTATGTTTCTGGGTTTGCCTGAGGCTTAAACATTGGGAATTGCCAAGGCAGCATTTCTGAGAAATGCCAGCTTCACATTGTTGCCATGAGTGAAGCTGCTAGTGCCTGATAATAATAAAAAACCAATGCCATCAGCAAAACACATTTGCTCCCTCTAGCTCTTTCGCTCAGCCATCCTGTATGCTTTATGCATTGTTCCTCTTCAAATCTAAGCACCTAGTGCCCTGGACATTGCTCTGAGGTGCATGTTTATCACAGGGGGGTAATTGGGGTTTTTTGTGGGTGGTGGTGGTGGTGAGCGAATATGGTACTCTTGATTGCCTGAGAAAAGGCAAGTGTGCCATTTAATGTGTAACCATGTTTTCTGTTTACAGGTAGGTAGCCGTGTTGGTCTGAGTTGAAGTAAAATAAAAAAATTCCTTCAGTAGCACCTTAAAGACCAACTAAGTTTTTATTTTGGTATGAGCTTTCGTGTGCATGCACACTCCTATTTCAGTGTATCTGAAGAAGTGTGCATGCACACGAAAGCTCATACCAAAATAAAAACTTAGTTGGTCTTTAAGGTGCTACTGAAGGAATTTTTTCATGTTTTCTGTGTCTGTTGATTTCTGATGTTGGTAGCAATGTGGAGTAGAATCGTAGAAATATAGTGCAGGAAGGGACCCCAAAGTTATCTAGTCTAACCTGCTCCAATGCAGGAATCAAAGCTATGTCAGTGTATCAGCTATCACAATATATGGGGCTCGGGCAATCTGTATCCCTGGCATATAGGGCTTACCCCTTCCCCATTAAGTGCCCTGGAATAGAGCTGAGTTTCCCTTTTCTAAAGGTGCTGAGCATAGGGTCGCCACCTGTCCTGAAAGAGCAATCTGCCCTCCTGTGCTTTTAACAGCAGTTTGATGTGCAGAAACAGCAAGCAAACCTTTTCATAGTGTTGCGATCAGCCTTACCACCTGCTAGCATCTGATTGAGCTGCTGTTGCAGGTGCAGGAGCAGGAAGCCGTAAAAATGTTGACCACCCTACTAGGGTCGGGAGGACCCCCCCCCCTTTTTTTTTGAAGTGGCAGTATAGGGATTTGCTTTCTGGGTTTCTTATAGATTGTGCCTGTCACCATTTGCACATAGCTTGCTTGCAGCTCAGAGCCCAGTTTCTGTGCGTCAGGGAAATGCTAAGCTTCCGTTCCATCTTGTTGTCCCTTCCTTACAGGAATTCCTCCTTCTCCTGACCCTGCGTTCCTGGTTTTTTTCACACAGCCTGATTCTGGAGCTTGGGGGAATGGTCCAGAATGGCTACCCCCTCCCCTCACTGCCCACCACTTCCATTGCTTTTTCACAACAAACTTTCTGGTGGTCTGGTCATTTGGAAAATGCCAGCCCAAACAGTGCATCTTTCTTTCGGAGGAGCCTGTTCAGCGGTGGGACTGAGGTCGCTTGCCTGATTCTCTCTTTCCTATCACAGGATCCGATCTGTTTGCACACCATCTATGAACGAGGGTCACTCATCTTTCTTCCTTTTATGATATTTATCCCAGCTGATACTTTGGACTTACCTGTGCAATCCTCCCTTTCCTTTAAAAAAGAAGAGAGATAAAAATAAAGTCCTTGATAGTGCTGCCTGGATCTAATACACAGTCTGGACTATGTTTCCAGAGTGGCTTTCTAGTTCCAGTGTTGTGCTTCTTTCTCCCCTCACATCGGTAAAAACAAAATAAAGTGCCTTTTTCCCCATTTACAAGTACAAAATTGTTTGGGGCTGGGGAGAAACACTTACCCAGCAATGAAGTCCAAATAGATACTTGAACTTGACCTATTTGTATTGATATAGGCAAAAATCTGCCTTTATTCCCTTATATCAGTATGCTTACTTAAATGTTTATATATGGTAAATGAACTGCTAATTATTTGTATATCATAGAATTGTAGAGCTGGAAGGGACCCTGAGGATCATCTAGTCCAGTAATGAAGGAATATGCAGCAGTCCCTTACAGGGATCAAACCTGCGGCCTTGGTGTTATCATCACCATGCTCTAACCAACTGAGCTAATTGTTGGTTATTACTTTCTTAGTGTTATGTTGCTGTGATATTACCAGTATATGTCGTATTTTGTACTTAGGATATTACTACAGCTAGACTTTGAATTTTTTGTGTGAACTGCTTTGAGCACAGATTTATTTGTGGGAAATGTAAATGCATTGACAATGACAAATGGCCCTTCCTGTAATGCAGTTGATGGAGAACAGCCCTCTGAGCTGGATGGCATTTTACCAAGGAGGTTAACTGCTTCCTGTGAATTATTGAGGCAGGTTGGACAGTAGGTGAATCTTTGCAGGAGGCATTGTGGGATCCCAGGGCTTGGTGGAAGCTGGGTCAGATTCAGTATCAAGAACCTTTACCAGATAATCATAGGGACGTAGTCAGCTACCTTATACCAGGTCAGGCTAGTTGTCTTATCTAGTCCAGTGTTGTCTGCTCTGACTGGCAGTGCCTCTCCAAGCTCACAGGCATAGGCCCTTTCCCACCATCAGGTACTGTATCACTGTATCCTGGAGGTGCCAGGATGAGACCTTCTACATACAAAACAAGTGGTCTTCCATTGACCTATGGTTCCCCACCCCCACTGCTTGCCAAGGTTGACTATCCCTGAGCTAAACTCATCAAGAACTAATCTTTGAAGGCAAAGCATGGAGAAAATGAGTGGGGAGGGGTTGAAGGTCAACATACAAGAAATGTTGAAAAGGATAATAGATCATAGAATCATAGAAGGGACCACAAGGTTCATCTAGTCCAGGCATAGGCAAACTCGGCCCTCCAGATGTTTTGGGACTACAACTCCCATCATCCCTATTTAACAGGACAAGTGATCAGGGACGATGGGAATTGTAGTCCCAAAACATCTGGAGGGCCGGTTTGCCTATGCCTGGTCTAGTCCAACCCCCTGCAATGCAGTGCAGGAACCTTTTGCTCAACCCATGACCCTGTGATTAGGAGTCTCATACTCTACCAGCTGATGTAAGCAGAAAAGAAGGGTAGGAAAGAATCAGGTAAAAAAAAACAGGAGTCAGAATGGACTGCTGTTCAGACAAAGTCTAATGTCTTACTGTGAAGTGTTTGTAGAGAATGAGGGTCACCACCAAGCACTGGCCACAGATATTTGTTGGAAAGGATAGCAGTCTGGTGGTGGCTCCATTCAGTCCTGTTGAACGGAGCTGGCTGAGAAGATAGAGCATATGGAGCTCCCTTGTGCTGAACTTGAGATACAGGGTGGCCACACGGGTTTGGGGTGCAAATGATTACACTACTACACAAATGTGATCTTGTATCTGAGGAATGGGAAGCATGTGTCCCTCCAGATGTTGTTAGACTCCCAGCGCCCGTTAGCCCTGGTCACTGTGGTCAGGGACATTGGGAGGTGTAGCCCAACAAAATATGGAGTGTCATACATTCCCCATTCCCATTGTATCCAGACTGATGCAAACCTCCATGCTACTTCTGGAGTTGCTTAATGCTCCTGAATCTCTGCTCCTATGTAAAATTCCCCTTGCAGTCTGTGACACGACACAACTGTTTCCTAGGCCTTGACTCTGTATCCTTTCGTTGCAGATCCCAAAGATGGAGGCAGGCTCTGTGGTACGGGCTGTCTTTGACTTCTGCCCCAGTGTCTCCGAAGAGTTGCCACTGTTTGTGGGGGATGTCATAGAAGTGTTGGCAGTCATAGACGAATTCTGGCTCCTTGGGAAGAAGGAAGGAGTCACAGGTAGGAATCAAAAGGCCTGCGCTGGGCTCATAGGAATGGTTGGATTAGAAGCAAGCCAGCATGAAGCAAAACTCAGAGTGTGTGGGGATTAAAGCTAAGTAAATGCCCCCCCTCTAATTGGGAGCTTTGGATATACCGGTACCAGCCAAGTACCAGAAACAGGCCTCCGATATCTCCTTGGTGGCCCCAGCAGTCTCTCCAGAAGATGAGGGATAAAGAACACAGTTAAGGAGTTGAGGGCCAATTTTGCAGTTACTAACGCATTAGAATAAGAGTTCCCTGTGATATGCATTTGCAGTGCCATGAAGGAAATGGGCTCAATTATGAACTTGGTGAACTACACACAAATGGAAGATGCTATACTTGCAGCCGCCACATGAAGTGGTCTGATGTGGCCTCCATATGCGGTCATAAGGTCTTCAAAACCTTCAGCTGGAACCTATCATCTATGTTCAAAAGCTTGCTTTGCTCCCTTTCCTCAGTTTCCTTCAACGAGCCAGCCAGTCTAATAAAAGATGCATGTCTCAACATACTCAGGGATCTCATATTGTGAGATTAGCATGACAACAGGGCCCTGAACAATGTAGCAGATGGCAAAGCACTGAAACCAGCAAGCCAGTTGGTGTCCTGGTTGCGGTGCTGGGTCTTCCCTTGAGAGCCACCTTTTGATCTGTGCCTTGAAAAGGCTCGTTTGGTGTCTCTACACTCTACAGCAGATGATCACTGCAGATGGTGACAGCAGTCATGAAATTAAAAGACGCCTGCTTCTTGGGAGAAAAGCAATGACAAACCTAGACAGCATCTTAAAAAGCAGAGGCATCACCTTGCCGACAAAGGTCCGTATAGTTAAAGCTATGGTTTCCCAGTAGTGATGTATGGAAGTGAGAGCTGGACCATAAAGAAGGCTGATCGCCGAAGAATTGATGCTTTTGAATTATGGTGCTGGAGGAGACTCTTGAGAGTCCCATGGACTGCAAGAAGATCAAACCTATCCATTCTTAAGGAAATCAGCCCTGAGTGCTCCCTGGAAGGACAGATCGTGAAGCTGAGGCTCCAATACTTTGGCCACCTCATGAGAAGAGAAGAATCCTTGGAAAAGACCCTGATGTTGGGAAAGATTGAGGGCACTAGGAGAAGGGGACGACAGAGGACAAGATGGTTGGACAGTGTTCTCGAAGCTACGAACATGAGTTTGACCAAACTGCGGGAGGCAGTGCAAGACAGGAGTGCCTGGCGTGCTATGGTCCATGGGGTCACGAAGAGTCGGACACGACTAAACGACTAAACAACAACAACAACAACAACAACAACACTCTACAGCCAGGGGAGATGTACACTCCCCAAGTGTACATCTCCCCTGGCTGTGCCAGTTTTTGTCATTAGCAATTGGCCACTTGGGGAGAAGTCTCTTGCCCTCAGCCCTGGGGAAAGAAGAAGATGCGTGCCAGTCCCTGCTCTCTCGCCCTCTCATAATGGATCATTCCCACTGCTCTAAGCTTGTCCACATTACTGTGGCATGATCAAAGTGGCTGCTGTCTTGTCAAGGCAGCAGGATGCAGGTCACCGGAGCTTGAGGATTTCACTTCTCCTTTTGTAAATTCTTAGACTGAGCCTGAAGCAAGCTGCATAGCCGTCCAGCAACTGCTAGTGTAAATGAGACGTACCAGAGAGAGAATGCTTCGTGGCCAGGAGAGGGTGCTATTCTCAAGCTTTCCTTTCCTTCTCCCTCAGGACTCTGGTCCTGCATGCACCACAGGGCAAAGCTTAAAGCCGGATCTGTAGTAGCAGTCCTGTCTTGCCTCCTTCCATTGCAAAACATGGAAGTTTGACAAGGCCTTCTTAGCTGGAGGTAACATGTCAGCATAGAGGGATTTTCATCACCTCAACTCAAAATCCTTTCAAGTTCCAGGTACATGCTGTGGAGTAATCTTTTCAATGCATTAAAATAAAATGAATCATTTCAACTTTGTTCTCAATGCTGAAGTTTATACTGGAGTAAAATAAGGCTTTAGTGGGACACGGGTGGCGCTGTGAGTTAAACCACAGAGCCTAGGGCTTGCTGATCAGAAGGTCGGTGGTTCGAATCCCCGTGACGGGGTGAGCTCCCATTCCTCGGTCCCAGCTCCTGCCAAACTAGCAGTTCGAAAGCAGGTCAAACTGCGAGTAGATAAATAGGAACCGCTCCGGCGGGAAGGTAAACGGTGTTTCCGTGCGCTGCTCTGGTTCGCCAGAACCGGCTTTGTCATGCTGGCCACATGACCTGAAAGCTGTACGCCGGCTCCCTCGGCCAATAATGTGAGATGAGCACCTCAGGGGTCCCTTTACCTTTACCTAAAATAAGGCTTATTCATTGGAGAGAGGAGGATCCTGCAGGTCTGTCTAGGTGCTAGGATGTGGCCTTTGTATTGAATGGATTCTGACATCTGGATCTGCCTCCTGGCTTACCAAGATAGGCTCCCAACTAATAATAATAATAATAATTAATACCAGTCCATCACCATCAAGTCCCAGAGTGAGTTACAGCTTAAAATTCAGTATTAAAAACAGTTAAAACAAATTACAGTCACAGGAATAGGGTGGATTCATTAAAAGAAAACACACCATGATGGATGGGTCTTTTATAAAAGATACATTTTCCAAGAAAGAACAAAACATATCAAACAAGGCCATACAGAAAGGTTCAAATTAAATCTTACAGTTTTCTTCAGAACTCTTCATTTGGCTAGATGGAAAGGGAAAAAGTTCTTCACCCCTTTTGAAGATTCCTGCTTGAAAGCTTACGTGCTATTTTGTGACGTTTTGGTTGGCCTAACGAAGGGTGATTCAGTGAGAATTACAGACACCTGGGCTGGATCTAGACACATCAAAGAAGCGATTCAGTTAAACACATTGTAAACTCATACTGGAAATCCTGTTGGGAAAGACCAGACTCCACAGTGCCATCTGGTGTCACGGTGTTATATTGCATATACAGTGCATATAAAACACATTTTCTTTACCAATCTAGCTGAGTCCCTGGAAAGAGATGCTTGGATGTCCTAGAGAACAGTGGGATGTATTGGTGCAGAGGCACTTGTGTAATCTGTGTCCATGGGAACATTTCCCTGCTATTGACAGTGTGCTCTCTCTCTCATTCTAGGACAGTTTCCCAGCAGCTTTGTGGAACCCATGGAAGTTCCTGCTTTGAAACAAGGAGAAAAGCTGTTTGTTTGCACCAGCAATTTTACTTCCCAGGAGCCTGGCAGCCTCACCTTGCAGAGAGGTACTGGTGGAATCCCTTGGGTAGTCAAAGAGGGGCCTGTTCAGCCTGGTCCTTCTCTCCAAGAGACCCCTTCCTAGTGTCTTCTTCCCCAGAACTCCAGCCACAACGATCCAAGGGCTTTTACTGCTGGCAACCTCATGCTCTGCTGGACTTGCCATGCCTGGGGTTGAGCTCTGAGCACCTAGAACAGAAAGAAAGTGCCCAGAATAGTTGCCCATGGCCCACCTTTCCTAGCCCTGCGATGCCCATTGTTGGCAAGGGCTGTCTAGATTGCTGTGAGCCCTTGATTGCTTTGGGGTTACTTATATCTCCTAGTGTTAGAACCCTGGCGGGTTCTAAGCAAGGGGTTGTTGTAGGTGACACCTTAGAAATCCCCTGACTTCATATGCTTTATCCCTGCAGGAGACCTTGTGATTCTAGATGGTTCTGCGTCTTCTCCTTGGCCCCAAGGCCGAAGCTGTTTGGGAGCCAGAGGCTTCTTCCCCTCATCATGCGTGCGAGAACTCTGCCTCTCGGCCTTCGGTCCTCGATCGCCTTACGGCACCACCCTAGAGATGCCACCCTATGCCCTGGGCCAGGCCCGAGCGCTGATGAGCCTCTCAGCCCAGCTGGAAGAGGAGCTAGACTTCCGGGAAGGGGATATGATTACTATTGTGGGGGTCCCCGAGCCTGGATGGTTTGAAGGAGAGCTTGGGGGTCGCCAAGGTATCTTCCCTGAGGGGTTCGTAGAGCTTTTGGGTCCGCTAAAAGCCAAGGTTGGTCCAGAGGAGCCCACGACCTCAGAAATCCACAGTGTTAATGGTGTGAAAGGAACATACCGTCAGCCTGAGGAGAAAGCATGGAGTGATGGCGAGGAGTTTCTGGGGCCTTATGGGATCGCTCTCTATCAGTTCCAAGCCCTGGAGTCTGCAGAGCTGAACTTTGAGGTGGGAGACAGGATTCGGATTCTGGACGTCCTGGAAGATGGTTGGCTGGAGGGGGAGCTTCGAGGGAGACGTGGCATCTTTCCTCACAGATTTGTGAGGTTGGAGGAGAGCAGCCCCCCAGCTAGGGAGAAATGGGAATCTGGGTGTCTGCCAAAGGACATGGACCCTGAGGTGACCAGCACACCCAAAGCAGGTCCTCCTGCCATGTGGGAGGAGCCTGGACAGAGCCCGGCCTGCACTGAGGAGAAGCCTGGCTACCTTGCTTTACGTCATGAAGACCAGTTGGACTCTGAGCTCAAAGGGAATGAAATGCTCAGCCGCCCAAATGAAGGCTGCCTGGAATCTTTTCCGTCAGTTAGGTCAAGCTGTCCCTCTGTGGACCCTATCCAAGCCGTAAATGGAGTTTCCTTCATACCTCAGCCTGCTCTCCAGCCAAAGGGTCAACTCTGTGGTCAGGTGAGTAACGCAGAGTCCAACCAGAGCTCAAGGACCTCATGGAGCCACCCAGAGGCTTGCAAGCCCTTGGAGTGGGGCAGAGAGGCTCACAGCCCTTCCCACAAGAACATTCGCTGCGAGGACTTGGCTGCTTACGTGGACATCCAGCGGCGGAAGCCCAAATCCCGCTCTTCCAGCTTCAGTGGGACCCACGAGGGCCTGGACACTTGGCCTGTCTGTCGTGGTGCTCGGGTCGAGCGTCCCCAAGGGGTGCTCCATGGGGAGAGCTGTGGAGACCTCGATTCCAAACTGACAGAGCAGCTGGCTCAGTTTGAGCAGAGCCTGGCAGGCCCCATTAGCCATGGCAGCTGCGGGACCCCCCAGCACGATAGCACCTCCCGGCACTTTTCCATCCTGGATTTCAGCTCAGAGAAGGACATCGTACGCGGTTCAGTGGAGCACACTCCACCAAGGAGGAAGGTGCTACGGCCACCGCCTCCCCGGCCTAGCACCCCAGTCTCTGCCTCACCTCATTCGCCTGCAGGCCACAGCCCCAAAACTACACCTCCCTCTCAGGCTCTGCCAACCTCTGTGAGGCCATCCAGGCCAGCGCCGCTTCCACCTCCCAGCAGCCAGAGGAGGAGCCCAGCTCCTGCCAAGCTGCAGCCAGGGAGCAAAGAGAGACAAGGCAGCAGCGACGAGCCTAGAGGTGCGTCTCCATGCCTCTTCCTGGTGAATCGCATCCAGGAACTGGAGCGAGAACTGGATGTTTACAGCAAGACCCGTGCAGAGCTCAGTACAATGCTGGAGCAGCAACAGGGTGGGCCTGGGCGAGCGGAGACGTTGGAAAACCTGGACTTTTGTGACTGCAAAATGTCCAGCCTGCACTTGGAACTGCAAGAGCTGAAAGGTAAGTTCAGAACAGTTCTGTATATATATCAGTTCTGACATGTAGAATCCTATGCAATTCGCTACCAGTAATCCAGTGTGTGAGGACATTACCACTTGGGCTTTGGGGAAGATGCACTTAAAAGAAACCCTTTCTCAAATTCTTGAGTGAATAAAGGATTAGGCAAATTTGCTTGCATGTGGATAGTGTCATTGTATAGTTTAGCCACTAGGTGGCACTGGACTTACTGGTAGCTGGGTGGAGTCAGGAGCTTCCATTTTGCTGTTTCTTTCTTGTTGGAGAGAGAGGATAGATTTCTTGCCCAGGTTCCTGGCTGATGTTTCCTCTAAGCCAGGGGTCAGCAACCTTTTTCAGCTGTGGGTCGGTCCACCATCCCTCAGACCATGTGGTGGGCCGGACTATATTTTTTTTGGGGGGGAGGGGGAATGAATGAATTCCTATGCCCCACAAATAACCCAGAGATGCATTTTAAATAAAATGACACATTCTACTCATGTAAAAACATGCTGATTCCCGGACCGTCCATGGGCCGGATTGAGAAGGCAATGGGGCCGCATCCGGCCCCCAGGCCTTAGGTTGCCTACCCCTGCTCTAAGCCTCCCACAATTGCTTGATTATTGTCCCCCAGGTTTTCCTGTTTTCCTCTTCGTGGTTTCTGGGC
This sequence comes from Zootoca vivipara, assembly GCF_965207765.1. Lineage (NCBI taxonomy): Eukaryota > Metazoa > Chordata > Lepidosauria > Squamata > Lacertidae > Zootoca > Zootoca vivipara. The sequence continues at coordinate 56,267,237 of NC_142588.1, read as the reverse complement.
AGTCCTGTACTTGGGTTCTGCACCTGCACAGACATTGCTTTGGAACTTTCTGCCACTGGACTAGCATTTTGACAGGCAGTTGGCTCCTAAACTCAGTGCACATGATCAAGGATCTGTGGCTTCCCACTTCTCACACAGTTCCTTTTGACCGCTGCAGAGGCAGTAAGAATGGTCTTTCTCCTTGCTTGAGCTACCGTAGACAACAAAAAAAGAAAATAAATACACATATATATATATTCCTGCGTATAAGACTACTTTTTAACCTAGGAAAATCTTCTCAAAAGACGGGGGTCGTCTTATACTCTGGGTCGTATTTTTTACACGGCCAGTATATCCCAAACTACTGTATATTTTAACTGGAAAAGTTGGGGGTTGTCTTATATGCCCAGTCGTCTTATACGCCGGAATATACGGTATATTTCTTGAGTGTTTTTATTTTATACTGTTCCCTCTGTCATTCTGGTTTTTTAAATGATTATTATTACATTTATACCCCACTTTTCCTCCAAGGAGCTCAAAGTGGCATACGTAGTCCTCCCCCTCCATTTTATGCTTGCACCAATTCTACAAGGTAGGTTAGGCTGAGAGATTGTGACTGGATCAGTGTCACCCAGTAAACTTCATGGTCAAGTAGGGACTAGAACCCTGGTCTCCCAGTTCCTAGTCTGACACTCTAACCACTACAATGCACTCATTCTCCAAAATACCAGTTTTGTCTTTTGCTTCCCTCCATTACTTGGCCACCCACCTTCAGGGCACCTCTGCCGCCTTTTCTGCCTTTTCTCAGGGCCTGTAGTCCTGCAGGCGCCTCCTTTCCACAAGCGTTACTCCACTTGAATGAGTAAACTGCCTCGCTGACAGACACAGCCTGTGTCCATAGCTGTCAAGTTTTCCCTTTTCTCGTGAGGAAGCCTATTCATCATAAGGGAATTTCCCTTAAAAAAGGGGAGAACTTGGCAGCTATGCCTGTGTCAGCTGTTGTGAGGTGAAAGGCACGTTGTGGAAACATGCCAGCGCCATTGGCGGTTTACAAAACGGGGCCACCAAAATAAAAACAGGTAGGTAGCCGTGTTGGTCTGAGTCGAAGCAAAATAAAAAAATTCCTTCAGTAGCACCTTAAAGACCAACTAAGTTTATATTTTGGTATGAGCTTTCGTGTGCAGGTATCTGAAGAGGTGTGCATGCACACGAAAGCTCATACCAAAATATAAACTTAGTTGGTCTTTAAGGTGCTACTGAAGGAATTTTTAAAATCAAAACAGGATGCTTCTCTTGTCTCAAGGATGCTTCTCTAGGAAGAAGCAGCATGCTGAAATGGGAGTCCTGTGCATTTTCTTGTCCTCACTCTGGTACTGCTGACGGCATTGCTTTTATTCTCGTTTTGTGGGGAGGGGTCAGAGAGAACTGGAAAAACAGGATTGAGTTACAGTATATGTGAAAAAATGTGCTGAGGATATCATAGTAGTCTTGGTAAAATATGGGCAGGGATCCAAGGGGAGTGGCTGGTAATTGTGTTTCATGACCCCTGAAATCCCTCCCAGATATCTCTCTCTCTCTCTCCCTCCTTTTATCTAATTAGCAAAAACTGCCAACATGGTTTCAGGTTTTTCCTCTGCATTCTTTTGGAATGAAAACTATTGGTTGCTGAGGCTACCAGGTTCCTGCACAAGCTGCTGAAGTCTGCTTTTGATGCCATGGAATAGTTTTTTTGTCCCTTGAGCTAAATATTTCTCATGCAAATTCCTAGGTGCTTGGAGTATATTTCTCAAGTTACCGGCACTGAATCTGTGAAATAGTGGCTTGACTAGGGGAAAATACTTTTGACCTGAAATGTGAACCCTATTAGGGCCTGGGGCTCTTAAATCATTGGTTTCTCCGGGCTCTCATGGATCAAACAATACAGTCTTGTGATGTACGTGTGGAATCAGAACAGCTTTAAATGTGTGCGTTTTTGTGCATTCATGAGCGACCCAGGGTGGCTGTATATACAGCGGTACCTCTGGTTAAGAACTTAATTCGTTCCGGAAGTCCATTCTTAACCTGAAACTGTTCTTAACCTGAAGCACCACTTTAGCTAATGGGGCCTCCTGATGCTGCTATGCCGCCGGAGCAAAATTTCTGTTCTCATCCTGAAGCAAAGTTCTTAACCCGAGGTACTGTTTCTGGGTTAGCAGAGTCTGTAACCTCAAGCGTCGAATGGAAACCACGGCGGTTTTAGATAGGGTTTTTTTTACTTGCAAATTTTTAGAATTTTTCCGTTTCCAATGCGTTCCTATGGGAAATTGCATTTCCAATGGTGCTTTTCGACTTACAAATTTTTCTACCTATGAAGGTGCCTTCGGAATGGATTAAATTCGTAAGTCGAGGCACCACTGTCTCTCTCTCTCTCTGTGTGTGTGTTTGTGTGTGTATGTATATTTGTATATTTATATATTTGTATATAAATAAGGGACCCAGGTGGCGCCATGGGTTAAACCACAGAGTGTAGGGCTTGCTGATCAGAAGGTTGGCGGTTCGAATCCCCGCAGCGGGGTGAGCTCCCATTGCTCGGTCCCAGCTCCTGCCCACCTAACAGTTCGAAAGCACATCAAAGTGCAAGTAGATAAATAGGGACCGCTCCAGCGGGAAGGTAAATGGCGTTTCCGTGCGCTGCTCTGATTCGCCAGAAGCAGCTTTGTCATGCTGGCGACATGACCCGGAAGCTGTCTGCGGACAAACGCTGGCTCCCTCGGCCTATAGAGCGAGATGAGCGCCGCAACCCCAGAGTCGGACACGACTGGACCTGATGGTCAGGGGCCCCTTTACCTATATTTGTATATTTATATATTTGTATATTTTATTTATTTAGGGTATTCATGCACCATTTAATCCTTAGCATTTCTAAGTGGTGTCCATAAAAATAAACCATACAGAAAACAAAGCAGTAAACACAGAGCACTGCCTTTAAAAACCAAGGGTGGGTTTCTTTCTCCCACAAGCAGATCACAAGTAGCCCGGGTGGGTCCAGCCTATAGTTCCCCAGTACCTGCATATCCCCCTTTTCCTTTGCCCCAGGGAAGTACTCCTGGGGTGTGGCCACTTAAGCCACAGGCTTTCTGTTTCCCTGTGTTAAGGAGCCCAGAGAGGGAGGGAGGGAGGGCACTGGAAAGCAGAGAAGCCGGTTTGGGCAGGGAACTTGTCCAATCCACAGCTCTCATCTGTGGGACTCTGGTTATTCATTACTTGCCAGCAGGTGGGTGAGGCTGTCTGGACTTGCTGCCTATTGGGTACGAAGGTTATGCTGCTTCTCTGTCGCTGGTGTTTAGTCAGCAGAGTCCCAGGGTGAGGTGCGGGGAGAGCGCAAAGAAACTGAACCCTGGGGAAGGGGGGGGCACGCCAAGAGGAACATGTGCACCTTCCCAGAGGCAAAGAGCCTCTGGTTCCCCAGCTGGGAATATGAGGACTACAAGTCCTCCACCAGGAAAGGAGATGGTGCCAGAGGAAGTGGCCAGAACGGTGATTGTGACTGGGACAACAAGCGCAGGAGCAGGGAACTGTACGGCACCACCAGGTCAGTGGGCAGAGCCTGTGGTCACTTCAGGAAGGGGGAGATCTGGTACAGAGACCGCGAAATGGCCAGAGTCTGCAGGGACTGTGGGGAGGAAGGCGGACAATATACTGACCGAAGGAGGAGAACCAGGAACAAGGTGTACGAGGAGCACAAGGCAGTAGGCAATGGTCACCTGGAGGAAGCTGGCTACTACACAGATAGTGAGAAAGCCACCCGAGCAGCTTGCAGGAAGCCCTATAGCTGGTATCAAGATGGCTTTTACGTGGATGCTGGCATCAAAGCCTCGAGGAACGTGCACAGGTGGGGTGCGAACCACTGGAGAGAAAGTGGCAGCGACGATGACTATGGGAAGGGAGATGGTTGGTGCACAGCTGAGCAACGCTTGGATGCAGACTTTAAGAAGGCAGGTGACAGGTACGTGGAGTACAGCGGAACAGATGGGAAATGCCATGAGGAGGAGGAGGGCCAGTATGTGCTGCGTGGAGACCTCCTTTACGATGCCCAGAATTCAGGGAGGACATTTGAGAACATCACTGTGGATTGCAGAAACATCTCTGCCGGTCAAAAAGACCAAGTGTCCTGGCCGTTAGGATGTGAGCGCAGCAGTGGGGGGTTGGCGCCTGCCTGTGAAATGGCCAAGCCACGTAATGCGGTGGACGAGGACTCTGGGGCAGCAGAAACTGTGGCTGGCCAGTCTGGAGTGCCGGGACTGCAGGTGTGGAGAGGTGGATGTCCAAGGACACGCGCAGGGCGGTCAGACTGGAGCCTGGACTGGGAGGGTGAAGCCTGGCAGCGGAATAGCTTGTACCGGCGCACGGCTCCCAGTGCCTTGAGGCACTACGTCAAAGAAAAGCAAGGTAGGTTGGACAGGGGGAAAGGTGCGGTGGTGATGAAGCTACCTGTGCTTGGATTTCCACGCCAGCCAGCCCCATATGAACAGCAGGGCTTTGGATCACAACAGGCTGCCTTGTATGGTATCAGGCCATTGGTCCATCTAGTGCAGTATTGTCCACACTGACCAGCAGCGGCTCTCCAAGGTTGCAGGGAGGGATCTTGCCCATCCCTACCTGGAGATGTTGAGGATTGAACCTGAGATCTTCCGCAGGTGTTCTGTCATTGAGCTACAGCCCTTCCCTACAGCAGCATTTGAAAAGAAAACACCTGTTATGTCAATCATCTGGAATATTATGAAGCTTAATTGTTGTTTTCTCTGTGCGTGCTAATTGACAGCCTTCTCCTTAGGCTCTCCTTTGTGGCTGTGCCTTGTTTTCCCCCTCTTGGGCTGGGCATTTGCCAGTTCAAGTCCCTTATGCCAGGAATGTTTGTGCCGTTTAGTTAGGTTTGCAATGTGCTGTTGCCCTGCCAGGGGCTCCCTGCTATGCTCCCTGCCCAGGTGTGAGCCTGGCTTCCTAGATGCTCAGGTTTCAAGCACAGGGTTAGATCCTAGGCAGCTCTTTGAAACCAGCCTTTGCATCTCTGTTATGCTGTTATGTGGTACAAGAGTTACTGCAGAGCTTCTAAGCTACTTCTACTAGGGCAAGTGCAAACATGGCCATACAGCACTAAGAAACCAAGGGACAGGCTGTGCACTTTCCTGGTATTTTGTGGAGTGACACTCACGTGCAATTCCAGAAAAGTGCAGAATATGTCCGAGTGGGACACTCTTGCTGCAAGAAGTCTTGCTTTAGTGTCCCTTGGTTTCTCAGTGCCGTGTTGCCATGTTTGCACTTGCCCTAATAGGAGTGGCTTACAGGCTTTGCAGTAACTCCTGCATATTTGAGCTAGCCATTTCAGGAACATAGAAAGCTGCTTTCTGCTGAATCGGACCATTGGTCCATTCAGCTCAGTATTCTCTACTGACCAGCTGTAAGATTTCAGACATGGGTCTCTCCCAGTCTTAGCTGAAGATGTTGTGGATTGAGCCTGGGACTTTCTCCAGGCACAAGAGATACTCTACCCCTGAACTGCATTTTGGCGTGGTTAGTTTGTATTCCTTATGAAAGGTGGCTGAATTGCAGTGGGACACATTTCTTGTTGGGTTCTACTCCACATCTCAAGCCAGCAGCATCTTACAGCTTCTGTGGAAGTCGCCTCAGGTCAAGCAAGGTTATTGTTTTTTCCTGTGTTCAAAAGCATCAGGAACCACCCAGTTGTGTTCTTCAGCAATTATGCTGAAATGCGGGGTGTATATGGAGTGTTGCAAATGAATGTTGTTGCTGTTATAGCACCATCAGTGTGAAGATTGCTTAACTTTAGCAAAAGGGAGGCTCTTTCCCTCTGGGTTTGCACATCCATCGCCCTCCCCAGCAGACTCTTTTTGGCCTTTAGAGTAGGAAGACAAAACTTGGCACCGTGGAAAACTGGTGGGGCAGGCTTGTTGACTTCTGAGCTGTTAGTGGGAGCCTCTGCTGCTCAGTATTCCTGCAGCCTTGTCATCAGCTGGACCCTGGGCTAGAAAAGGGAAAGCAGAGTTAGCTGTCATCAGGCAATTGATAATCTGTGCTGTGGTTAAACCACTGAGCCTAGGGCTTGCTGATCAGAAGGTCGGCGGTTCGAATCCCTGTGACAGGGTGAGCTCCCGTTGCTTGGTCCCAGCTCCTGCCAACCTAGCAGTTCGAAAGCACGTCAAAATGCAAGTAGATAAATAGGAACCGCTACAGTGGGAAGGTAAACGGCGTTTCCATGTGCTGCTCTGGTTTGCCAGAAGCAGCTTTGTCATGCTGGCCACATGACCTGGAAGCTGTACACTGGCTCCCTCTGCCAATAATGCAAGATGAGCGTGCAACCCCAGAGTCGGTCACGACTGGACCTAATGGTCAGGGGTCCCTTTACCTTTACCTTACTGTACTAATAACAAAAAATCTGAGCTAAGATATCCCAAATTCAGCTGAAATTCCAGTTTTAAAAAACTGAATTTTGCATGCAACTGTATACATATTAAGCAACTTTGTTTATTGGGGATCATTTATAATGCTTCAGCTAGTCACTGGGGAGTGCTAAATAGCTACGGATAAAAAAGTTTATTTTTATCGGGACCTTCAACCTTGCCTTTGCAGAACTTTAGATGTCTGTGGCCTCTTCTCACGGGTGGGATGTGTTTGTTAGAACTATTTTGTAAAAAACTTTGAGACAACAAACTACTACTACTACTACATATGAAGGACACAGACGTCCCAATCACTTACTACTTAAAGTTTTACTTGATGCTCCTTCCCTCTGTTCAGGCACATGAAAGTTTATTTTAGCAGTCTTAATGTCTAGAAAATGCCTTTAGAAAAAAAAAACCCTTACTTTAAAGGATGATGGAAATAATCAGGGTGTTTAATTTGGTGGCCAAACCAACTTCTGTACTTGGCAGAATAAGCACAGACCTTGCTATCTTGGAGAATCTCTAGGGAGTAAAGCCGGTGGCCCTAGCAGGGAAGAGGGGGCTGCTGGCTGGTGGTGAGCTCAGCAGATAAGGAACCCACAGTAAACAGCGTGGAGATTCTGTGTATGGTTGGTGGATGCAATAATTTGTGGGATTTGTTTGATATGCTGCAGACACTGTCATATGCACTTAACCACATGAACTTTGGCTCCTGACATTCTTCAAGGGTGAACAAAAGGTCAGAAAACAGACACACTTACAAGAGAGTATGCAATACACTAATTAAAGGTAAAGGGACCCCTGACCATTAGGTCCAGTTGTGACTGACTCTGGGGTTGCGGCACTCATCTCGCATTATTGGCCGAGGGAGCTGGCATACAGCTTCCAGGTCATGTGGCCAGAATGACAAAGCCGCTTCTGGCGAACCAGAGCAGCACATGGAAACACCGTTTACCTTCCTGCTGTAGTGGTACCTATTTATCTACTTGCACTTTGACATGCTTTCGAAATGCTAGGTTGGCAGGAGCAGGGACCGAGCAACGGGAGCTCACCCCGTCGCGGGGATTCGAACCGCCGACCTTCTGATCTGCAAGTCCTAGGCTCTGTGGTTTAATCCACAGCACCACCCATGTCCCTAATGCACTAATTAGAGCTGTGCAAATAAGGATGCTGGAAAACTAAGTCCCTAAGCCAAGCATAAGGAACTTTTGGCCCTCCAGATGTTGCTGAACTACAACTCTCATCAGGTCCAACTAGCATGGCCAATGACCAGGGATGATGAGAACTTCAGTTCAGCGACATCTGGAGGGTCAAAGGTTTCCCACACTTGTCAAATATCTCTTTCCCCCCTATCCATTCAACCCTCCCACTGAACAAATATGCTGAATGTCTGATATCCAGGCTTGATTAATGCTGTATGTAAACACGTGGCTTGGATATACTTTGGGGAGCCATAGCTGACTAAAGCTTCCTGGTACCTATTTAGCTTCCACATGTTATGTGTGCTCACTGAGAGAAACACAGTGAATAAGTGACATACCATAAGTGGCTACCGGTATTTACATGGCAAGTCTGTCTTGCTGATTAAGTTGCATTTGTATAATGCACCTTTTCCTGCTGATCTGAGCAATTAAGGAGAGCTGGTCATGTTACAAAGGCCTAATCAGGCTGCAGGGATCATAGTTTAGGTGCCATAGATCAGTGGTCCTCAACCTTGGGCCTCCAGATGTTTTGAGACTACAATTCCCATCATCCCTGACCACTGATCCTGCTAGCTAGGGATCATGGGAGTTGTAGGCCAAAAACATCTGGAGGCCCAAGGTTGAGGACCACTGCCATAGATGACGGTGCTTGGTTGTGAGAACCCCAAGAGTACACTCAAATGCACATCATTTGGACAGTGGGACTGGTATGTGAAGCCTACTCAACACATTTTGTTCAGTCTTGTACAATCTTCTCTCCAGGATTAAGCTCAGTTGCTGCAAGAGCTGGGTGGGCATTTTGCTAATTAGCTGGAACTTATGACCTCACAAACCCACCTTCTTGTAATTCCCTTCCTGGAGCAGCTTTTCAGCTCTTAAAAAATGGGGAGGGTGGTGAGAGTTACCAGTAGGAGGGAAATGTAGTTTTAATTGCATAAATATACAGTACGTAAGATGCTTTAGCAAAAATAAAGGCAAATAGCCTCACTGGAAACATAGGAGGAAGAGGTGCAAGTAAGGAGGTTTCAGGGGGTCATTTCTTCTGAATTTTGAAACAAACAAATTCTGACTTGCACTTCCATAGGCAGATAATACAATTATTCTTCTGTTTTATTAATTTTCTCCAAATTCAATGATGCAGCCCTCTGATTTTGGATAAAATACATAGTGAGGCGAACATTTTAAGGTGGAATGTGTACTAAAATACCTATTTTGTGAGGGAAATACATCCAGAAATAATGCACATTTTTGTGTGATAAAATAATAATAATCACAGATTGACATGGAAATGGGACAGACTTGTGAACAAATATGTGCTATGCAGACATAGAGAAGAAATAGATGCATCCCTCACTTGGTACAAAGCCAATGACTGAATCAGTGTTTGAGTTGCTGATATGTATGCCTGTCAATTGCTTTATGAATGCAGGAGGAATGCCAGCCTGGCTCAGTGGGAGAAAAATCATGCCAAGTTTGTTTGTTTGTTTGTTTTAAGTTACATTTGTGCATACCTTTAAAAAAAAGGCAGGAGGAAAGGGATCGTATCCTGCCTTGCTTAGAAAGAAGTTCTTCAAAAGAGAGTTGGTGGTCTTGCCTGTCAGCAGCCCCTCTTCTCCATCTCTGTCTTCTTTGACTATCAGTTATAGTCAGAAAACTAGCTTCAGGCTGCATGATGACCTCAGTCTTTGCTTCAGGCTACAAAAAGGCAGAGGACAGCCTCGTTGCCAAGATTTGCCATGTCATGCATTTTGTTGAGGGCTCATTACATATGCTGCATGCTTGAGGTATTAAAACCATGGTAGGATGCACAGGGGACACGGGTGGCACTGTGGGTTAAACCACAGAGCCTGGGGCTTGCCAATCAGAAGGTCAGCGGTTTGAATCCCCGCGACGGGGTGAGCTCCCGTTGCTCGGTCCCTGCTCCTGCCAACCTAGCAGTTCGAAAGCACGTCAAAGTGCAAGTAGATAAATAGGTACCGCTCTGGCGGGAAGGTAAACGGCGTTTCCGTGCACTGCTCTGGTTCACCAGAAGTGGCTTTGTCATGCTGGCCACATGACCCGGAAGCTGTCTGCGGACAAACGCTGGCTCCCTCGGCCAATAAAGTGAGATGAGCGCCGCAACCCCAGAGTTGTCCACGACGGGACCTAATGGTCAGGGGTCCCTTTACCTTTACCTTAGGATGCACAGAGTGTAAGGGCTGCACTAGCGGAACTGAACTTTCCCCATCTCTCATCTCCCCTGCAGCACGCCCCCCCCCAACTAAGCTCTGGAAGGTTATGGGGCACTGGAGAAGATTTGGGGGGCACATTGGGGGAGGAGAGGAAATGTAGCTGCTGCTGCTACACCAGTGCTGGTTCTGCTCTGGATACAGCCCTCTGTGTTTCATGCTAGGCAGATCCCATTGTGAGGAGCACTGCATTTCTAGCTGGCCTTCCCTTTAGCTTTTCCCTGCCATGCCACCCAGCAAGTTCCAGAACCACCAGAGTTATCTTGATTTTCTTTAAGCAAGCAAATTGATATCTGCAGCCTGAGGTACAGTTCTCCCCCTTCCGATGTTTGCATAGTGTTTAGGCACTTCTTAGTCATCCATTGCTGGAGGAAAAATGCAGAAATGGTGATTGGTTCTCCCCGTGAGCAAATTGGTGCAGCCCTTATCGGTCCTTGCTAGACTAGCCAGTGGAAGTTGGCAGTTTTAATCTTTTCTCAACTAAAATTTAATCCTTCCTTAGCCGTCTGTCCATCTGGCTCTGCACTGTTTATATTTTTCTGTAACACTTCAGTAGTCCAGCCTGGCTACAAAAGGCCCAAAGAGGTTAATGAATATAATGCTTAAGTATAATGCTAAGTTCTCCCACTTCCTGAAACAATCAGATATCCAGAGGCAGGGTTACAGGGTTTAGTTTCCTTTGGAGGCTTATGCTGCCTGTAATCTCTTTATATACTAATATACAAGCACAGGTTTTGTAAACAGAGAAGCAGGTTCCTCAAAACAGGCTGCATCAAGCTCCAAGAACAAACGTGTGGACCCCTGCAGCTTTCACAGTAGTCTCCATCCAGCTCAACTCCAGCTTTAACTGACTTTCTTTTTCCCATACTCGGACATTGCTTCTCTCACTCTGAAGGGTCTCCCTTTCCAAATGCTGAGGAGAGAGCGTTCCAGCCAACAAGGAACATTCTTTTGTTGAAAGTCCCTGACTATCCATTAGGTTCAGAGATATTGAACCTGTGGCCCTCCAGATGCTGTTCGACAACAACTATTATTCTGTCTATTGGGTCTGATGAGAGTCTAATAACATCTGGAGGTCCACATGTTCCCTGGCTGTCTGGTGATAGACATGCTCACAGTAATCAAGGCAACCAAACTCATAAACATAATTGTGCAGGAAGTGCTCAGGGCTTAAGTTAGTTCTCAGTGTTTAGATTAATGTCAGTTGAGGCCAGCTGAGAATGTGGACATAGCCTATGAATAAGTTGGGGTGATTCACCCAGATGTTGAAAAACATAGGGGCAATATCAAACCTTGTTGTCATGATACACCATGAGGCATATCAACAATCTACCAGTTATGCCATCTGGGACCTTTTCCTTGTGGTTTTTTTAATGATTCAACTCTCCATGGCATGAATAATTCCCAGTGAGTTTCAGAGTTGCCATTCTTGGATAAGGTGATTGTGTTGTGTCATTTGGCTCTGTGAGTTTTTGAATGAAACTGGTGGGCAGGGGTGGGCAACCTGTGACCCCCAGCTTAATTTCATGTAAGTGGCAAGAAGCATAGGTAATGGGGAAAAGGAGTGGCAGAGAGAGGGAGAAAGAAAAACAGGTGCCCCACCCACCTTTGGTTGTGTCCCTACACACTACCCTTCACACGACCAGTATAAGCCCTACTGGTCCCTACATACACCCTGACAGATGTGCACCTGGGGGGGTGTAGCCCAGACAGGGAAGAGCAAGAGGTTTCCCATCTCTGATGGCTTCTAGATACTGCCCAGTTGACCCATGCAGGGCCTTTTGGTGGTCATTCCCCTTTTGTGGAATCCCCTCCCTAATGCATTTCAAACATTGCAAAACAGTTAAAAACACCCAAAACATTTTGAATATCTGAAAAACATTTAAAACTAATAAAATGCAGTTACTGATTTCAAGGTTACTAATGTTTGCTACTCAGAGCTCCTTGGGGAGGAAGGGCAAGATACAAATGTAATAAACAGCAAAGCCCAACTTTGGTCCTGAAATCTCCTTGGTCATTTTGGTGGATCACCTAGGCTTAGAAATAGACAGGGGGGATGTAAGCCTGTTGATTTCTCTCCATCTCTCAGCTGCTTTCAGATACCACTTACATTGGACTTTGGGGTTGTTTTTTATTATCTGGCTCATGGGCTGCCTGACAAGATTGGGAACTGGAGGCATACTTTGCTGTGGTTCTGTTTCTACTTATCAGGCAGGTTCCAGCTGATAATGTTGAGTGACTGCTGCTCTGCCCAGCGGTACTTATTTTGAGAAGTCCAGTCTTTGTGTCCCTCTTGGCTTTGAACATCTACATGAAGCTGCTGGGAGGAGGAGCCAGGGGATTTGGAGTGAACCTGACCTGAGGCCTTCCAGGTGTGGCTGAACTTCCCATAATCCCCAGTGGTTTACCATGCTGGCTGAGGCAGGGTGTTTGAGGCCAGGTGAACTTCCTTCCTGAATGTGGATGGTGAGGACTGTCTGACTGTTGCAAGGAAGAAGAGGGAGTGGGTGACAGAACAGAATATCCTGGAAAGGGATGTGCCTGGCTGTTTGGAACCCTGGAGCATTTTGGAGTGCCTTGTTTTGTTCCAGGTCCCACATGTGCTCTCATGAATTTATTACCCCAGTATCTGAGGCAGGAGGCTCTTGAGTCACAGACCAGGGTGCCCGCTTCAGCTATTTATCAATTGTCTAGTTCTTCTAGATGCCTCCCACTGTAGTCAGTCTCTCCTGAGGCTGTTTTTCGTTTTTTGCTTTCTCTTCTCTTTTGCTCCACTGCTGCAAGGCAACAAAGCAGCCAAGTCTGAAACAGAAACTTGCTTTCATTTGGAAATGGCGGCAGCTTGTGTGTCACACCAATGGAATGTCCTCTGTCCTCTGGGTCATGGTTTCCATGCGCTGGCCAGATGCCCTGGGAATTTCTTTCTGCAGAGGCAGCAGCGGTTACTGTGACAGGCTGCCGCACTGTTTCTGGGTACTTACGCACCGCACAGCCTTGTTGCACATTCCAGCAGGGCCACACCTTCTTGGCCTGGATTTCGCAAACAATGCACCTGCTATTGGGTGCTTGAAAAAAGGAGGGAGGTGAGTGAGAAGAGGGTGGGCAGGGCAGTCAGTCAGTGGCAGAGGCAGCAACAACAGGGGGCTGCTCCTGCTTGGGCCTCTGAGGAACCCTGTTTGCACACACACACACCCAGCAAAAGAAGACAGCATGTTCTTGTCTGGGTCAGGAGACTCCACCAGCTTTTTGTTTAGCCAGTGAAATCTTTCCTAGGTTCTTCCAGTAAAAGGGATCTGCTTTGTTTTCTACTGCCTTGTTTTCTGGCAAGACACCTGTGCCATCAAGGCAATATATCGTGCAATGATGAGCAAATCTGCACCTGTTTATTAAGCATGCATCCTGATTTGTTTGCAAGGAGACTAGACGATGTTGGCTCTCCATTCTGATTTGTTTGCAGGGAGGTTAGATGATGTTGTATCAAGCAAATGTTGTCCATGCTTTCCAGCTCATGCTGCTGTCACTTTGCTTATCGCAAGAAGCGGGTTTGTTGTGCAGTATGTGATTGAATCCCGTCCAAAAATAGTGATAGCTCAGAAGCACCCTGTCATACAGCCATCAAAGGCACCAGAGCCAGTCAGATGAAAGGCAACTTGGAGGCATGTTCTCCCTCTTGAAAATGTGAAATATCTTGGGGCTTGGAAGGAGAAACCCTGCAGTTCTATGTGTAGCACTGACACACGTGCACCCAGGTTATTGCTAGGCACTTAAAGTAAGGCATAGGCACACAACACAGATTTGTGCAAATTTATATGTACAGTACAGTGAAATTAAGGAAGTGGGTGGCTGGAGTCTCATCAGTACTGTCCTCTGCTACACACCCCAACCACTCTGTAAGTTTTTGAGGGGAGTGGGGACAGGAGAGATGCAGCCTGCTGCAAAATACCTGGGGTTTGGGCTCCCTGAGCCAGCCACTAACCCTGAACAGCTCATCTGGTTAGAGTGTTGTGCTGATAATGCCAAGATTGCAGGTTCGATCCCCATATGGAACAGCTGCATATTCCTGCATTGCAGGCAGTTGGACTAGAATGGTCTTCAAGATCCTTTCCAACTCTACAATTCTATTATTTTATGTCAATGTCCCTGGGCCCTTTTGAGGAGAGGATTGTGGCTTCTCCTCCACAGCTACTGAAAATCTTTTCGAGGACCTTGTGGGGCACAGAATTCTTTTGCCTATCTGTGCCACTCCTCCTATGAGCTCCCAGATACAACAGTTTCAGCTGTTGGCTCAAGAGCTAGCACTGATCTTATCATGCAGATAGTACCTGTACCAGAGAAGCATGATGGTGGGCTGTAACCTTCGCTCTGGATGGAATTTAGTGCCTCCCAGGGGAAGAGCCCAGATACCATGACTACAGATCCTGGGGCTACAGAACCAAAAAGCAGCCTGCTCTGGTCCCATCCACCAGCCCAAGGGCTGCTGGGTTGTGTGAGCTTGGGAGCGCATGTGTATTATTGCAACCTGTTGTAAGCAACCTTGAGAATCGTTTGTTTGAAAGGTATCTCGGCCCCTTATTTTGAAGCTATGGAAACAGGCCCAGGAGTGGTGGGAGATGCAAGGTTTGGTGCAGGTAAGCAAGTTGCTGAGCAAGTGAGGAACAGTCCATTGATGAACAATGCGCCTGTGTAAAGCACACTGTAGCACTGTGATGCCTCAGTGCCTTGTGAATTCTGCCCTTTTGGGATGGCCTTCTTCCAGCCCTTTGTCATACTATTGTGGAATGACGCATTAGCATTTTGGGCTGCCTCACTATGCACAGCAGGCTTGTGGTTGAAAGGGCATGCATGTGTGTTCCTCTGCCAAGAACAGTGTTTGTCACACAGGCAGTGGGAGTGGGACTTAAAATGCATGCTGATCAGCTTCCAGCCCAGGGGGAACAACAGCCCAGCCAGTAGCTGAGACACAGAGATGGGCTCAGCTCATCAAAATTCAGCTCATGCTAACAGAATCGTGAGATCTGGCACCCAAATGCGGGTGGGGGACATCAACCCTGTTCATTGTGCCAGCTGATTATGTGCCCATTGGGGTTGGCTTTATTTGTTTACCTCCTGTAAACTGTTGAGAATAAATGCATGTGTGTTTTTTAAAAGACCAGTTTAAAAGCAGAGGCAATGGAACATCTTCATCTCATATGAACAAACAAAAGTACGTAATCTCTTTGATTTTAGGGAGGGAGATATATCGCTGTTGAGAAGTGCTTGTTTTGCAGGTGGTGGTGTCATTTAGTCGTTTAGCCGTGTCCGACTCTTCTTGACCCCATGGACCCCTATGGCACACCAGGCACTCCTGTCTTCCACTGCCTCCCAGAGTTTGGTCAGACTCATGTTGGTGGCTTAGAGAACACTGTCCAACCATCTCATCCTCTGTTGGCCCCTTCTCCTAGTGCCCTCCATCTTTCCCAACATCAGGGTATTTTCATTCTCATGAGGTGGCCAAAGTATTGGAGCCTCAGCTTCAGGATCTGTCCTTCCAGTGAGCACTCAGGGCTGATTTCCTTAAGAATGGATAGGTTTGTTCTACAGGTGGAGGGGTTCAAAATATATAATGGAAGGGGTTAATTGGAAGGGAAGAGGGAAAGCTTGTTCTGCTTGATAAAGTTTTCTCCAGCAGCCACAGAGAGAAATGCATGCTTTCTGTTGGCATCCCTGCTTACTTCTGTATTGTGAATTGCTTGTTTGCTTAACCAAACATTGCACAAGTGTCTCTCTCTCTCTGTACGCGGTGGTTGGAGCTGATGGGTCACAAAGGAATGCTGCGGGGAGAGGAAGAATCTGCTGGATGTTTTCCCTTTAAAAAAAGAGCAAATGCCTGGGAAATGCCAGGCCCTGGGGGTTGCTGGGCCCCAGGAATCAGCCTGTGAAGCTGAGCCAGGGGGCTGGCCGGAGTCAAGACAACAGCAGGTGAGCTAGAAAACCAGGAGCCGGCTCTGCCCTGCCCAAACTTCCACGAGCTGCTCCAGACTGGATGGGCACCTGTTTTAGTCGCCTCTTCCCAGTTCCGATTCGATTCGCCCTGGGAAGAGGGCTGCTATTGCCGCCTCCCGGGCAAGCAGCCACGCCCTCGTTGTGCCCCAGATTTGGTAGTGATTGCATGGAAGGGCAAAGTCGGCAGTGGGTCACGAAGACGCAGCGCTGTTTTGCTGCTGCTGCCGCCAATTTTCCGGCCTCCTCCTCCTGCCGCTCTCTTTTTTTTAGCTTTGCCTTGCGCTCCCAGGGGTGCAGAGCTGTGCAAGGACTTGCCTAGCACCTGGTCCCTTGTCTCCCGCGCCCTCGCTTTTCCCTCGGCGCAACAGCTCAGCTGCCTACCGTAGCAGGTTGGCCTTCTGACCGCACCAGACTTTGCGCCAAGAACCAGCCCGGGGGACTTTACGAGCGCAATCCGGAGCGGGCAGCCAGACTGGGGAGGCGCCTTTGCAAAAAGGAGGGAGGGTCCTCCTCCACTCCGGATTCCCAGTGCCGGGCTTTGGCTCTGCTCGGCCCCGGGTGGCCGCTCCTTCCCTTAAGACCATTGAGATGCTAATACCCGAAGTGCTGGGAGTCCTGGGCTGGGCTGACTGGGGTCAAGCTTCGTCTGTCTACCCTGCCGATTGCGTACGTGATGGGCCCCCATCTGGAGCAGCAGCAGCAGGTGGGCCCGGGGATGACTTCTGAGATCGGCTTGGTGAGGAATTTGGCGAGGGACTGGCGGGCAGGGGTCGGAGATTGGTTACGGTTGGGGGTCCCCCTCTCGATCCCTCCCCAGCTGCTGCTCTTATCCTGCGCGGTGCTGGATCGGAACCGATCCTCTTTCTCCAGCACCTGCCTGGACTACTCTTACCCAGAGCCACGCCCCCTCTTCTCCCCTCTCTCCTGCCGCCGCGGGGAGAGAAGTCCCAGCCTTAGCCCCGCGGACGCGGCATGGAATGCTGCCTCTCGAGTTTGCCGCGAGTCCGCAGCCGGCGGCAGGCCGGGAGGACGAGAGCTTGAGCCGCGCATTGCTGCCTCTTGCACGATTTTCTGCATAACTCCCCCCTGTTGTTTCCTGATCGACGCCTGTCGCCTTCCCGAACGCTTTGTGTCCCTGCCAAAGGGGGCTCTAGCTGTCGAAAGTTCACCCGGCAGTGCTCTTGTATACAGAGCCCTTGTTGTTGTTGTTGTTGTTGTACTACTGCTACTACGGACTTCATTGCTATTGTGGAATGAAAGGTTTGCTCCAGTTCCTTCTTAACTTGCGCTTTTCTTAACCCTTCCCCATCGCGTGGTTCTAACAATGGCTAGTAGCTCCCCCTCCCCTTCCAGTGGACGTGTGTGCCTTTGTTTAAAAAAAAAGGCAAGGCACGCAAAGTGATTTGAGGACTGGGGATGTATTCTGGCTTAGCAGATGGTTGCAATATATATATATATATATATGATAGGATCTCGCGTTGCCCACGTTGCCCATTCTCTCAAGTCTCCTAGACAACAGTGGTGTGTTGAGTCTTGCAGTAGTAAACACAATTTTAGTTTTACTGGATCAAACCGATGACCCATCCAGCTCCATTTCCTGTCCCCCAGCAGCGGTTGATAATGACCCAGTTGCTTCAAGGAGCTTTGCATGTCTTCCTCTTGTGCTATTGCAGTAGGATGCTCTGCCTGTCCGTTCAGAAGTAAGCCCCCTGGAGTTCCGTGGGACTTACAGGTTGAGTGTGTATAGAACAGCAGCCTTGAAGTACCTGATTCCAGTCCATGGGCATGTGAAAGAACCAGGAACATTCTTTCCCTAAATAAATCGTGAGCAGTAAGCCCTATAGGTTAAAGTGACAGGTGAACAACTCTGCCTGTGAAGATGTGGTGAGCATTTGCTCTAATAGCTCTCACTGTTTTGAAATTTTTGTTAGCTTGCTTGGATCCTTTACAAACTCATACTGTTGGTGATTATGCCTTCTGGTGGTAGACAGTTCCATAGGTCAGCTGCGTCTGAGAGATGCCATGTACTAATTCAATTTTTAACTGGCGTATTGTATCATTCTAGAGTGATGTGAGGAAATGAATAAGCTCCTTAGTGTATTTTCTTTTTCCAGTCTTCCTATGCCAACGCAATGCTTAAGTAGAAAGGCTTAAATTGAACTTTGTATGCTTCAGAATAAAAGCTTATACTCTTACAGTGCAATCCTATACATGTGTACTCAAAAGTAAGCCCCACTGTGTTCATTGAGGCATATGCTGTATATTGCAAGCTAAGTGTGTATAAGATTGCAACCTTAATCCTTCTTTTTGAGCCTGAGGGTTCAAACCTGTATGCTTCCTTGAGAGTAATGCCTGTTGAACTTTGTGTACCTCACTTCTGAATAAAAGGATTGGGTTGTGAGGAGTTCTGATCTTTTTCTCACACCGTTTTTGTATGACATACATTGCAGACTCCTGCCTATTGCTCTTATCTAATTACCGGTAGTTTGTTTACAACCAGTGTAGCCTGGGGTGACCGAAAAGTTGTACGAGGGGGGGCAAGTATTGTTTTAAAAACATTTTTCAAATTACCTCAAATGTTGGGAACAAAATAAGCTGGCATATACCAGGTCAGTCCATTGGCCCATCATTCTGGCAACAGCTTTGTAGGGCTTCAGACAGTCAGACAGGATTTTCTCTCGGCCCTACTTGGAAATGCTGCAGATTGAAACTGCCTGTGAAGTCTGTGGTCTGCCACTGAACCACAACCCCTCCCTCAGATATTCTACTTGCCTTGCAGTGGCTGCAGTGCATTGGATTTATTTTTATTTTTTAACTGAGCAGCCCACAATTATTGCACAATCTTAAGTAATGCAGGTGAAACTCAGAAAATTAGAATATCGTCGAAAAGTGCATTTATTTCAGTAATGCAACTTATTATTTTTTATTTTAATTTTAATTTATACAAATGCTTTGTTTTGGAAATTCCACAGTAATAAAACAAATAGTTACAATAATACAAAAATAAACATCACTAGTACATTTCATTAATTACATTCCATTTATAATTGACCCGCCTAACGACAAATAATTACAATGACAACAAATAAAGGCTTGATATAGGTTGCTTTGCATGTCATGCATCTATCTCATATACGGTATTGGTTTTACCTTTTAAGTTGCGTTACTGAAATAAATGCACTTTTTGACGATATTCTAATTTTCCGAGTTTCACCTGTATTAATTAACCCAGGGAGAAATATGTAGGACATAAAAGCATGTGTTTAAAAAAAGTGTTGGTTAGGCAGCCTCTCTTCTGACTGGCTCCATCATCACATGCCCCTTTTGGAGGACTTGTACCTTCCACAGATATCGTAGCCCTGACTTGTGGGATGTGTGGCCATGCAGCCGTGTTCATTCAACTTGATTACCGCTTTGTCCAACCTAGAGGGTAGCCAGTGTGGTGTAGTGGTTAGAGTGTCAGACCAGGACCTTGAGAGACCAGGGTTTGAATCGCCGCCCTGCCATGAAACACTGGGTGACTTTGGGCCAGTCGCTACCTCTGTCTAACCTACACCACAGGGTTGTTGTGTTATTAAATGAGGAAGAGGACCACCTACACCACCTTGAGCTCCTTGGAGAAAGAGGTAGACTATAACTGCAATAAACCCGTAAGTAGCACAAAGGCAAGGAGGAAAGTTATTTCCATTTCCCCTCTCAATTACGTGCCACTGCCAGCTAGTCATCACTGGCTGAATACCCTGTCCTCAGAAGGTGGGAGACTTGCCGGAAACATGTGGGTTTTATTGCTCGTGTCTTTCTGGCACTTTCCTCCTACCCTGAAGCCAGGAGTGAGGAGGCTGTCCAGAACTAAAAGGCTCTTTCATCCACGAGGAAGACGGCTGATAGTCATCTGTAGGCTGGATTTGGCCCATGGACTTCCAGCTAGCCACTGCTGCTTTATAAGGAGCTGTTGGCTCGGATGCTCTGTCCTGATCACATCTGCTTCTCTTTCAGAAATGACTCTGCTCTCCTCCCAGCCGGCATCACTGGAGTCTGCGGCCACTGCAGCCACCACTCCTAACCCAGAGCAAAGGATGTTGGAGAAGAGGGCAAAGGTCATTGAAGAGCTGCTGCAGACAGAGCAGGATTACATCCGGGACCTTGAGATGTCTGTGCAGATGGTCCTGGTGCCGCTGCAGGAGGCACAGGTGGGAGTGGCCAGTTTGTGGCAGCCAATGGGGGGCTTTCAGTTGGCTTTTTTTTTTTGCCAGGGATGGGGTGTGACTTAGCAATATTTGGAGCCATTGGATATGGAGGGTTGTGCTTAACCAGAGATATCTGCCTTTAATTCTAAGCATACTGTCTCTCAGCCTAACCTACCTCAAAGGGTTGTTGTGAGGAGGAAAGGGGGTGCTATATGCACCCTCGACTCCTTGGAGGATAAAAATGAGATAACAGAATATTGTGCGAAATGGAGGTGCTGATGGATAACGTTCCCCGGAAGGTGTGATGGGTGCACAGAACAACTGTTTAGGTCTGGGATAGAGAGTCTATGCCCTTATTGAATTGTATTAATCATTTTGATGAATGGTGTTTTTTATATTTTCTGATGATGATGATGATGATGATGATAACAATAATTTATTATTTATACCCCGCCCATCTGGCTGGGTTTCCCCAGCCACTCTGGGTGGCTTCCAACAGAAAAATAAAATACAATACTTTATTAAACATTAAAAGCCTCCCTAAACAGGGCTGCCTTCAGATGTCTTCTAAAAATATGGTAGCTGTTTTTCTCTTTGACATCTGATGGGAAGGCGTTCCACAGGGCGGGTGCCACTACCGAGAAGGCCCTCTGCCTGGTTCCTTGCAACTTGGCTTCTCACCAAGTTGAATTACTGTATATTCCTGTGTATAAGACTACTTTTTAACTCAGGAAAATCTTCTCAAAAGTTGGGGGTCGTCTTATACGCCGGGTCGTATTTCTTATACGGCGAGTATATCCCAAACTCTATATTTTAACTGGAAAAGTTGGGGGTCGTCTTATACGCCCAGTCGTCTTATACGCTGGAATATGGTACTATAACTTCATTGGTTTGTTTTAACCATGTTGATGAATTTGTTGTTTGTTTTATTTTATGTTACTTTGTTTGATAGTACAGCGATTGTAAGGTTTATTGTTTTTTATTTATTGTTTATTGTTTTGCTATTGTGATTCTTGTGAGCCACTTTGAGCTCAGCGTTTGTTTTTTTGCAAAAGGCGAAACAGAAATATTAAGTCGAAATAAAACCTGTGGCTCTTCAGATGCTCCTGTCATCCCTGACCATTGGCCCTGCTGGCTGGGACTGATGGGAGTTGGAGTCTGGAGAGCCACAGGTTCCCCATGTAGGTGATGCTTAGGAACTGGAAGGGCTGCTTTCAAGCCTGTGGGTGCTCATGCTGGCAGTGCTGGTGCCAGTTTGTGTATATACTGGGATGTCACTGGGCATCAAGACCTGGAGAACTCTGGTGTTCTCCAACAATGTTTTGTGTCTTCAGAGAGAAGGAAAGCTGCCAAGGACTAGCTCATTTGTGTGAGCAGGGTGTGTCCTTGGGAGCAGCCTATCTGTAAATAAGAGTCCTCTGTGAAAACAATTTCCTTTTGCTTCAACACACTGCCTTGCTTCCTAGGTGCCACAGGTAGACTGCGAGGGGCTGTTTGGGAACATCCACGGCGTCATTGCCTTCTCTAAGCAGTTGCTGAGCACCCTGAAAGCTGCAGATGCTGTGGGTAGGTGCTTCACCCAAAACATTGGGGCATCTCTGACCCTAGGAATAAGAGTGGAGCAAAGGATGCTGGTTAAAGTGGTCATAGACAAAGGGAAAAGTTCAAGTGGTCTATTCCAACAAGCCCAATGCCTGGGCCTGACTTCGCTTTGTTTCCTTAATCTATAATCTATAATCAGGCCTCTATAGATTATAATCTATAATCTGACTTCCTTTTGTTTCCTTAATCTATGACCAGGCCTCTTCTTTTGTGGTCTCCTGGCTTCAGTAGGGCTGGGATAGAGTCACTGTTCCTTTGCCTGCCTACAGCCTGATCTATATGCAGGGGCGGAGCAAGAGGGGGCAGGGGCACACACCCCTGGAGGGGGGGGGACACACCGGGCCCCGCCCCCGCGATCACAACTCCAAAGCCGGCAGGCCGAGAACTAGCGCAGTGGCGGCGGCTGACTTGCTTGCTCGCTCCCTCGGCCTGCCGGCGCCTGCTTGCTTGCTTTTTTTTTTTAGCGTTTTTCTCGGCGGCAGCGCTGGGCCCTGGGTGGCAGGGGCGGGCCAGCGAGGCATCACGCTTGTGATGTGATGCCCCTCCTCGCTGTCCCGCCCCTCCCTTGCTCTGCCCCTGCCCAGCGCCGAGAAAAAGGCTTTTTTAAAAAAAGAAGAAAGAAAGCAGGCGTCGGCAGGCCAAGCGAGGGAGCGAGCAAGCAAGTCAGCTGAGCCACTGCCGCCGCGCACCGAGTGAGTTCTCGCTCTGTCGGCTCATCCTTTTTTGTTGTTTTCTGCCATGCTGAGCCCTGGGCAGAGAGGCGAGGGGGCGGGCCAGAGAGGCACTGTGACGCCCCGGCTCGCTGGCCTGTCCTCTATATGTCCAGTCTGCTGCTACGCCCTGCTCGCTGGGGGCGGGGTTGTGATGTCACGACCCCACCCCTGGGGGTGATGCCGCCCCAGGTGTCCTAGGGGCTAGCACCACCCCTGTCTATATGGAGACTGGCATATCAAAGTCCATTAAAATAAGAGGTTAAGCATGCCTGACTCTGCACAGTACAGCCCAAGGCAGCCGTTGCACCATCTTCTCTGCTTGCAAGCAAAAGTAACTCCATATGGCTTGAGCAAGTGAATCAAGCTACGTATAGGGAAAGGTTTTTTAATGGGTCACCAGTCAATAGGACATGAGGCAATCATTCCTTCCTGCTTTAGGGGCTCTAAATAATAACAGTTGCCTAGCCTTCAGCCTGTTCTTGGTTTCTCGTTTCATGGTGTCCAGGATGGAAGAGGGGGAAGCAATTTGCTGGTGGGTGTAAGCAAAACCCACCTTCATACTCAAGAGCCACATGCATTTGCATTTGTTTATTTTTATTGATGACCCAATAACACAGTTCTCTGAGCAGCTCACAAAGATAAAATGATGTAATACCGTATTAAAGATCACGGCGCAACTGCAGTGTAACAATTTCCAGCAGGAAGTGACATAAAACCCAAATATGCAGTAAGTGGGATAAAAATTCCAATTTTAAAACCTCAGTTTTTAAAAACCTGGGGAATAAGATCTTCATCTGGTGTTGAATAAATTGTAACTAAGGTGCTACTCACCTCACTTTACCTGCCTGGGCAACGTGAAACAGGTCCACTAAGGTTTGGGCAGGTAGATATCAGAGGAGGCAGATCTTTGGGGTGTCCTGATCCCAAGCCCTTGAGGGCCTTATACATAGGAGTATCTCTCAATATCAGTATAGCAATGGGTATGTAAAAAGGCAGAGAGATGTGTTGTTGGCCGCCCATGTGTAAGTGTTGGGTGACACCCTGTCTGCTCCCCCATCCTTCTGATTTTGCTGCAGTGTGGGAAGGGAATATTGTTACTGGCTGGCCATTAAGATACATTTCCATCAGGAAGAGAGCTGCTGAGTGACATGTGCCTTTTCTCCCCTGAAGGGCCAACATTCCTGGCATTTCGGGCTGAGCTGGAGGATGTGTACAAAGTCTACTGCCAGAACCACGACGAGGCCATCGCCCTTCTGGAGGCCTACGAGAAGGATGAGCGGGTCCAGAAGCATCTCCTAGAGTCCCTGGAGAGCCTCAGGTGAGAGGGCAGCTGCCCGGGCTCTTTTCTCTCAATCCCACCCAAGTGCTGTGCTCTTGACACAGAGGGGTAATTTGGCCCTGATCCCCTTTCCTTCCCAGTTAGGGCAGAAGAACCTGCTTGTTTGTCACTGGACTCCACTGGTTTGTGCTGGGAACAGAATTTCAGATGCTGCCCAACCACTGAACATTTCCTCCAGACATGACCCTCAGCCAAAATAGGGCAGAAGTGTGGAAGCTGTGGCCCTCCAGATGTTTTCGGTCTCCCAATTCCCAGCATGGTCCATGGTCAGGGATGGTGGGAGTTGTAGTCCAGCAACATCCTCAGCTTCCCATTCCCCCCCAGGTTAGGAGTTTCCTAGCTTGAGTGCATCTAAGGCTGTTGCTTAGAAGGTGGAGATGGCAGCAACCGTTCTAATGCTTTTTCTTATCTTATTTTTTTCCTGTCAGGAGTCTGTACACTGAATGGTAAGTGACCATTTATATACCATCAGTCTATTTCTTGCTTTTCCCAGTTATGTTCTGTGCTTGATTTCTCTTTGCTGTCCACACCTACCCACAAAATCGTCTTCTTTGGCAATCACTGGTAGCCGAGTAAGATTGTCTTCCATAAACACAGTTTTAACAGTGAGTCCGTAAGTGACTGTGGATGCCAATTCTGGACCCACAAAATATGTACAGTACGAGTAAGGGTTTGGGTCAATCAATCAAATCTTTATTACGGTCATAGACCAGCATACAAGGGTTTGGGTATTTGTGCATATCTCTATCGGGGGCAGGAGCAAGTAGCATGTCTGGGAATGGGGTTTGTTCTTCCTACAGGAGTGGGAAGAGAGGGCTGTAAGAGATTGTAAGGAGTTAAGACTGCTGTGACCATCTTGGCCTGCTCAGGATGGGGAAGAGCTGAGTGAGACGTGGGGCAGGAATGTTACTAGGCTGGCTGGCTTTTATGCAACAACTAGCCAACCATCCAGGTATTGTGAGTTTAGCTAGAAGAGGATGAAGAAGTGACTGTTTGGGTTGAATGAGATGAGCTGGTTTTATGTTGTCTGATTTGGGGGAGGAAGACTGGTGGGATGTGTCCAGCCTCAGTATTTGTCCCAGTGTATTTGTTTAATAAATGTGTAGGCTGCCTTTCAAAATATACTGTATATTCCTGTGTATAAGACTACTTTTTAACCCAGGAAAATCTTCTCAAAAGTCGGGGGTCGTCTTATACGCCGGGTCGTATTTCTTATACGGCAAGTATATCCCAAACTCTATATTTTAACTGGAAAAGTTGGGGGTCGTCTTATACGCCCAATCGTCTTATACACCGGAATATGTGGTAAATATCTTTTCAAGGTAGCATAGGTGATTTAGTAAAAGCATTTTTAAACAAAGCATCTCACATGTGCACACACATAAGCCAAAGAGCAGTTGGAAGGTGGGGGTTGATTTTCCTGGGGTGCAGTATTTGTCGGGTGAGAGTGTGGGTGGCAACATACGGGGTCCTCTGTGCTAACTTCCCCACCCCTTTTCTCAGGGGCTGCACCAACTACATTGACCTGGGCTCCTTCCTGATCAAGCCTGTTCAGCGTGTGATGCGCTACCCACTGCTGCTGATGGAGCTCCTGGGCGCCACACCCGAGTCTCATCCTGACCGTGCTCCCCTGGCAGCGGCTGTCCTTGCCGTCAAGGAGATCAACTGCAACATCAACGAGTCCAAAAGGCGAAAGGACCTGGGTGAGCTGTGGGGTGACGTGGGGAAAGGGGAGGAGCGGAACAAGCACCCACTTGAGACAAGCGAGTAAGCCATGTGGGGAAGATGGAAAGCAGACGAGCATCCCTGTGTGGAAGAATTGGTACTGTCCAGGGGTCAGCAAACTTTTTCAGCAGGGGGCCGTTCCACTGTCCCTCAGACCTTGTGGGGGGCCGGACTATATTTTGGAGGTGGGGCAAAATGAACGAATTCCTATGCCCCACAAATAACCCAGAGATGCATTTTAAATAAAAGGACACATTCTACTCATGTAAAAACACGCTAATTCCCAGACCGTCCACGGGCCAGATTTAGAAGGCGATTGGGCCAGATCTGGCCCCTGGGCCTTAGTTTGTCTACCCATAGTCTATGAAGACTGTGTGTACAGCAGGCTGGCGGGGGGACGGGGGAGATTGAGAAAGGCGAAGCGCCTTCTAGTGGCTGCTGGGAGTAATA
Organism: Zootoca vivipara; assembly: GCF_965207765.1. Classification (NCBI taxonomy): domain Eukaryota; kingdom Metazoa; phylum Chordata; class Lepidosauria; order Squamata; family Lacertidae; genus Zootoca; species Zootoca vivipara. The sequence goes on along the minus strand of NC_142588.1, from coordinate 56,241,390 downwards.
CCAGAAGTCCATTTGGTTTAACCCAGTCATGCTTAGTTGGCAGGATGCATTATCCAGTTATTGGTTACAAAGAGACAAATGTCGAAAAGCAAATGAGCCACTTACCTCTGGTGTTTGGAAGTGGTGGTGTACTTTTAAGCTAGGAGTGAACTGACCGAGGATTGTTTCTGGGCTGAGAGGGATGGCACAGTCCTTAATGGATCTTCTGTACTCTCAGGGGATTAGACCAGGTGGCCTTTGTTGTCCCCCACCACACCCTGTTATCCCACGACTCTTGGGTGCTTGACTCTTCCTTCCACTGCTCTCTTTCAGTGCTGAAGTACCGGAAGACTGATGATGACAGCCTCATTGAGAAGATCTCCAAGCTCAACTTCCATTCCATCATCAAGAAATCCAATCGCGTCAGCAGCCACCTCAAGCACCTCACAGGTTTTGCACCCCAGGTAAATGCTGAGATTGGCCACATGTCTATGGGGATCCATCACAAGCTCCACGGTACCTATCAAATCTCCTCTTCCTGTTACAGCTCAAGGATGAGGCTTTTGAGGAGACAGAGAAGAATTTCCGAATGCAGGAGCGGCTGATCAAATCTTTCATCCGGGACCTTTCTCTTTACCTTCAGCATGTCCGGGTGAATAAATATATTTGTAGGGGATGGGACAGGACCTTGTGAAGAATTGGGGACTCAGGTGGCCAGAGGGGCTGAGGGGATGGAGTGACTAGCAAACTTGAGGGTCCTGCCTTGGACAGCTTTGGGCAGAGGTTTCTGCATCATAGTCTTGCCTCTGGTTGTGGCTAGACTTGCAGGGGTTACAAACTGCTCCAGCCCCGCTGACATCTGTGTCTCTCTGCCCTCAGGAGTCCGCCTGTGTTAAAGTGACAGCAGCGCTGAGTATGTGGGACCTGTGCATGGAGAAAGGCAGTGCTGAGTTGGAACAGTTCCAGAAGGTCCACCGTCTTATCAGCGACCAGCTCTTCTCTGATTTTGTGAGTGAGGTCTTTGCTTCCTTCCTGGGTCAGGTGTTTCCTCCTCTCCTTTTGGGCACAGATTCACCTGACTGCAGAAACAGAAGGAAAAGAATTTTGGAAGAGGCTAGAAAAATATTTCAGTATGAGGGAAAAGGCATAGCGGGAGGTGGGGAGGAAGCCACTGGAAGGTGGAGGAGAGCTTGTGTCAAGGAGCTGGGATGGAAGAAATATTGCAAAATGGGCTTTCTCCTGAAATATGTATGGAGTGGTACTGGGCACAGCAGGTGCCCTTCTGCCTTTGTTGACACTACAAACAAATGTGTACAGTGGTACCTCTACTTGCGAATTTAATGTGTTCCGAACGCACATTTGTAAGTTGAAAAAAATTGTAAGTTGAATCCCATAGGAATGCATTGGGAGAAAAAATCGTAAGTCGAAGCAACCCTATCTAAAAATTCGTAAGTCGAAAAAATCCTATCTAAACAGCATCCAAGATGGCAGACGGAGCTCCGTTCATAAGTAGAAACATTCGTTTGTAAGTAGAGGTACCACTGTATTGTCATCTTCCTCCTCCCAAGGAATTTTCTCCAGCAAGATTGAAAAAAAATCCTTGCTTCCCTGTACTGCTTTCCCCCAGTACAGCTTGTACTGAAACTGTAACGAAATAATGATTTGCTAAAGAGACGTGTGGGGAAAAGAGCATGCTATTTTGATGTCCTTGTGCCCCTTGCAGAAGGAGCGCACAGAGCGGCTGGTGTTCTCCCCTCTGAATCAGCTGCTGAACATGTTTGCTGGGCCTCACAAACTTGTGCAGAAACGTTTCGACAAGCTCCTGGACTTCCACACGTGTACGGAGCGGGCCGAAAGGCTGAAGGACAAGCGGACCTTGGAGGAGCTGCAGTCGGCACGCAACAATTACGAGGCCTTGAATACGCAGCTGCTGGATGAGTTGCCCAAATTCCAGTGCTGCGCCAAGGAGCTCTTCACCAGCTGCCTGCGTGGCTATGCAGAGGCCCACTGTGACTTTGTGCACCTGGCGTTACAGGAGCTCCAGCCTCTGCTTTCCGTAAGTGTGCAAGAGAGGCTAGGACCATGCAGTCTGCCCATCCTGATTGGAGACTAACGAGGGTCAGAAGGAAAGAGCATATAGGGCTGCCTGATTTGCCCTGTTGAATTTGCTCTGTATTTTCAACAAATGCCCTCCAGTTGGGGTGGAGGAGGAAAAGGCACACTCTAGGTCAGCACAGTGCTATTTAAAAGTTGCCTTCTGTGCTGGGATTTCATATTGGCTGTTGTTTTCTCTCTCTGGTGCCTTTGGACCTTCTATCCTCAAATCACCTCCGCTAGTCCGATGGTTGTAAGTGACTATTGTGCTTTATACAATCTCTGAATTCCCATGAGTTTATTCTTTGCCCGAGACTGTAAATGCCACTAGGAAAAATGGCAATAGGAAGGCTTTGTTGAGCACAGGAAGCTGCCTTTTATACTGAGTCAGACCCATCGGTCCATCTAACTTAGTATTATCTACGTTGACGGGCAGTGGCTCTCAAGGGTTTTAGGCTGGAGCCCTTCTCGGCCCTACCTGGAGATGTCAAGGATTGAACCTGTGACCCTTTGCATCCAAAGCATGTGCTCCACCCCTGAGCTATAGCCCTTCCCTTATAGGCCCTCTGAAATGGAAGGCTCCTTGGGATGACTATCTTGATGTTGATAATGGGCTCTATTAATAAGGAAAAGAAGGCACCAGATCCTGGGTTTCTAGAGCTGTCTCTGGGTCTTCCCTGCCCGGAGCATGGCTTCATAGTGGCCTGTCTCTTGTGCCTAACCGGGCTCCCCGTTTCCACTGTTCTGACGGCCCTGCTGCTCTCTCTCCTAGCTGCTGCAGGTGGTTGGCAAAGAGGGGAATCTGGTTGCCATCTTCCAGGAAGAGCATAGCCGCGTCCTCCAGCAGCTGCAGGTCTTCACTTTCTTCCCCGAGAGCACCCCCGCTGCCAAAAAGCCCTTTGAGAGGAAAAGCCTGGAGCGCCAGTCAGCACGGAGGCAGCCGCTTCTGGGAATGGTGAGCAACTGTGGGGGCAACAATGGGCGTGGGGGGGGCACTGTCCAGTGAGGAACCAGGGCCAGGCAAAGAGCACTGTGTGTCACTGCATTGCCGTCCCCATCACTGTTTGGTGCTGTCGCTTCCCTTGCAGCCCAGCTACATGCTGCAGTCGGACGACCTCCGCGCCGCCTTGCTGTCTCGGTACCCCCCTGACAAGCTCTTCCAGGCTGAGCGCAATGTCAACGCCGCTCAAGAGTTGGACATTTCATTGCTGGAGGGTGATCTGGTGGGGGTCCTTAAGAAGAAGGACCCCATGGGCAGTCAGAACCGCTGGCTCATTGACAATGGAGGTGAGTGGAAGCCTCTCTTGGGCTCCAGGCAAACTGTGGGACCACCTCCTGTCCAGAGGAGCTTGTTCTGTATCTATTCTTTAATTTGTGCGGGTTCCGCACTCCCACCCATCTGGCACTAGGTGTGCTTATTTCTAAATCCTGTTCTTTCCAGATATCAAAGTCGCTCTGGTAGAGCTTCAAATTCCTCTTTTAATGACAAATCTCTGTCCAGCTGCTTATCACTCTCCCTAGTGGCCTCGGGAGCTATATTTACTGCTAAGCAGGCTGCTGAGTCCCTACAGGCCCCAGTTCTTTTCCTTTCACCTGGCTTTAAAAATGCCACAAATATTCTCCTTTTTATGCGCACGCAGCAGCAGTGCACACTCTCCACCTCCCCAGTTCAGGTTGGTGGTTATCAGTGTTGGTCCAGTGTCCACAATCATACAGAAATCTGGTGTTGGAAGGCACCGGCCATGGCCTGCCTGTGCTTCTGATTTCCAACCTTCCCTCTACAGTGACCAAGGGCTTTGTGTACAGCTCCTTCCTGAAGCCATACAACCCACGATGCAGCCACTCAAATGTTTCTGTGGGCAGCCATTCCTCAAGTGAATCCGAGCACAGCGGCTCCTCATCTCGTGGCAGCAGCACGCCAAGCAGCATAGTGAGCAACGCATCTGCAAACAGCCCTCAGAAACCTCTGCAGGACTCTGGCTTCCAAGGGGATTTAATGAGCTCCTTGCAGGCCCTTTCAGAGGTGGATGCTGCTGACCAACCTAAGACGGGTCCCGTAGACTCTGCTCAGCCACCCCGCGCCATTCCGGCATCCCGCCGATACAGTAACCCCGACCCACGCAATGGCCTTCCGGCCCGGCCCAAGGCCAGGGCGACTCCTTCGCTGGAGAATGGCAACTTGAGGCCGAGGACCAGCGAATCTAAGGGGAACCAGGTGAGAGGCTTATTTCTGTTTCTGTTAATGGGCCATTTCTAATTTGACTGGCTAGCTAGCACAACCAAGGCTTCCTCTGAAAATGAGCATATTGGAAGCCCAGAGTGAGTTCTGTTCCATCTAATTCAGTACAGCTAATTCTTGGGACTTTATATATTCATATTGTATGGGCTAAGATATTTTTAGCCTGCTTTTCAATTTGACAACAAAATTCCCAAAGCAGGAGCTTACAGTGTAAAAAAAAGGGGGGAGGGGGACGACCTGGGACTTATTCTGTGGGGCTTTGAATGGTACCGCATGTTTCTTCCTACTTTTCCACTGACCTCCTCCCCGTTCTTTCTACTTTGAGGTCTACTATGCTGTTTACACTTTTACGGGACGGAACTCAAATGAACTGAGTGTCACTGCCAATCAGAGACTAAGGATTCTGCAGTTTGAAGACATCACGGGGAACCAGGAGTGGTGGTTGGCAGAGGCACACGGGAAGAGGGGCTATGTGCCATCCAGTTACATTCGGAAGACTGAGTACACGTGAAGGATGTGTGTCTGGAGTTGCCAGAAACTGCTGCCTTAATCGCGGTTGGAACCAGGCTGAAGAGGGAGGCCTTGTGCTCTCCATCCCCTTCCCAGTTGGTTTCAATTGGATACATTTTTGGGGAGCCAAACCAGGTTTCCCGTGAAGTTGAATGAAGTGCTTCCATGGGGTTCTGCTGTTTTACCCTAATGAGACTGAACCTCTCTGTGCCTGGTCCTGAGGGGCTGTGCCCCTACCCTCGAGCATTGCCGTGTGGAGTTTATTCCCCCTTGAAGTAGGTGTTTCGTCTCCTTTGACTAACAAGTTTCAGACTAGCTCCCAATTAGGCAACTGTGAGGCATCTGGCAAATGGTAACCCAGGGGGCTGGGTGATGGGGGTGCCCTGCCAGATCAGTCTAAGGATCCATCTTACCTGCTTCCCAGTAACCAGCCTCATGCTTCTAGGAGCCCGTAGGCAATGGCCCCCTCATCTGCCCATTTGTCCCCCAGCAATTGGTATGCAAAAGTCTGCGCTGTCTCTGAACTTAGATGTTCCATTTAGCTATCACGGCATGAAACAGTTGCAAGACTGAAGATCCGCTGGTCTCTTGTTCAGTAGTGGATCTAATACAAAGACAGGTTGCAATTTTGTTTTCCTACAGACTGCAATGTTGTATGCAAAGGTGCTGGAGATTAGCTACTGAAAACGAGAGTGCTTTCTTTCTCTCAGTGTTATTTGGCATTGGCTGTTGCAAAGTGCATAAGGGCTCCTTCACACAGCTTCAGGTGGGATCTGGTGGCACACCTTGGATGCTGTGTGTGTGTGTGTGTGTGTGTGTGTGTGTGTGTAGACCACCTGGCCCCAAGTCAGAGTTTTTAGGGGGGGTTATTTCTGCTCCAAGATAAAAGAGCAGAGAATAACAGCTGCATTGTGCCTCCTGAGCTGCTGTTTTGTAAATAAAAACTTTTTCTGACATGTCTTGAATGATTCATGCACAGTCCGTTTCCCCCCCCCTTTTGCGTTACCCCTTCTCCTTGTGACAGCAAGCAGCTTGCCTCAACTCGAGGACACAAACAGCAAGATTGTCAGGAACAATTAAATATTATGATGGTCCAGGGATGAATGGCAACAGTACTGGCAAAATGGGAGATTGACCTATAAGAGTAAGAGCCACTTATGCCTAACTTTCCTTTGTGTCAAGGAAAATCCTTCTGGAATATTGGGAAGGGTGGGAACACCCAATAGCAAGAAAAGCAAACTTGTATTTTCATACTTTGCTTCCCCAGTGCCTGGTGCATTTGGGGGAAGTCTAGGGCCAGGAACATGCAAGAAACATTTGCCCCGCTTCAGTAATTATTGTCCGTTTTATTGTATTTTAAATACAGCGTAAGATGCCTCGGGAACTTGGGTCAGTAGACAGAAAACTTTTTTAAAAAACCCAGTGCACCCCACATTTGAAACACCTTGTGACAGCAAATTTAAAAGAAGGCTACAGAGACTGGACTGTTTGGGACAGGATTCCCAAAAAAATTATTAGTCACCACCTTTCCAGCACATCTCCGTGTACTAAGTGTTGTGAAGTTCTAATTTGTCACCTAAATCCTCTCCACCCCACCTCCAGATGAAGGTGTGAAACCCCATGCAAGGAGGAGGAAACTGAAGCTGCCGGTATCCCCAAAGAAACATGAATCTGGAAGGTGGTGCGTGTTTGGGGGCAGGGGGTGATAAACGGAACCAGTTAAGACTAAAAACACCACCAGCTTGTTTTTGCCTACTTCATATCACCGTGAATTGTATGGGAACTTCTGCGCTGTGTCTTGAAACAGAGGAGGAGTGGTAGAGCTTCAGTTGATCTTTTCTATCTTGGAGGGCGATGGTAAAAGGGCACCCCTTCTGCAGAACCATGGTTGGCTTGTAGGCAGTGCTTCAGTTCAGGGCCAAGAAAATATCAGGTAGCTGTCCGTGAAGATACAAGCCGGTTGAGTGTAGCGTGCCCAGAAACTGTATTACGATACAATCTGTGCTTCAGGCATAATATCACTGCCGGTACAGACAGTGTTGGCACCCAGTCAAAGGGGGCCAAAAGTCCAGGAAAAGCTACCACAGGGAGGCATGAAGCTGGCCTTGGTCTTGCTGCCCTTGTCCTCTACATGGCAGTGTCGTGGCTTCCTACAATTCCAGCATCCTTGGCCATTCCTGCAAAGATGCTTTGCTGTTTAAGCAGATGATCAGGGCTGTCAAACTCCACAATCCTTCCTGCCTGAAGCACCATCACCCTGGAGTGGAGAGAGAGAGACATCCAAGATTGAGCACAAGCACCCATATCTAGTTGCGCACAGCTTCTAGCACCTTCCAGGATAGCAGTCAGAAACTAAGTGGTGTCAATCTGTATGGCCCCCGCAGCAAAAGAAAAGTTGACACCAGCAATTCTAAAACTGACCCCGCCATCTACATTCCTGAGGAAAAGAAGTGGAAACTGCAAAAGGGTGGCTCCAGAGGAGGGAGTTTCTGGAATGGGAAAGGGAAAGTGGCCAGAGGGTGGAGGGAAGGATAAGAATCCCTTCAATAGTACACAGCAGACTGATCTGGGTAAATAATTATTGGCATTGATGGTCAACCTGGCTTGCGTGGTGGGGTTGAACGTATTCCATCCCTTAATGATTCACCACTTCACTTTCAAAAATATGGGAGTCACTGAGCTAATAGTGCATCCAATATTTTATACAGGGATTTCTGTATCCGATTGCTCACCCTGAAAGGTCATCATCCTATCACATGAACTTTTGTTTTGCAGAGTTATTTTATTTCTGAGTTGAGTGGGAAGCACAGGCTCAGCCATTGTCCCAAAAGGTTGGGCTGATGGAGCCATTGCAGCTCCAAAGGCTTCTCTGTTTTGTTATATTCTCCTTTGGAAGTATTGGTTACTGTAAAGCAGATTTAATGAGGTCATCGCTTTCCTTCCAGATTTGCTTTGTAGCAACTTACAGCCCAGTCTTGGATGCCAAATGTCGTTAAAAGGTTTATAGAAATCCATTGTTCTTCTTGTTGTTTATGTGCTTGCAGCTAAAAGCCAACCTGAGAAGGGATTTGCTTTCCCAGGAAAAAATTGACCTGCACAGCATTTACTGTGCTTTTCAAGCATTTGTTTAATGCAGGCTTATGAAAACAACAGGCTTCTTTTCTAAAGTTATATCTCACTGCGCTGCATGCTCAGTTATTTCTCTTGTTTGACTATCAAAGAAAACCATTTGTATGCAGTAGGCCTCCGAATACAAGTTGCTGGAAACCACGGTTGGAGAGAGTGCTGTTGGGCTGAGATCATGCTTGTGGGTTGTGGGCCAACAGGCACCTGGTTGGCCACTGTGAGAACAGGATGCTGGACTGGGTGGGCCTTTGGCCTCATCCAGCAGGCTCTTCCTATGCTCACTAACCATTCTGCTTAAAAGCTTTTCACTCATGGACTTCAAATATTGGCTTCCTTCAGGATTGTGTGTCAACATATGTAAGGATACTGTATTTAGTACAGCCCACAAACTATCTGGATTTAGATTTCCAAATGTCAGTTCTAGGAGCATCCAGTGGAAGTTTTAGTGGGATGATTACTGAATGACAGTTTACTCCATGCAATTCCACTGTTGCTATAGGTCAGTGTTTCTCAAACTTGGGTCTCCAGCTGTTTTCGGACTACAACTCCCATCATCCCTGACCACTGGGGGTCCTGGTAGCTAGGAATGATGGGAATTGTAGTCCAAAAACAACTAGAGACCCAAGTTTGGGAAACAAGTGCTGTAGGCGCCTCATCCACTGTTGGCCGAGGGGACCTTTGCTGCTTTTTCGTGAGACCATGAAACCCTGAACCATTACAGCTGTGGATAATGAGAGAACGCCACTCCAAATCACACCAGATTTCACATAACATGCCCACAACCCCACAAACTGTACCTGTGGCTATCCATAATGGTGTGCAACCGATGGGCAATGGTGAGCACCGTGCAGTCTGCAAACTCGCTCCGGATTGTCTCTTGGATCAGGTAGTCAGTCTCCATATCCACAGCTGCTGTGGCCTCATCCAGAATCAGGATTTTGGATTTACGGAGGAGAGCCCGTGCCAGACAGACAAGTTGCCTTTGCCCCACGCTGTGGAAACAAGATCCGCCCATCAATAGCTAAATGGATGCAGCTGCCTGCAAGGGGCTAGTGTAAGTATCATCATGCTCTCCCAACAGTCTCTCAACTCTTAGGATGGGAGCACCGCACAGTAGCCCATATCACCCTTCCCATACCTCAGGTTGTCTCCTGCTTCGCTCACTAGATGGGATAGTCCTTCAGGCAGGCTGTGTACATAAGACTTCAAGTGTGCCAGCTCCAGAGCGTGCCAGACTTCTTCATCCGAGTGCTGGTCAAATGGGTCCAGGTTCATGCGCAAGCTCCCCGAAAAAAGAACAGGATCCTGTAGGTGCAGGCACAAGAGGCTTAAGGCAGGCGCGACTGGAAGCAGCAGCATGGCTAGGCTGAACCAAAGTGGTGGTCTTCCTTTCAGCCACACCCAAGTGCTGAACAGTGAGCTACGGCATAGATAGGGTGAAGTAGGCAGGGTTCTTCAGCATACCATCTCTGGGATCCAAAAGCTACAGTTTAAGCCGGCATGGATGGTCTTCCACTAGGTATAGTCTTGGTCTGCAGCCATATATGCTTTGGGGGTGTAGAACATTCATGATGGGCCCTACAAATTACCCCCTTCTATTCATGCCCACTTATTCCACTGTGTTACAAAGTAGGAGATGGTATTTGCCATCTCATCAATATAGCAGTGGAGGACACAGGTCTAATAAGGCTTCCCCTTGCATACTGCTAGACCGTTTTGTCCAAACCATGTGCACCTGATGTCATATATGACCTCAGTTGAGGGGGCAAGTAAAAACAGGCTGGGTCAAAAAGTGGTTTGCAGTGCATGGCACTTTGAAGCCCTAATTATCATTTGCTTCTTAGGGGGCTGTAAAAGATTAAAGGTAAAGGGACCCCTGACCATTAGGTCCAGTCGTGACCGACTCTGGGGTTGTGGCGCTCATCTCATGTTATTGGCCGAGGGAGCCGGTGTACAGCTTCCAGGTCATGTGGCCAGCATGACAAAGCCACTTCTGGCGAACCAGAGCAGCACACGGAAACGCCGTTTACCTTCCCCGCTGTAGCGATACCTATTTATCTACTTGCACTTTGACGTGCTTTCGAACTGCTAAGGTGGCAGGAGCTGGGACAGAGCAATGGCAGTTCACCCCATCGCGGGGATTCGAACCGCCCACCTTCTGATCGGCAAGGCCTAGGCTCAGTGGTTTAACCCACAGCGCCACCCGCGTCCCAGTAAAAGATTACTGAGGGTTTTTAAGCACCATGCACAGCATGCATGCCCCTGAATAGTTTAATTTCAAACCATGTGGGCAAAAACTGGCCACCTGGTGTCATCCATGTGATATTCTCCACCCCTCTCAGCTAGAGTGGGGTGGAACAGCATGGGAAGCCCTCCTCCACAGGAATCAGCAGCATCAATGCAATAAGGGAGGACACCCCACACAGAACTTGGTATTGGTACTCCACTCCCTCCCTCCAAGCAGCCAAAGCCTGGCTCCTGCTTCTTCAAGCCAGGTTTACTGGATGTCTCACCTGTGGGATGATGGTGATGTTCCGGCGCAGGTCATGAAGTCCAAGTGTTGCTATGTCGAGCCCGTCAATCAGGATTTTGCCTCCAGCTGCCTCCAGGATGCGAAAGAGGCAGTTAGTGAGCGAGGATTTCCCAGCCCCGGTTCGGCCCACGACACCAACCTGAAGCAAGAGCATCTCAAGGGTTAGATAAACCAAACCGCTTTTATTTCTCAGTTATCCTTTCCTGGTTCATTCCTCCAACTAGACAGGATGTTGCATCTCTGCTCCAGTTCCTGTCGGACAGGTCTGTGTTGGTTCTGAACTTTGAGCTAAGAGAATTATTCTTGGAAGCTGAGCAACCTAGAGGTTTTCAGGTCCATGGGATGCAGGCTCAGCAAATAAAGGACAGTATCTGCTATGTTGTAAACAAGAGCTTTTCCCCACATGTGACTCCTTTTTTCTCCCAGTGTGTGCTACTCCCCTTCTCAGCAGCCTCAACCACCTGTTTACCTCCCCCCCCCCCCCGTGCCTCACCTTCTCTCTGCTCTGGATCTCACACTTGATCCCATTGAGAACCAGCTCCAGCCCAGGCCGATACCGCACTTGATAGTCTATAAATCTTATCTCTCCATTGTTGGGCCAGCCAGAAGGTGGTCTCTGGGCTGTTACCCATGGTGCCTGCAGGAGAAAGAATGGGCATCACACAAGATATGTTTGAATCATTGGGACCTTTCCCTCTCCCACAGCACAGCAATCTTGCAACCCCCCATCCCACATCACCACAGCTCCCCATACCTCATTTTCCACATGTGTGTATTCATGCACTCTCTCCACAGCCACAATGTTGGTCTCCAGCTCCGAAGTCATCCGCACCAGCCAGTTCAATGTTTGGGTGATCTGCATGGCAGTGGAAGTATCACTAAAACAGCCCTGGTCGTCCAGCCCTTCCCCTTCCCTGCCCCATACTTAAGAGAGCCTGTTGCATCCCATTTGGCCACATCTACAGACACAAGGAAGAAAGGCACAGGGGCATGTCTTCTTATGAGAATCCCTTTTTAAAGGCAGAGTGGCCTCCTCTCACACTCCCAATAGGAAGGCTTGGCATCATCATCATCATTACTACTATTTATTAATTAAATTAATATCCTGCCCTTCCTACTGAAGGGATCCAGGGCAGCAAACACACAAGTGATAATTAAAACATCTAAAAACAAATTCCAATACAGATGCAGACTGGGAAAGGTCTCTATTGAAAGACTTCGTTGAAAGAGATAGGCAACAGAGATGGTGCCCGTCAAATATTTAACAGGAGAAAATTCCAAAGCATAGTTGTCATAACAAGAAAGACTGGGTCCCTATACTGTGTGGAATAGACCCGATAAGATGGCATCTGCAGGAGGCTCTCACCTGCAAAGTGCAGTGATCACTGATGGGGTACATAAGGGGTGAGATTGTATTTTAGGTATCCTGATCCTAATCTGTCTATACCAGCACCTTGAACTTAACCTGGCACCTAGCTTTGGGCTTCATGACAATAGGTTCTCCCTAACTCCATCTCTAATTCACTTTATTTTCCACACCTGATGGTTTATGAAAACAGGTAAAAAATAAATTGCAAGGAAACCCCCCAAATTAGGCACTAGATCCCTAGCTTGCATATCAATGCGCCTTACAAAGTCCCAGTATAGCCATTACTCTGGCCGCTTGTAGCCTCAGTCACTTACATTGAGAGCTGAAGAGACAGAGAGTCCCACAATGCCACTGTCCAAAGTATCCTTAGAGAAGACTGCCAGTAGCGCTGCAAAGAAAACCACCAGGTTCCCCACAAATTCTAGGCGCACAGCCAGCCACCTGTAAGGGGGAACAAATGCGGAAGGGAAAGGTGAGGGCTCCATCAGTGCTGCAACCTGCAGCATCTCAAATCCAGCCACTGCCATTGGGTAGAGGAGGTGCTCCTGCTTTCACTTCAGAGTCAGATTTTAACAATTGGCTTCTGGCAGTGATGCCTAAGCACACCCTCCTGATCTCCCAAATGCTCAGCCTGTACAAGCCCACTTAGGGTCATGTGAGAAAGAAAGGCATGTCACTTTGAAGTAACCTGGATAAACTGCACACCTAGAGAGGCTTCACCAGGCCAACAGAAAACTGTACAGTACTTTGCTTTTTGAGGACTGGGGGCACCTTTTCAGCTTGGGGGCCACATTCCCCTCTGGGCAAAGTTGCAAGGGCCATGTGCTACTGGTGCGCAGGGGCAGAGGCAAAGGTGGCCAGAACTATGGGTGTAAAATTTACCTTTGTATGGCAGGCTAGTTTCTACACACACTCCTACACCCCAACACCCATCCTCCATCCAGAGAACCGAAGGCATGGCCAGAGTTCAAGGACACATTCCAGCCTGGCAAAAATATTCAGGGTCTGAAATGGAGCGAGGGAGGGGTGTGGCCTGGGCGGAGGTGTAAGGCACAGAGGACTGGATTTGACCCGACCCCATAGCCTGAAGTTCCCAACTCCCTGATTTAGAGAATAGGCCAAAACTTTCTGCATCACAGCCTCACCTGTTGGAAACGATCCAAGAGTATACAGACTTCTGGTTGATGTCCACAAGCTCCTCATTGTGTTTCAGGAAACGTTCCTGGTGCCCGTAGGCCCGGATGACAGAGAGGCCCGACACTGTTTCACTGAAGTGGGAATAGACGGGAGACCGGGTGACCGAGTCCAAACGCCGCAGCTGGCGGGAGGTGGCCACATAGAACCGCTAGGAGCAGAGAAATGCACAAGTGAAAGCCACAAGCAAAACAGAGACCTCCTAGCCTTACCATTATCCCTCACTCCTAAAACCATTGCTTGCAGCAGACCCTCCAAGTGTCCCAATTTTCCAGGGACAGTCCCGTATTTACAGAAGCCATCCCAGTTTCTGGTTTGATTCCAGAATGTCCTGCTTTTCCTTAGGACGTCCCTATTTTCATCAGAGAAATGTTGGAGGGTATGGTATGCAACCCACCCGAGCCAAGGAGATAAGTAACTATACAACTTTTAGAAGACATCTGAATACGGAAGTTCTTTATGTTTATTTTTTATGTTTTTAAAAATGTTGGAAGCAACATATGGGGCAACCCAGTCAGATGGGTGGGGAATGAATGAAATAATAATAATAATAATAATAATAATAATAATAATAATAATAGATTATTATTAAGATTATTATTGAACAGGATGTCCCTATTTTCATTGGATAAATGTTAGCAGGTATGTTGCAGTTGTTACTTAATATTTTGCCACTGAGAGAATAGGACTATGCCATTCTACAGCTTCAGATGTGTTTGGAGAGTCTGCCTTCTGAGAGGAAATGCTAAATCGGTTCTGGGACTCAAGTTTTGCTTTATTATACCCAAGCATCAGTTTTTCAATGGTGTTAGCCATAATCTATTGTTAACTAGTAAGCCCATGCCAGGAGAGCTTTAGAAAGGTTTGATGGAGTCATTGTTTCTGGTGTGCTTTAAGAACATGGATTTCAGAGGGCTGGTGTCTGCAGTGACTTACAGCGCCTGTTTGTAAGCACATTAAATGTAAAGAAGCCCGTTCGGAAAATGAAAACTATCTGACGGTATTACATTGGCAGTTTTACATCATTCAAAAATACCTAATGCAGGGAGGAAGTCAACATAGCAGTTATGGAAATTGTTCCATCAGTGCAAGCATTTCAGCTTGCCAGACAAAATGTCCCCCTCTCCTCCTCTGCGTGCTATTTTGGGGGTTCTCCTGATCCCAACAGAGCCAGTTTTGGGCGGAGGAGAGGCAAAAGTCCCATTGCACTAGTGGAAGTCTTTGCATAGGGTTCTACTAGTGGGATTCAAACAGTTTGCAGTTTGACGAGATGGCCAAGGCTTAGCACTGCTGCAAGCTGAAAGGTGTGTTCTATTCTCCACTTGGTAATTTTGGTCACTCTCTTTTTTCAGCTGGCAAGGAGCATTGCTCCTTCCAGGCGCTGACATTCCGGACAGCAATATAGTTCTGCACTGGTATCAAGGATTTTGATTCTCTGCATTTCCCTAGTCATCACATACCGTGTTTCCCCTTTTTTAAGACACCGTCTTATAACATTTTTCCCTCAAAAAAACACACGGTGGCTTATTTTCAGGGGGTGTCTTTTTTTTTTAAAGTGCTGGTACAACTGGGTCCCACTGGCTCAGGACACTCGGCGCTCTCTTCCGCGCACATTATAAACACCACACTCTAGCCAACTGAGCTCTCCAGGTTTTACTGTCAACCAGGCTGGCAGCAGCTCTCCAGGATTTCAAACTTGGGGGTACCTGGGGGTTAAACCTGGGATCCTTCTGCATACAGAGCACAGGGTGCTCTGCCACTCTGTTATGGTCTTTTCCATTTTCTGCCTCTTCTATTTTTTCCCTTTCCCCTCCTACCCATCCTGAGTCAAGGGCTCTCCTTCCTTGGAGGCTTTTAAGCAGAGGCTGGATGGCCACCTGCCTCGGAGACAGATGTGCACACAGGGGGGGGGACTTTGTGAGGGAGGCTGTGACCCGTCCCACTCCAAGACGCTTGTGAGGGAAGCATGAGGGGGATGAGGCTTGGGCCATGCCCCTGGCACGCGCGCACAACCCCGACTGACGGACCAACTGAGGGAAGGGAGGGATGAAAGGGGAGGAGGGGGAGGGGAGCAGCTTCGGCCCTCAGTGAGGAGGCCGGGGCGGCTGAATGACGAGCCGAAGTGGAACCTTTTCTCTGTGGGGGGGGAGACGCGCGCGCAAACACACAGAGACGCACACACACACACCCCGAGAGAGAGAGGCGCGCGCGCGCGCGCACGCACACACCGACACACCGAGAGAGAGAGAGACGCATGGGGGAGAGAGAGAGAAAGAGGCGCGCGCACACACACCGACACACCGAGAGAGAGAGAGACGCATGGGGGAGAGAGAGAGAAAGAGACGCGCGCACACACACACACACACACACACACACCGACACACCGAGAGAGAGAGAGACGCATGGGGGAGAGAGAGAGAAAGAGACGCGCACGCGTGCACACACACCGACACACCGAGAGAGAGAGAGACGCATGGGGGAGAGAGAGAGAAAGAGACGCGCGCGCGCGCACACACACACACACACACCGAGAGAGAGAGAGACGCATGGGGGAGAGAGAGAGAAAGAGACGCGTGCGCACACACACACACACACACAGAGAGAGACGGACGCACAGGGAGAGAAAGAAAGAGACGCGCGCACACACAGAGAGAGTGCGGCTGCAGCGCTGACAAAGCACGAAGCAGCGCTGCACTTAGGGGACGATGGCCAGGGAGGGGGGCTGCGGGGTCGAGGCAACGTGTGAAAGGGAGGGATGGCGAGGAAGAAGTGGGGAGTGAACTGATCGGGGCTTTAACATGCCCGCACGTGCAAAAGGGAGGCTCAGAATGTGGAGATCGGTTCTGGCTGCTTCTCTTAAAGTGCGTAAGCAACGAGCCTCACTCTCTTTCCTCCTGCCGCTCGTGCCCTTGGTGCTCCGTGCAGCGCTGCTTCACGCTTTGTCAGCGCTGCAGCCGCCACCGCTTCCGGGCACCGACCCGACCCCGCAGGCTTCCTCCTCCTGCCGCGGCCAGCATTGCAGGAGCTGGGTCCTGCTGGCTGGTGCTCTGTGCGGCACTGCTGCACGCTTTATCGGCACTGCAGCAGCCACCGCCGCTTCCGGGCACTGACCCGACCCGGCAGGCTTCCTCCTCCTGTCGCGGCCGGCATGCTGGGTCCTGCTAGCTGGTGCGGAAGTATGGCTTATTTTCGGGGTATGTCTAATAGCTCTCAAATGGTTAAAAACCCTGCCATGGCTTACTTTCTGACTACGTATTAAAAAAGGGGAAACACGGTAACTAAGGGTTTGACTAAGTCTTTCTCAGAGCAGACCCACTGAAATTAATGAACCCAAGTTAGTAATGTCCATTAACTTCAGTGGACAAAGCAGGTAGGTATTGGAGCTGAAGCCCCAGGGCTCAAGCAACAGTTCTGAATGGATGCAACTTGGCAATAAAAGGAATGTCCGCTTCCAAAGAGGCTGGGCCCCAACTCACCTGAAGAAAGTAGTATATGATTCCCAGAGGCAGAATGACAATTGCAAAATAAGGTGTGGCCAGGCAGATTATAAACAGAGTGCTGAAAATCCCCAACAAGCAGTTAATCCAGGAGCGGAATGACATAGGAATGCTCTCATCCACAGTGAAAATGTCCTGCAGGGGGCAGAGAGGAGGGAGTTGACAAAAGAACCGAGAGTTGTTATCATGCTGTACAACCTAGATTCATGAGTGGCCACTTACAAACGAGAGTGGTTCAAAACGGAGCTGGAAACAAAGGTTTCGCTTTTAGGTCTATCTCACTTAACTTTATTTCTGCCATTTTTTTATTTTATTTTTTATTTTTTTATAATTGTTACATTATTTCACACAATTACTTTATGCAATGCTCACACACACTTTTTATGTGTTAATAGTCTTTTATTATCTGTATTATGTTTTATATTTCACTTCTATAAACTGCTTGGGTGTTCCCTGAATGTAGAGTGGTTTACAAATTCTGAGATTTGGGGGGGGGGGCGCTGAAATGCCAAAATTCTTCTAAACTTCATTCAACCAGTGCCCTTTTCTTCTATTACGAACTTACTCAGGTTTTCTCATTTGAATTCTCTCTCCTTAACTTTAAACATTTTTCTCATTATTCTCCCTAACCTACAAACTGGTTTTGTTGTTTGAAAGTTTCATTGGTACAACACTTTGCAATATAAGCTTTCTGCAAGCATTTCCTACATCTCAATATACAGTGGTGTCTCGCAAGACGAAATTAATTCGTTCCGCAAGTTATTTTGTATTGCGAAAATTTCGTCTTGCGGTTTTCCAATGTAAACAAATCAAAGCAAAAAAAAAAGTCTTGCGAAGCATGGCCATAGAAAAATTCGTCTTGCAAGTCAACAAAAAGATCACAAAACGCTTTCGTCTTGCGAGTTTTTCATTGCGTGAGGCACCACTGTATAAGATAATTTAGGCCTGATCCAGGGAGACCTCTGTGTGCACCGTTAGACACTCAGGACTGATTGGTGAATCACGTTCTCTGCTCAAGGGAGGGCTAGCTGTAGGAAACTCCCCAAGTGGAGCAAGGTACACAGGAGTGGAAGTAGTGGAGGATATAAATTGCAGCTGGATTGGGTCTGAATTCTTCTAATAAATTATGCTCTTTTTTCTGTTTCTTTTTTAGTTTTTATTTATAGTTTTCAAATTTATACATTTCACTAGTTCTCCAATCAATTTAACATTTCAAAATTTGACTTCTTTGCCCCTCTTTCTGCGGTTCCTTAAATTTATTTTTTAATATCTTCTGCATATCTAAATTCATTTAACTTGCAAATTTAATTATCTACTGTAAGTATATACTCTTATAAAACTGCAGGTTATTACAATAATCCTGCTAATGTTTTTATCTGTAAAGATTCAATATTATGCTTTTAAAGTATTTTTGTTATTTATATCAATATAAATAGTTTTTTAAAATAAGTAAGTCTCCAGAAAGATTCTTGCAAGGAACTTTTTAAATAAGTAAGTCTCCAGAAAGGTTCTTGCAAGGAACTTACAATCTAAATTGATAATGGAAAAATCTACAGGGGGTGGGGAGAGAGAAAGAGATTATTTTCCCATTATCTTGGTCCCACTGATTAAAACATGGTGATGGGAAACAGACCAAAGTTACACAATTTATAGCCCCGGGAAACCTAGCCATGAAAGGCACCCATCTTTTCTCTGCCTGTTAACTTCTTCATGTTTATATGATTTCAGCTTGAATCCCCCCCCCCAACCCCAAACTTTTTGATTAGCTTAAACCAGGACTGCAATGCTCAGGGTGCAATGCTGCTATAACAAGGACAACTGGCAAAAGTGTCTGGAAACTACTTCTGCTGCTGGACCTTGAAGGGATGGTCCAAACCAAGGGTGGTGCGCCAATCTGTTGCCCTCCATATGTTGCTGGACTCCAGCTCCCATCATCCCTCACCACTGACTGTGTTGCCTGGGGCTGATGGGAGCTGAGAGTCCAGGAACACCTCCAAACGGTTATACATCTGCAGTGAGTGCGTGTGCAGTTGTGCAAGGAAGGCTGGAATCTAAGCCCAATAGGGTCCCACAAGAATCTCAAAGCAGCACTTCCTCTATCATCAGCATATGTGCCCCCCATTCCCAGCACACACTCAGCAAGTTATAGCTTGAAGCACTTGCCAATTCCTCCTGGCCCAGTTAAAAACTTCAGCAATATTTACTTTTGAGTCTCTGCAAGCCTCAGAGCTTTGAAGGTGACCCGGAAACTATAATTAATCCAGAATGCGGCAGCTAGACCGGGAGCAGCTGCCGAGACCACATAACACCGGTCTTGAAAGACCTACATTGGCTCCCAGTACGTTTCCGAGCACAATTCAAAGTGTTGGTGCTGACCTTTAAAGCCCTAAATGGCCTCGGTCTAGTATACCTGAAGAAGCGTCTCCACCCCCATCGTTCTGCCCGGACACTGAGGTCCAGCGCCGAGGGCCTTCTGGCGGTTCCCTCACTGCGAAAAGCAAAGCTACAGGGAACCAGGCAAAGGGCCTTCTCTGTAGTGGCGCCCACCCTGTGGAACGCCCTCCCACCAGATGTCAAAGAGATAAACAACTACCAGACTTTTAGAGGACATCTGAAGGCAGCCCTGTTTAGGGAAGCTTTTAATGTTTAACAAATTATTGTATTTTAATATTTCTGTTGGAAGCCGCCCAGAGTGGCTGGGGAAACCCAGCCAGATGGGCGGGGTATGAATAATAAATTATTATATTATCACGGAGCGTGAGCTCATACCTTGGCAAACCTGTTCACGATGCGGCCTGTTGGTGTTGTGTCAAAGAAGCTCATGGGCACACGCAGGATGTTGGACAGCAGCCGCTCATGTAGGACCCGGGAGGCCCGGACAGCACCATGGGCAGCAAGAAGGGCTGAAGTCAGCAGGAAGAGAGCTAGAACAAATACATCCATTAGTATGCATGGGGAGATACTGGCATCAATAGCCTTAGGCCATTTGGTACTAGAGGGCAGGGATAGGAACCTGTGGCCCCTCCAGATGCTTTTCCTGACAACAACTTCCATCGTTCTAGAATCATTGGTTATGTTGGATAGGGCTAGTGGGAGATGGAGTTCCATGACATCTGGAAGACCACAGGTTATCCATCTCTGATCTAGGTGAAATATGGTCCAGTTCCATCTGCCTTGGTGTTGTGCCCTGATGATATCACCTCTATAGACCTCTAGTGGTGCCCTCTGCAAAATGCCAAAATGCCTTGATGCTCACCCTTAGTAACACACTACTGGGTATAGAAACCCTCTCAAGTGTTGCTAATTTGTTTGTCAATTTGTTGGAAGCTGTTGAGAGTGAGTGGGGCAACCTAGTCAAGTGGGCAGCATATAAATAATAAATTATTACTATTATTATTATTAATTATTATTGTGTCCTGAATCACACTCTAAGCATATATACTGGGGCCGAGTAAGATGCTTCAAGAGATCTAATAATATACAATACCTCCCCCCTCCCAAAAGCCCTAAGCTGCATGCACATTAATTAAAGACTTCAAAAATGATACAGTGGTACCCTGGTTCTTGAACTTAATCCATTCCGGAAGTCCATTCAACTCCCAGAAGGTTCGAAAACCAAGGCGTGGCTTCTGATTGGCTGCAGGAGCTTCCTGCACTCAAGTGGAAGCCGCGTCAGATGTTCAGCTTCTGAAAAACGTTCAAAAACCAAAGCACTTACTTCCGGGTTTTCGGCGTTTGGGAGCCAATTTGTTCGCCAACTAAGCTGCTCAAGAACCAAGGTACCACTGTAATCCACATTTTGGGGGAGATGGTATGTATATTTTACATGCTGCCTACACTGGGTGTGATCAAACTCCCAGAGACACTGCTCTCTTCCAGTCCTTGGGTCTCCACCCAAGGGCACAGGGCAGATCCTGGGCACTCTACATTTCTCGAGTGGTTCTGTTTTTCATAGACTTACACTGGCCAGCACCCAGTGCCCCATAGATTCCAATACGCAGGTCACGTTGAGAAGTTGGGTAGGTCTGGTTTGCGTACTTTGAAGCATCATTTGTCCACTCACTAAGCCACAGGTTGGAGCCAATCATGGCTACAGCTTGCCCTACGTAGGCAAGCAGGACCATTGTTGACAGGCACCAACCAACAGCACGGAGGTATTGGAGATACATGCTGAACTTCACCTACAAGGCAGAGGGTTGTTATCAGACACAGTGTGCTGTGGTGGCTGATCATTGCACGCACTCTGAAATAGCAGCCCTTGAAAACCTCTTACGTTCCAGCATATGCTTTTGGCATATGACTCAGTTAACAAGAAAATAAGCAGGAACAGTCCAGTAGTCAGTATATAAGGACAGAAAGACTGAACTGTTCCTTGGAGGGGAAGGGCGCATTAATGGACACTGCAAAGGCTCTTAAAATTGAGCAGCAGGTTAACAGGGGAATTTTTTTAAAGAAACACAAAATAGAGGGCACTATTGTATCCTCATTTTCTATTTTTCTGTTTGAACTGCCCTGGGATCTTCAGACGAAGGGTGGTGTACAAATTAAATTAATTAATTAATTAATTTAATGAGTGGCTGGGGGAACCCGGCCAGATGGGCGGGGTATAAATAATATATTATTATTATTATTATTATTATTATTATTATTATTATTATTAATTTAATAATAGAGCATTACTACACCTCTTCCTTGGGGGTAATGGAATGAGGAGTTCTTCAACTAACCTCCTGCAAGGTGGCCATTCTCTGTTCCCCATCTAGCTCTGGGAGAGGGTCTCCACAGCCCTCCTCCCTTCCATCTCTTTGAGACCCTCATTTGTCCTAATTATGAGGCAGGAGAACATTTCGACCCCTCCCCCTCTCACCTTGCCGGTTTCCATGGCCTCCTTGTCAATCAGCCTCTGTCCTTTTATCTCAGTCATTGGCTTCTTCTCCTTCAACTTCATTCGCTGTGACATCGTGAGCGACTTGTGACTGCTGTTACTAAGGCTAATTCACAGAACAATGATGAGGGACAGAGATTCTATAGTCCTTTCCCACATGCTCTGGGCACAGTGCTGCCCTCCCTGCCATTTTGTTTTTCTAAAGTATTTATACCTTGCCTTTTAGCCAAAAAGGGTCTCAGAACAGTTTACAAAAATCAATTCTAAGACAGTTCCTGCCCTCAGAGTGACAATCTAAAAATACACAACACATGAAACCTGTTGCCTGGTGCTGCAACCCTTTATCAATCTAAGAGCACATTGGGATGACCCAACATCCCAGGTCATCGTTTTGCCCTGTATCACCCAATTTGGTTTTTCAACAAGGATTCTGGAATGAAGCTGAAATGTCCAATGAGAAAAACTTTGGAATCAAGGCAGCTGCAGGATGAAACTCAGCTATGCCAAGGCTAGAGAACCTGCCCCCCAGATGTTGTTACACTATACCTCCTGAATGGGAGTGACAACATCTGGAGGGCCACAGGCTTCCCGTTCTTGAGCTACACTGAGAAACAAAACCGTTCTGATCCCAGGCCCTGCAAGCCCTATAAGGATGTTGATTGGGCAAGTGTGCGAAAGATGAAGTGACTGGATGTGGCGGTATTGAGCAAGTTTTTTAGCCATGTGAGGAAAGATGCTAGGGTCATAGACAAGACCCTAGGAAGGAATCAACACTTCCCTAGGACTTCTGGTTTTGAGATGGCTCCTTTGGTCCCCACCTACCTCAACCCCAAGGCCTTGCTCAATAGCCTTAAATTCCAAATGGAAGAAAGGAAAGGGAGATGTTAGAAAGGAAGGAAGGAAGAGATTGGGAAAATAGGAAGGCAAATCAGCAAATAAAGTGGCTGTGAGTTCATAGGAGGCCTGACCTGCGGATGAAGTCCTTTTGGTGGGCACTGGCCTCACTCTTCTGGGACATGGTCACCACATCAGTTGGTACCTCCTCAGCTCCAGGTTCAGTGTCCCCATCCAGTTCTAGGTCCTCATCCATCCCCACTAAAAAAAAAAGTCAAGAGCATGGCATGAAACTCACGAAGGAGGCAAGTTCGGGAAGGATGAATCTGAAGGTCACTTTATCACTATCTTAGGTGGATCCTGCCCCACCTCCAACTTCATGAGGGAGAGTTGTCTTGTTGCTGTTCAAAATGGAGTTTTGATACATGGAGGTTACAAATCATATTTATGGCACCACCTTACTGTGACTCACTCCAGAACAAGATGCATACTGGATGGCCACTTTGATCAGTGTCCCTCGACCCTGTATACAAGGGGCGGGGAACCCCTGGGCCACAGGATTCAGTTCAACTCCCTTCCTAATCAGGAAAGGGTTTACACTGAAACCCCTGTTAGCGGGGGGGAAACCTTCGTTGTGGTAGACGTTTCAATGCAAACCGCCTCCCTGATCACACTACTAAATCAAATATGTTTTCCTCTGTTTCAGCAGCACCTTGCTTTATTGTGAAGTCAGGCGACAGGTGAGGAGCCCAGCTCACCTGTCAACTTTGGCTTAAAAGGCCAATCCTGATAAGGTTCCCCCACCCCTGCCGTTTAATGTAATGCTTTCTTACCTGTGGCTTCCTCTTCAGGCCTGCTTTCCTGTTGGTTTCCATATGTGTTGAGCAGCTGAGCAAATGCTTTACCATTAGCCAGTAAGGTGCTGTAAGAACCCTGTTCAGAAACAGCTCCAGCCACCAGCACCACAATGTCATCCACTTGGGCCAGGAAACTTAGGCTATGAGTCACCAGGATCCGGGTCTGTGGCACAAACCAGCATATCACAATTAAAGAGGTAGTATCAAGAAGATGGCACACCTAGCCACTCCGTACCCTGGACCTATGACATTATATCAGGAAGGCTTCTACAGGCACACCGTGGACTCACCTGTCTCTCCTTTACAAAAAGCCCACTTTGCTAACTTAAACTAACCCTCCTGAAACCGCCTCCCAGCAGCTACAATTTCTAGGACGCAGCTCCAGCTTGAAGAGAAGCAGCTGAGCTTCCAGCTTGAAGACTCTCAGTTGACTCTCCAAGCCAACTGGAACATGCCAGTCTCTAAAAAAAAACCTTGCAACCAACCTAAGCCACCAGGTTGAACAGCTTATTGAGGAGATCTCCGCCAGCTCCTTTTCCTTGGACTGTGATGACAGTCTGCTACCTCCCATCTGCTCCTGACCCCAATCAACCCCCTGTTGCTGCCTTTCTGCCAGGTTCTGACTCTACACACGTCTCTGGCCTTTGGATCTTCATCTACATGAACTTCATCTGCATGACTACCTACGATCGCATCTATTGCCTTCGATCCAATGCTTGACCTCCACTCCATCTGTGGCCACATTTGTTTCCCTTCTGATCCTTGAACACCTCTACCTGAACTGGACCCACTCTTGGAGCTAGGTTAGGTCCCGGCATTCGGCTTTCATGCATCTTAATATCATGTTGAATTTCTAATCCTCTTTATTTAGCATTGTTGTTTGCTTGTTTTAACTTAGCCTTCTGCCAGCTGCCTCAGTTTTCTAAGAACACATTGAAAGGCGGCATCACAAAACAGAAGCAAACACCAAATCCAGCTGAAGCAGCTGATTTAATTTACTGATTCAAGTAAAATGGACTCAGTCCCAAAGTGGGTTGAGCTCTACACTCTTAACCAGGGGACAGAGCAAGCTTCCATCTATAGAAAACAGTCACAGACCATTTGGAGCCAGTGACTTCTTTTGGAGCCAACTTTCAGTTACCTGGATCAGTAACGCTAGTCTCCTACACTGGCTAGATTTTTGTTCGCTTTTTTGTTTGCTTTGGAAGAAAGGTGGAGTTTCAATCTTGTAGCACTAACAAACAAAACATTTCTCCATCTGCTCTTCACAAAACAGGGTCTGCAGGGCAGGCAAGAGCTCACCTTATGCTGCAGCAGCCCCTGTGGCCCCAGCACTTGGTCAAAAATGTGTCGTCCTACATGGGAATCCACAGCCGAGAGGGGGTCATCCAGCAAGTAAATGTCTGCGTTGTTGTATACAGCTCTGGCCAGGCTGACACGCTGCTTCTGGCCTCCACTTAGGTTAATGCCCTGCAGAAGAAAGCAGCCAAGCTAGGATCTCTGAGCTTTCTCTATGGTTCAGTGCATGGCAACAGCTTGAGCTCTGATTACTTGAGTCAGAAGCAGCCCCCTCCAATGCATTTGGCTTGGTCAGCCTTGACTGATGAAGATGGTCCTGCTGAAACTCACACCACATGACAGTGAATACTATAATACTCTATAACAATTCACCATTTTCCTGTAATCATCCATCCAATCAAATGCCCTTTCAGGACTTCTCCCACCCTTATGCACTCTCCCAATAACAATTCTCCTGCCCAGCTGCCTACATTAACACTTGATCTTCCCACGATGTCCAAAGATAACCAAATATGATCGGTGTTAACTCTCAATGACAGTCACAGAAAAGTGGAATTTCAGAGTTGGAAGGGACCCTGAGGATCATCTAGTCCAGGCATCCACAAACTGCGGCCCTCCAGATGTTTTGGCCTACAACTCCCATGATCCCTAGCTAACAGGAGCAGTGGTCGGGGAAGATGGGAATTGTAGTCCAAAACATCTGGAGGGCCGAAGTTTGGGGATGCCTGAACTAGTCCAATCCCACTCAATGCAGAAATATGCAGCTATCTCATATGGGGATCAGACCTGCAAACATGTCATTATCAGCACCACACTCCAACCAACTGAGCTATCCATTGGACCTCTTAAGAATCTCCATGGAAAGTTTTTTTTTGTAATTCAGAACAGTTGGGTGTGTTTTGTTTTCTTCTCAATGGGCCATAAAAAACAAACACAGCTACATGTGGCCACGAGAGCACTAGTAACCATTACTATTTGGCTAGGAACTTTTGTAGATTTCTTTGCAAGGCTAGACCATCACCCACAGCATCCCTTGTTCCTGCATTTAATATCATAGAGTCATCTCCCTCCCTGTTCTACTTGCTCCATCTCATTGCCCCAGATTACCACCTGCCCGTTCTGCCATTAAGCCCAAGGTTGGCACCTTCTCTCCAATTTCAGTAAGGTCTCCTCCTGGCAGCAGCTGCAGGTCTGGGAGAAGAGCACAGGCATCTATGACCTGTTGGTATCGGACCTCATCGAAGGGTGACCCAAAAATGATGTTGTCCTTCAGTGTGGCATTCTGGATCCATGCTTGCTGAGACACATAGGCTATGGAGCCCTGAAGAAGCAAGAGGAAGAGGAGGAGACATTTATCTAGTCAATAGTACTTGGGAAAATCAGTGAATTGCAGATTAGCCTCCAGCTTCTCTGCGGCTTCTTACCAGAGCAGCCACCTCCTCTCACCTGAACATTGATATGTCCTTTGATGTTCTCCATCTCTCCCAATATGGCTGACACCAGCGAGGATTTGCCTGATCCCACAGGTCCTACAATGGCCAACAGGTGCCCATTGGGAATTTTCAAGTTTATGCTGCAGGAGAAAAGCAGCACATGGAAGAAGCATGTATATGGAAGTGGACATCAGTCTTTGGGGCCAGGAAGGAACCATCCCTATTGAGAGAAACTCTACCAGAACATTCTCATTATCGTTCAAGGCCTGGTTTACCTTTCCCTGCCTTATCCAATAGGCAAGGGGGTAAGAAAGGACCCCCCCCCCTACTTACAACTTTAACACAAAGGATCACAGACATATCCCTAAATCCCCTCCCCACAAGCATACAAAATTGGTCTGGTGTGTGGTGACTTACTCTCTAATGGTGGCATCTGAATTTTGTTCCCAGGCAAAGGAGGCCTCAGAGAAAGTCACAGCACAGCCTTAGAGGAGAAAGAAAAGATAGCATTGTCATCAAGGACAGCGTAGGAACACAGAACACAAGTCACACCTGCCTTCTTGTGCATTTTTACCAGCCTTCTACATTTGCTTCAGAACTCTGCCTGCTATGACTTCCAAACCCTAACCTTCAATTACCAGGGCTCGGTTCATGACATATGGCCGAAGTGTTCAGGTCTTCACTGCCCAGGTAGCGCTCTAGCCGTTCAGTAGATACATTGACCTGTAAGGTGTAGAGGCAAAGTCAGGCATGCCAGGCAGCGACTGGGGTACCAGCACACCTGCAGAATCCCAATTCTGATGACTGTGTCCACTTTAAACATTTTTAGAGCTATGATCAACACCAACTGATTAGGTTTGGGAGCTTCTCTTTCAATTTCCCTCAATGCCTCTGACATAAGGTTATTCTGAGGCATTATGGGAAATTAAAACTGCAGCACCCAGCGGTGATCAGGGTGTTGCCAGTCACGGCTGCCTCCCTCGCCAGGTAAGCCTGCCTTGGGGCAGTTTGCCAAAGACCCTCTCAAAACTGGAGTAGCTTGGTACTTTCTGGTGCTGCGTGGCTTCTTGAGAGAGACGTTTGCCATACAGATTGATCAGGAGTCTATGATATGCAACCCAAAGCTAAGGGAGCCCCAGTGCCATTTGCACAACCCAGGACACAACCATCTCTCTCTGCAAACAGGGTGTGAGCACCAAAACCTTGGCTGCCCCAGGATCAGGCTCCCCCTCCCACCTCAGTTACAGGATATAGGTCCCTCACCAGCCTACTCACCTGCACCAGGGAGGACAAGGTCAATGGCAGGAAGCCCAGAGGGAAGCGCAGGACGTTGAATAGAGAGATAGAAGTGAAGGCTTTCTGTGCATCCAAGACATTGTTTTCATCAACCATCACATACACAGCAAATGTTACCACAGAGACCTAAGGAAGGAGAGTCACAGGGTGAGGGGCATCTTCTACACTGCAAGGAATGAGCAAAAGGAACAAAAATAGTGTGCTGTCTTACTATGAAAGGAGCACAGGCGAAGAGGAAGATGGAGATGGATTGCAGGTAGGCAAAGCGCAGCAGCCGCTTCAGCTCCTGTGCCCGGATACCTCCGACTCGTTTCTCAAATGACGGCTCCCAGGCAAACAGCTTCAGGATCTGAAAGGATTCTTCTGCTCAGATATGGGGCTCAGTCCAACAGAGCTCTCCATCCAGTGAAAGTGGAAGCAGGGCTCCATCCTACCATGTCTCATTTCCAGCACTAGCCCCTTCCTGACGCACACATTGCAGGCAAAGGCTAAGCAGGCACTGACCTTGCATGCCTGCTTTGGGAAGGCATCTGGCAGAGATCAGAGGCAACACTCCCAGTTACCCTCTGCTTTATCTGCAATTCAAACCCCACTTACCGAGTGGTAAGCCTAGCTGAATTCCAATGGACTTAATTATCAGTAGACATGGCTAGGATTGTGCTGCAAGCAATGCAAGGTACGACCAAAAAAATAAAATAAAATAAATCCATTGATGTTTCCATCAGTACAGCCAACTCATCACTGTGTTGGAGCAATCTGGTCTCTGCTACTCACCTTGATGCCGCTGAGAATTTCATGCATTATTTTCATGCGCTCATCCTTGTACTTCATGTTCTTCACCTGCACAAAGAAGTAAGTTGCAAAGAGGGAGTTGATCATTGTTCCAGCCCCACATAATACGTTGCCCAGGGACAAGTTATTTGTGCTTTGTCTCTGACAGTTAGAAGCACCACATGGCCATAGCTTTGCCCTTAATTGTCCAACAGATCTCTGTAAGTGAAGCTGAGGGATTGATGCTGTGCCCTATAGGACTTATATATATATATACACACACACACAAACGCGCATTGTCTCTTTTTTCAAGTTGTGTTTTCTACAGATTACAATGCTCAGTCTTGTCCTAAGCTTTGAAACATCTACATTAAACTGGGGTGGTCAGACTTCAGGATTTTGAATAAATGAACCAGACTGACTATTTTTAATAGGCTGCTTTTAATAGGATAAAATCTACTCACTGAAGCCCAGTGCAAAAAATGACACAGGGCAGTTACATTCAAAATTCAAGGTTAGCATTTGGAGCACACGCTTGGCCCAAGAATTTGTCCTCTATAGCAGAACTGACCTCACAGCCCTTTCACACCCACCTGCCCAGGACACTCCTTCCCTCACCTGTATGGCTCTGGCCTTCGTGACCAGCACAGCATTGATGGGGATAAGCAGGACCATGACAGCAATCCCAGCAAGCACAGAGGGGCCGAGCTCCAGCCACAGAAACACTATAGACAGCACAATCTGCAGGGGAGCCGACCACAGCTGGTGCATCAAGTTTGTGAAGTCCATGAAGCGCTGGGCATCCGCGGACATCAGATTCACTGTTTCACCCACTGTGGATTCCTTCCGTGTGGCATTGGAAATAGTAAGGGCCTGAAAGCAGATATAACAGCGGCTGTAAAAACTAGGGGTACTAGCTAACGCCATAGCCATTAGGGACCAGGGCACACAGCACTAAGGATGAGCAAATCTGTCAGCGACTGCCTCTCTCAGTTTCTCACTTATCCAATCTTAACTTTAGTCCTCTACATCAGTTTGCAATTTTAAAAATAAAATCCATGAAAATCCACCAGCATTTTAGTATGATGAATATCTCCTAACATACCCATTTGCATGCAAGCTTGCCTAATGTACACATCTTTGCAAAGCAGTTTCCCCAAATATAATGCATCTGTGTGTGCTATTTTCACTTATGTATGTGCACACTTCATCCCAGTGTATGCATTTCTGTATGCATTCCTTGGCTGGATAACTGCACTGCAAAAATAAAAATAAAAATAGAAGAAGTGTGAATGTCAAAGGACCCCTCCATCCCAAGATCCAGGGGAAAGCAGTCAAAGTTGATTGGTCAGCACTAAGGAAAGCAGCCCCCACAAAAGGCGAAGGACCCAACTGACCTTCTTGTAGATGGCAGCCATAAGAGCAGTGCGTACGAGCATGCCCAGTTGAAAGCAGAGTTGGAAATACTGCTGTAGGCAGATGGATTGCACTAGTGCAGTCAGAAACAGCAGCACTGCATAGAGGTAGCCATGCCAAAGATAGGCATTTGGGTCTGACACAAAGGAGATCATCAGCCTGCAAGAGAAAATAATGACGAGCATCTCCCTGAATTCCACTCAAACTTGCACAAACCACACCCAAATAACACGCCCGCCTCCCACAAGCCCTACGCATCAGCCTCTTGTTCTTCCACACACACAGGCTACAGGCTCCTCCTCAACCAGGCTCATGCAGTGCAGCCATATGTCACATGTGGACAGCCTACAGGCCACATGCAACCTTTGTGGCTCTCTCTTGAACACCTCCATATCTCCAGTGGACAATTTTAGTACACATGTCCACTCAGATAAAAGTCCCATTGTGCTCAGTGGGACTTATGCCCATTCCCAGCTAAGTATATATGTGATAGCAGCCTTAGGGATATCTCTCAGCTAACTCATCACTATTCCTCAATGCAGAGAGCAAACTGTGTTCTTCCCTGGAGCAAGCTCTGCTACTTATCCCCTACAATGGACAACTAATATGAGACAGCTAAAATGGGACCACAGTAAAAAAAACACCTGGAACTGGGAAAATCATTTCTCAGATCCAAACCCTGGCTTTCTCTCAGAATGTTCCTCATCTATAAAAGCCATCTTAATGCACCATCTTAAAGCAGAAGCACAAGGAAATTGTTTTAGTTATGCCTGGAATCTTCTGGCACATAGTTTGTGCCTTTAAAACTGTGAGAATGTTTTAAGGAGTTCATCAGCGTGTGGATGGTCCAGACCGTATATATGGATTTCCAGCCAGTGACAAGATCTTCCTGAACCAGAAGCTTATTTAAACCCCATCGCCCACCATCCAGGGCACCAGGAAAACTCAGAATAAAAAAGTGGAGCTAGGAGGACTCACTTCAGTATCTGAGGGCTCACAAACACCAGGAGGTCTTGCACTACCTTGAGTGCCACTGATTTCATAATGTTCCCAGCAAAGGTTCGGAATATAGAAGCCATCAGCCAGCTCTTCGCATAGTCACCACGAGAGTCTTTCTTGTCTGCTTCCTTCTTGCCTTTTTCCTTTTTCTCTTCCTAAATTCAGAGTAGGGTTTAGGCTTGGCAGGCATAAAGCAGCCCCCAACTCTCAGGGTGGGCAACTGCCATATAAAGCGAGCCATCTTATTTATTTATTAAGATTTATTAATTTGATAAATTTGTATCCCAGGGTGGCAAACAAGAAGTTATAAATTACGAACATATTTTGAACCTCTAAAAAAGAATTCCAATACAGATGCAGACTGGGAAAGTTATTAATTTAGAAGGCTCCTCGAAAGAAGATAGTCTTCCATAGATGCCAAAAAGACAATAGAGATAGCACCTGTCCAATTTTCAAGGGGAGCAGGTTTCTGTAGGGGTAACTTGCTAGGGATCTATGGAAGGGAATCATGTATTTTTTAACTAGGTGTGCTGCGGAAGGATGTCCTGAGCTTCGTGGCTCCCTTGGACAGACTACCATGGCCTGAGTTATGAAATGCTGGGTCTCTGATATAGATTTCTGGATTGTTACTACTCCATTGCTTTCAGCCTCAGAGTCATGTTTTCAGGCTAGGTTCAAAAGACCAGGCATCTGTGCCTGTTGGTCTTCTAGCTGCCATAAACATTTAGTGTTTGTTTGAGACAAAAGGTCAATTGCAAATCGCCTTTCCTGCCTGCCTTTGGAAAGCTGTGAAACCTGTTTTTCTACCACTTTAGTGTTAATCCCTGCAGGAATTCCTGGGCCCCTTTCCTGTCTTTAGATGTAGTCCCTTTGTCTTTTTAGCATCTAGGTGTTAGTCTCAGACCTTCCCAAGGTATCAGATTCAAGGTGGGAGGAAACCTGGGAGGGGTTTTAGAAATCAGGATGAATTCTATTGGATGATTTGAATCTGTGTAACCTTTTGATATTGTAATAAAAAGATCTGGCGAGGAGGAAGGGCACGCACTTTCCCTCCCAGAGATTTGCTGGTTGAATCTCTGTGTCCTTTGTTTTATTTTCCATGTGGTTTTGCCACGTTTGGTGCCCTCTCTGAGGCTCCATGAAAAGAGGATCAGGTAAATGATCGCTCTTCTGAATTTTGGGCCAACAAGCTCCCCTAGGTGCTGTTTGACTCTAGCTGCAATAGAGGGATTTCAGACTGAAAGATTTTTACTGCTCGGAACCTTGAGCAACCTGTGCGCACAGAAAACAGGTAAAAATGGGGGGGGGATTTAAGTAGTTTGCAGAATAAACATAAAAGAGATTTGCTCTTTTTGTTAAGCCCTCATGGTCACAATCAGGTGATGTCCCCACTGATTGACCAATTATTACAGGAGATATCTCATGTTGCACCCTTTTTCCCTGAGGAGGGTACTCTAGATCTAGAAAAATGGGACAAAGTGGGTTTGGTTTTGAGTAAATCTGACCGACCCTCTGTTCAAATCCTGCACACGTGGAAGTTATGCAGAGCAGCAGTAGCTAGAGTTGCAAATCCACTGTTACAGCTCCAAGATGCTTCTTCAGCATCCCCAAGGATTTTGCCCCCTTCTCAGCCTCCGGGTTTGGGGGGAGACTTTGCTTTAAAAGCAGTTTCAGCTCCTTCTGCGCCCCTGCCTTCTGCCGGCTCCCTGTTGCCTGAGTCTGGTTTAGAAATAATGCCACCTTCCTATTCTGTGGGTTCTCATCCTGAGATACCACAAACGGCAGTGCAACAGATGGTGAGTCAGGCTTTAAAAGAAGGTGACGGTGAGGCGATTTTGGACGCTCTGCCTTTAATGGCTCTTTGTCCCATTGCACGTAACGCACTTTCCCTCCCAGAGATTTGCTGGTTGAATCTCTGTGTCCTTTGTTTTATTTTCCATGTGGTTTTGCCACAGTTTCAAAGGATAGGGACCACAACACTAAATGTCCGATTCCTACATTGTGCAAAATGGAGTCCCCCCCCCAGACACTTGTAAACCACAGTGATACTGCCACCGGACCTCTAAGCTGCAATGGGCTAGGGGATCCTGTGTGTAAGATTTCCTCCCATTCAGCCCAGCATTTGGATCTGAAATGTAAGCCCCCGCTCTCTCTCCCAGCAGCAGTAGTTACCAAAACCAATGCATCCTGACTCTGGGCTTTGCTCAAGCCATTCATGTGCTGGTCAGTAGCTGCTGAATGACGTTTCCTCTTCCGTTGCCGGATCTCTAGTTTCCGCTGAGCCTTTTTTATTCCAGCTGTCATGTGCTCCTCAAGCGAGCCTAAAAGTTTCCCCGGCTTATGTTCATCCTTCAAGTCCCAGAGGTCATCAATTTCTAGTGGCTTGCGATAGCCCTTGAGCACCATCCTGAAAGGTACAGCAGATTTACTCAGGTGCTCAAAACCCTTGCTGCTCTTCACCCCGCTAACTCATTGCTTTGACCATGCTCAGGCACAATAGTGAAATGAGCACAGTATCCAAGGGTTGGGGCTTCGGGGGAAGTGAGAAGCTGCCAGCTCCCCATCAGCTGGGACTTGTTGAACAGAATCAAGAATTCCAAAAGGCTAGACCCTCTAGTTAGACACAGCAGAGGAAAAATAAAGACTGAAATAGAAGCCTGGTTTAAAACACTACATTGCAGTATGGCATTTCTCCCCATGCAAATATTTCAGATCCAGAGCCCTTTGCTCTTGCTACCCTTAGCTCTCCCATCCTCTACCCCCCCCCACTTTCCAGTTGCTTCACACTCGGTTAAAGACCTATATGGGGGAATCCAACATAGTGCTAAGTGGACATTCCATCAGCGCAAGTATTTCTCCTTGCACAACAGAACATTCTCCCCCTCTCCTCCTCTGGTGCCCCCCTAAATCTGTTCTCAGGGTTCCCCTAGAGCAGGCATCCCCAAACTTCAGCCCTCCAGATGTTTTGGACTACAATTCCCATCTTTCCGGACCACTGATCCTGTTAGCTAGGAATCATGGGAGTTGTAGGCCAAAACATCTTGAGGGCCGCAGTTTGGGGATGCCTGCCCTAGATGGGAATTGGTAAGAGGAAATTAATTGTATCTAATCCTTTAGAGATCCACCTGTGTGGGATAACAACAAAAGAAGAAATGGCTGGTGTCTGTTTTTAAAACACGGGGCAAGCACATAGAGAGCCCCAGTTAGCAGAGTATTGTCTCATTGTCAGGCAGATTAATGAAGCATAGGAAGCAGCCATTAAAGTTTTTTTTCATTTCCATTCAGCTGCATGAAGCAGCTGACCCACACTACCGTCATGCAATGAAACAAACCACACGCTGAAGTAAGTTTAATAATGATTTACTTACTTAACTGAGGTCTCAGTCATGCATTTTTCTTTATGCAACAGCAGTAAAATAATGCAGGTAAAATACTTAGTTGAAATACGTCAAAGCAGCCTCAGACACATGTCTGAGGATGGGAGCTAAGTTGAGGCACATCCACCTCCATCGCTTGCAGCGGGGGGGGGGGGGGAAGAGAGGAGAGAGAGAGAGAGAAAGAGAGAGGGAGAGAGAAACAAGAAATAAGCTTTACTTCCTCCCTCTCAGAAGAAGAGGGGGTGTGACCTCACTGAGCCTACACTAATGATTAGAACTCTGTGGTCTTAACCCCTTCATATACTAACTAGCACTGTTAGGTTTGACTGCAAATCTCCCACATGCACAATGGGAGGAGAGCAGGGAGAAGTTCTGTTTCATAAGCAGAAATCCTTGCTCTGATGGGACAGATTAGTTGACCCTAACCTTTATTCTCCTAGATGTAATGCACTTATCTTTTCCACTCAGATTTACATACCTGCTGTACCACTGGAAAGTGAGGAAGCTCAGGAAAGAGGCCACAATTTCTGGGTTCTGAAAAACACGGGAGGCAGAATGTCTAGATGAAAAATTCAGGGAGGGAACAATAGTGACTAACTTGGCTGTCACCTTTTGAAACGTAGCCTTCAAGACATATATGGCAAATTTTCCTTTTGAGACCACTCCCACCAAACAGTGCATCAGGCAGCCAGGTGTGGCCCATGAAACCCAGCTTCCTGGTGAGCTGATGTGTTTATCCCATCAAGCCCACTCTGAGAACCTATACGAAGTGAGGATACCATGCAGAATACCAATGGCTGTTCCTGTCCCAAAGGTAATCCTTACAAGTCTAGAGCAAGCAGCTGAAGACACTCACTTTCTTTGCAGCTTCCTTCATTTCGGGGGCAACGTCGGAAACAATAGAGATGAAGAACAAAATAAGTTGAAGCCCATAGGAGACCAAGAAGAAGCTAAAACGTGGCACATCAGTGATGGAGCCCTGCAAGAGAAGAAAGCAAATGGGAGATACTAGTGGAAGTAACCAAATTGTGGAGCTGGACCCACTTCTTCCCAAGCAGTTAGGGCTAAAATCTGTGCACCAAGACACTCCTTCCTGCAGCTTCATTTTGGCCCTTCTTCCCACTCCCCCCTGCCTCAGGACTGTCCTGTGAAATAGGGTGGGTGAACCACAGCAGACAGGCTTACAGAGCTGAATGACCCCAGAGGTGGCTTTGCTGGGGCCGCCTCAACCTTTGCCATCCTGGGTTGCCTAGTTTTTCATAGGCATCTTGTGTTTCTGACCTGTATTGCTTGCCGGATGAGAGTCTGGAGCTGAAATAGACCACAGAGCACAGAAAGGAAGAGGAAGATGAAGAGAGATCCCGAGTCTCTGCGGATGGTGAAGCGGCGGCTGTCATGGATCAGCAGAACGAGCAACTGCAGTAGCGAAAAAGAGCCAAGAGTTTGCAAGACTGGGTTGGTTTCAGGGTTTGGAAATGGAGGGAGGTGTGATGTAAACTCGTGGCACCAGGCTGGACATCAAACTTGATAATGAACCTGAGATCCACATTATTAGCTCGCTGAACATGCTCACTTGAGACAAACTCAAACGATGGCTTGTGACTTCTAGTCGAGCTTCCAAAATGAGATCCGGAAATAGACTGACGTATTAATTATGAAATAAGAGAATGGCCTTTGCCTTCATAATTCTAAATTTGTATAATGCTATAAAAAAAATCTACCTCCACTTCCTAGCTCAGATCAGCTAGCCAGGGTGTAATTAAACGTGACAAACTAAATCAGTGGTTCCCACCCCACCCACCTCTGCAGTGCACTTGAAAACTGCTGAGGGTCTTGGCAGAACCACTTAATGGTTTTTCTGCCTGTTGTAGCAATTGTGATGTGCTGTGCTAGATACTGTATGATTTTCAACTGTATTTTTATTCCTTGTTTTAATTCTTAAGATACGGCTTTGGATGATAGAAGTCAAATTACAGTAAAATAAAATATAAATAGAAGCAGCAGTAAAAATACAATTAAAAATCAATATGAATAAATATGAATGTGTGTGTGTGTGTGTGTGTACACCTTTTATACCAGTGGAAGAGGGTATTGGGCAGGTGTGAATCTGATTGGGTTGTCAGTTCTGGTTGCTGTTTTTAACCCTTTTTCTCCCTGTAGTATTTTCCTGAAAAATGCTGCCTCATCTCAAATCTGCTACTTGCCCCACAGGAAAAAATATAAAAGTACCCATCTTCAGGGAAAATAAGATGTGACTTGAGGCACCTTGGGGTAGCAGGTTGCCATTGAAGGGACAATGCGAAAGGGATCTACTCTCGTGGAGAAGCACTTTGAGAGTAATATGAGGGTGATGGCCAAATTTTCATTGTTCATTGAATATTTGTACAGTACTAAGATTGTCCCATTGATTTTATTGCATTTTAAACCACCCAGCGGACTTGGGCCAATGGGCAGCCATTGTTGTTGTTGTTTTCTCCTCACGTGCTGCTTAATGTTTCTTGTTAGTTTGTTCTTTTCATGGTGTACTTGGGAAATATGGGAGTTTGATGATGGGGAATTAGTGTGGGATCACTTTTTATTATCTTCTAGTGTCTGCTTTTTATGTTGTGGTATAAGGTTTGGGTTAATAAATAAATAAATTCATTATTATCCTAAATCTCCCTTAAAAAGAGAAGAAGCCGTTTCAGGCAGCTGCTTTAAAGGTCAGAGAACATCAGAGCACTGGCATTTTGGGGGGGGGAAAAGCATTTGACTATTTTCTTCCTTGTTTTTTCTCTAATGTAACCCCCCCCTTCAAAGTACTGTTCTGGGTCTCAGGACTTGTATTATTAGCACACAGCCCAATGGAAACAGCAGGGCTGAACCGGGAGTTTGCAACTCTGTGGTGAAAAAAACTTGTTCTTTACAAAGGACACTTTAATTCCAGCACAGGACATGGTTTGATGAAGGAGAGCTCTCACCCAACTAATGAAGTAGAGTGCCGGATTCAAGTACTGGACAATTGGGTTTCGGCTGACAGGGGTTGGGTGCGGGAGGTTTCCTAGGTCTTCGGCAACAGTGAAAACCGCTTCAGCAAGTGCCATCAGTAAGAGCAGCGCAGTCAGCACCTGGCAAAGGAAGAGCAGAAGTGACAGATTGCTACCTGCAACGTTCTAGGAGAATAAGGTTGCAAGGAGCTTCTAAACCCATCGTGGAGAAGCTACATATGCAGGGCAAAGCAACATTCCACAGCACAAGTGGCCCAGGAGCACTGCTGTGCATCACACCCTCCGTCAAGTAAAAATCAAGTGTGCTGATATGCCCCTTTTCCTGCAAGGAATGCACTCAAAGCGGGTTCAAAACACATATAAAAATCCCTGTGTTATTTATAATATAAATATATGGTATATGTTTGTTAGTTTTGATTGAGTATTCCTTTTTATAACAATCACAACACAAACTACATCAACAGTAAATACACTACTTGATTCCTAAAGAGTTCTGTATATACTAAACACCACCATCGTGACGGCATTACATAAGCAAGACACAGTTCAAAGGCTTCTGGCCAAAGGACACTTATGGTAAATTCATCTCACCCTCTGGTTTTCCCTGCTCTTTCCACACACATTTCCCAGTTAGCACAGATCCCTACTTCACTTAAACCTTTTCAGGGTTTCTCACATCACCACCATCCACTTCTGCTTTGCCCTCTGAGCTGCATGCCCTTTGCTTCCACCCTGCTACTAACTCTGGGGCACACCATTCTCTCCCACCTGTTTAATAAGGTAAAGTCTTGTGACAGATGATTTCTTCATCCTGGATGTGCAGAAATGGAGAAGCTGCATTGGGCCAAAGAGCCAGAGGAAGCCCAGGGGGATCCAGACCAGAACAGTCTGTTCAAAGCAGAGGGGCAGGTCGGCATCATTCCGATCCAGGAAAGAGGAGTTCTGGAGGCATCAGAAACAAGAAAAGAATATGGGAAACAGCCTTACTAGAAAAAATAACCCATAAGCTGGAACTGACACGGGGACAAATAGAAGAAGACGGCTTCACCCTGGTTTGGCTCCCCTTTATCACATACACAGCCCAACAAGACAATGACAAAAATCCACCAACAGCATACAACTCAATATGGCTAACCTGATCCAAAACGCCCACCCACCCCACTCACACATGAAACAAAGACCACCACAGCCAACCCCAAATGAACAACCATACCCTAGGCCAACCCCAACATCTCTCGCCACCAAAGGAACACAAGCGAACAGCAGAGAACCTGCACAAGCGACGCTGACAAAAAAAACCCCACATATATTAAGTAAAATAGAAACACCGTCACCCCACCCATCTTTCCCCCATCCACCTCTTTTCCCCTTTTCTTCCCAATGCCTCAACAAATGAACCTGATTTGTAAAAATGTTATGAGAGAGATTGCACATGTTTCTGTAAATCAAGAAAATCTTTAATAAAAAAACCCAATAAAATAAGGCATATGCCAACGCTTGCTAAGATCTTTAGACCACATGTACTACCTGACATAGTTTCACATGTATCCATGCCCCACACCACTATGCATTGCACCAGGGATGGAGAGCCTGTGGTACTCAAGATGTTGATGGAGTCCAACTCTCATCCACCCTAAGCAACATGACCAATGGTCGAGGATGATGGGAGCTGCAATCCAGCAACACTGTGGTGGTGGGGACACTGGTTCCCCATCTCTGTCCCAAGTTCCACTGTGGATCTACACAGACAATTACCATGTAAACATTGACAGCAATTGGCACAATTCCAATTCCACAGCACCTGCCGTGAACCCATTACAATGCTATAACATCTTCTAAAAATTCACTGCATTTGCCCAATGCATCATAACACAACCCCAGGATAACTGATTTCCACCTCCAATCTCCACTGCTGTTCTTCTAAGGGTGTTCTTGTTCCATTGATTCACAACCACCCCTATTCATCCTTATGCTAATCTATTCAGTATGACTCACCTGCAATCGAGCCAGTTAGTGATGCTTTGGGTTAGAATCCAATGACATTTTCAAGTGGGCGAAAGTCAATGTTTGTATTCATCATAACACAGCACTGATGTTTACTACCAGCATTTAATTGCGTTGAACCTTTGTTGCGCATGCTATCTAATAAGAGCAGTTATCAATTAGAGATACCCTGGTGGGATATCTATATGGGTGGGGGTTTATGATGTACATATTGTGTGAGCTAACATTGCTGATACTGTGTTTGACTCTCAAAGTGATTTGGATATCCTTTCTTCCCCCTAATTCAACATTTACCATTATTTCTGCAGAACAAAACTGGATTTTGTTTTTACTACACTGGGTTCAAAACAGCTGTAGAAAAATCTGTTTCTTACAGCACAATGACTGCAGCCCACGTTCCCTTTAAGGAAACTGCAGCATGCAGCTTGGTTGAGCAGTTTTAATGGAGCAAATATAATTATTTTGTATTTTTGCATGACTCTTTAGGGTTTGTATTTGTAAAGAACTTTTGAGTTAATTGTTAAATGGGGGAAACAGCTAACGAACCTACAGTGGAGAGAGCCCCACAACACATCCCCATGATATACAACATGCAAAATGATGTGACAGTGCCCCACTGGAGGCAAAGCCAGTAATGACCCCACTGCTGCCAGCCCCCAGGGCCTCCCTCTAGGAAGGGGATTGATTCCCTTTATGTGACACACAAGCACCATTCTGGAGCAGAACACACACACACAGGGCAGTGGTGGACCTTGGTGTCTCAAATTTCAGTGGCACCCTGTACGGCACCAAAATCCAGCGCTCTTGCCTACCATTGGACGTAACAGTGGACTGCGCTCCCCTGGAGCTGATCAAACCCCATGTTGTACACTCTTGAGTTGTAATTTGCCAACATGGGATCTATATACAAGTAATGATGCGCTGTAATTGGGTGCTCTGCTTTGACAATATGGGCAGGATGGTTGTTGTCATTGCTGGGAGATGCCTGTTTTTTTTGTTTTAAATTAAAACCTCCCACTGAAATCTATGGAAATAAATTCCTTGTACAGTAGCAATTCCTGCTACTAGGGGCAAAACCATGAGCTGGAGTATGGAGTATACAGAATATGTATCCTCTTCCTATGTCACCCTCACAACTCCTCAGTTTCAGCTGCACTGCAGACACCCAATTGCTAATGAAACTACATCAGTGGAATAATCTGACGCCGTTATCAGTCGTGTATT
The DNA here is from genome assembly GCF_965207765.1 of Zootoca vivipara. Lineage (NCBI taxonomy): Eukaryota > Metazoa > Chordata > Lepidosauria > Squamata > Lacertidae > Zootoca > Zootoca vivipara. The sequence continues at coordinate 56,201,467 of NC_142588.1, read as the reverse complement.
ATGTCATGTGACTCATCTAGTCCAGTATTGTCTACTTTGACTGGCAGTGGTTCTTCCAGGTTTCAAGCAGGTACCAATGGGCTTTTGATGTTTGCCCTGACAGTTTGAAGTAATTGCTGGAGATGTCACCATTTCAGAAACACAAAATCTCATTTTATTGGAGGCACCAGGAGAGTCCTGCCTGTTACCTACATATGAAACACTCTTGGCATGAACAGAATCAGGGGAAATTCCAACATCCTTCACTGCAAGGGAAAAGTTAGTGTTGTACTCTGCTTGCCAAGAGGACCACTACGGTAGTAGCTAAGGACGTAAAGAGACAGCGATTTCCACCCTGTCCTGCCTTTGTTGCAATCAGCACTGTTTCCATTCTGCTACAGTTCAGTTATAACCTAAGTTATTGTTTTGCTATCTGCTATAGCCGAAACTGGGACACAGGTGGCGCTGTGGTTAAACCACTGAGCCTAGGGCTTGCTGATCAGAAGGTCGGCGGTTCGAATCCCTGTGACGGGGTGAGCTCCCATTGCTTGGTCCCAGCTCCTGCCAACCTAGCAGTTCGAAAGCACGTCAAAATGCAAGTAGATAAATAGGAACCGCTACAGCGGGAAGGTAAACGCCGTTTCCATGTGCTGCTCTGGTTTGCCAGAAGTGGCTTTGTCATGCTGGCCACATGACCTGGAAGCTATACGCCGGCTCCCTCGGCCAATAATGCGAGATGAGCGCACAACCCCAGAGTCGGTCACGACTGGAACTAATGGTCAGGGGTCCCTTTACTTTTACTTTTATAGCCGAAACTAACAGAATGAATTATGTATCCGATTTCAATGCATTTTAATGAAAGGAAAACAACGCAAAACATAATTATGCCTGTAATATTCATGGACTTAAATAAACAACAGCTGATACCATTTGTATTTGCATGGTTACTATTCCTGATCTTGGGTGAACAAAATTGTGGCAATTTCTGCTCCCATTTCTGTTTCTGGTGGAATGCCCTGAGATCCCTACAAGCAGTAGATGAGACAACTCTCAAACAAAGGCAGCTGCACAACCAGCTTAGTCAGCTTCACTCATGAGCTCTAGTTTAGCAATTTAAATCTCCTGATGCCCAGGACTTCTCCATCAATGACAAGGAAACAGATCTGGGCAATTCACTAGAAAACCAGTACCCGTGGCTGACAGGGTGGCACGACAATTTAAATTTACTTTACAGGGATGTGGAATGATCAAGATCATGCAAAGGACTGGAGACTCAAGTCAACAACTAACCTACATAGTCATAATTATCAAATACCATAAGCCCTGGGAGCATACCATAGCTGCCAAGTTTTCCCTTTTCTCGCGAGGAAGCCTATTTAGCATAATGGAAAATCCCTTAAAAAAAGGGATAACTTGGCAGCTATGGAGCATACCACTTCAGAATGAAGCAGGAGAGGACCTGAACCAAGTGAAATGTTTTCTTGGAAGGCAACACATCAAGGAGAGACTTAGCCTATGGGCCCTTTGCCTAAAATGGACATACAGTATTTGTCAACTCTAGCATTTGTTGTGGGCACCACACACACAACATAGCACAACCAGTACTATTGGCTACAAGATCATGATTCTTTCAGACTTAATTTCAGTTGAGGGAGAAGTGGAGGAAGAGGCCCACATTCAAAACTCCTGTGATAGATTTCATGAACAGGAAAGGTGTTTTTTTTACATATGGAATGAAGCAATTGATCCCCCAGTTGCATTCTGCTATACTATGTGGCATGTCCAATAATGTAGATCACCTAACTGTCCCCCCATCTTCTGTCTCTGTGTGAGATTAAAGAACCTCCTATTTTCTCTACAGTGAATCATTTGAGTCAGAGTTACCAGTGAAACAGCCATGGTTGTATCATACTTGGGAGTGTTAACATCTCCACTAATGCTTTGGAGCCTTCCTGCCTTCTAAGACACTATTATACAGGCGTGTCGTCGTCCCCCACTTGCATAGGGGTTATGTTCCAGGCCCCCACATGTATAAGTGAAATTGTGTAACATGGGGAGAACCTGCTAAAAAGCCTCTAAATGCCTGTTTCTCCCTGCTAAAAGTTGTGTAATTCTTTATCTCCCTGACATCTGACGGGAGAGCACTCCACAGGGGAAGGTGCCGCTGCCGAGGAGGCCCTCTGGCTGGGAAGGGTCTCCTCAAAAGCCACGAGGACTGTCCAGCTCTCTCCCATCTTTCAATGCTCAGTGCACCCACTGGAGCAGTAAGCCACACAAAGATGATGTATTTGTTCACTGTAAAAACCCTGTCTAACTACGTTAAGACTGCAGGCTTTGCTTTTGCTAAGCATGCACACAGAACTAACACACCACCACTGTCCCAACTCTCAAAGTAAACAGCCCTAACAGAGGCGTTTAGCCATCCTCCCGCAATTCAGGACATGCCACTGCACTCTGGCCTTTACATTTACAGTGTGACATCCCTGCCAGAAGCTGAGCTACCATCCACTCAGGGAGAAACCACCACTCACCCAGAAAACGGAGCCACAGAACTGCTCCAAGGTTGCTGCCATGGCAAGGCACTTCTTCCTCCTGCCTTTGTCCGACCAATCTATCAGCTCGAGAGGCTGAGCAGGACAAAAGTATCACAGGTTCAACCGAGGGGCGTTGGGCACGGCCTCTCAACAACAGATCATTAATCGTTAACTCCTGGTGTGCAGTCAACCCCATGGATCAATTCATGAACCTTGGATGGCATAGGCAGAGGAGCTGCCTGGGTACTGCCAGAGACACTGCAGGAGAGGTGGCGGCATGGTTTCTGGTGGGCAGCAATATGTGCTGTCTTGGATGAGGTCCCTCAAGTTGACTCACCACTAGTCTAAGACCCACTCCCCAGTGGTGATAAAGCTGAATACTGCCTTGGAAGAAATGGGTGGGAAGACAAGCACCCGTTTTCCACACCAAGGAATTTCCTGTGCTGCTCTCCACCTCAGCGGATTTCCAGGATAGTCTCGGTCTGATTCTGCTCCATTGTTCTTCTGCATCATGATTTCTGTGGGCAAGGGGTTTCTGAAAGTATGTAGCAGTGTCTTCCCAATTCCAGCAGCTAGGTATCCCCATTGTGTAATCCTACACAGCCAGTCAAGCATCACAGAGTGTTCTAGTGTCCCATCAGATTAGTACTGCACTGGGGGATCTATAGATCTCAACTGGGGAGTACTGAATCACAAAAGTGGTCTGAGAGTGAGCAAACCAGGTTGGGGGGGCGGTAACTATGAAAATACTACTCAGGATGAAAGACAAAAACGGTGAACTAGCTACCAGTAGTAGTACTGACATTGTGTCCCCCCCCCTTTGCCCAAAGTGCTCCTGAAACAAACTGAAAAAGCCAATAAAGATTCTGCTGTCTCATTCTTTATACAATGAATAAACCCAGAACCGATTGTGATTCATAGTCCTGACGAAAGGGTCCAATGTCCATAGAACAAGCAAATTAAATCCCTTGTGGTTAATTATTAGGTAGTTAATCAAATCTCATCTTATAAACAACGTCCCTATCTGTATGGCAGCAGTCTGTTAAAATTCAGGAGCACACAACACAGCCTTAGGAAATGGGAAGTGAAGACCACCTTTCCACAATGGACAACTTTCTAACTCTCAATTCTGCCCTATGCCGAGACACAGGGAAGGGCCAATGTGTGGTTCTACCACAGGGTGAAATAATTCCTTTCCTACAAATTGGTGTTAATGGTAGGCTGTTGCAATGGTGTTCCCCTTTCTCAGGGTACTTTTATTTGTAAAGGTGGAGGGGGGCAGAGTTGAATTTCATAGATCAGTGCAGACATACAGGTTCTCAGAATTCACATCTGCTTTGCTCCTTCTCTAGTCCCGCTGTTGCAAAGTAAGCCTAAGCTCATGGTTTGTCTTGCTTCAGACATGGGCCCAGGCTTACCTTGAAGCGGCAGGCCCAGAGGAGCAACCACAATCTCCTCTTCTGTATGCCAGAGTATTTGTGCCAAGTCATGCTTTGGCTTAGCTTTACTTGTGAGTCATTGTGTGAGATCCACAATGGCCTTTAGCAGCAGAGACCACATGACTATCTCTTACACAATCTCTGAATCTCTAAACTCCCCTTACCAGAGTCAGATAAAACCTCAAATGTTTTCTGAACTTCTCTGAACCTTCTGCTCCTCCTCAAGATACTGATTATTCTGGAAGGTTGACTTACCTGAGGAGCTGCCCTGCTTGTCATGATGCTATGCAAATGGAGGCAAATGCCGTAAGGGCAAGAAAATGATGCCCTTAGGGCAACCTTGCAGCCTGGCCACTGTAGTCCATGTGTTGATAAACGTGAGGTTGGATTACTGCAATGTGCTCTCTGTGGGGCTTCCCTTGGCCTCGTTCCGCTTGAACCCTTATATCCCAGCTCAGTCACTAAGATCATTTGCAGGAGCGTCGTTGGTCATTCCCCAAATTGGTGGAGATCTGACAATAAGCATCCAAGCCTTTAGCATTATCAGTCCAGCACTGTGGAATGTTCTGCTAATAAGGATTAACAGGTTCATGCAGGAAATCAAGAATAAATCTTTCCGTAAAAGTTAACTCATTTCTGACTTTTCGATATGGTTTCCGTTGTATGGTTTTATGCATAATTGTTGCAAACCACTCTGGCATTTTTAGGAATAGTGGTATATAATTTTTTAATATTAATCATTTACTGTACATAGAAACTTCACCCACTCTAATGACTTCTGTAGGACAGGATCCAGAACCTCACAACAATGAAATTTTGCTGTCAGGTATACGGAATAGCAGTGCTTGGTCACCTTGTGGTCGCTCTCTTACCCCCTGTTCTCAGAGATCCCTCCTCCTGCAATTGCAATATTGCTTTACCACTTTCCTCTATGTACTTCAAAGAAGTAGTCTTCCACTCCAATCAAGCTGAGGTGGGATGAAGGAAGCCTGCAACACCCAATGTGCTCTTCCCCCCACCCCGGCCCATTCCCTTTGGGAGCAGTCCAAAGTCTTGCCATGGCCTCTACAGGAAGAAGAGCCACAGTGACATGGAGTGGCTTCAGGGTTTATTTGAGAAGAGACCTTAACAGGGAGAGTGTTGCCCGATGGCGAGTGCCCCTTTAATTAAGCCCCTCCCCATCATTTGCTCCCCACAGACAAAATGGCATTACGACATCTGAGGAAAAGACGCTGTGGAGCAAGTGGGAATAGGAGAAAAACAAGCAGAGGCTTCTTCATTTGATTGACCCATGTCCTTTAAGCGCTGGCAAGGATGCTGTTGAAATGTCTATGTCTATAGATTGTGCAGGTCACAGGGCTCTGGGTCTTCCTGGCCCACAGTAGCTTGTTCTACAGGATATTCTTTGCAATTGCATTCAGGGTCCTCACTTTAGCCACATCGGCCACCTTGATGGAATATTCAGGTGTGGAGAGGGAGGCCCCCATGGTAGTGTAAGGGTTTCTAAAAGAATACCAACAAGTCTTTGGTTACTGTCTGGAACCTGGACCTGGAAGAGCCGGGGAAAGAACCATCCTAAGTCCTGCCCACTGAGCCATAATCTGCTGTCATGCTGCCATTTGGGTGCTACCTTAACCCATTGCATCTGCAACTATGAACTACAGACACAAGTCCATCCCTAATGCAACAATGCCTTGCTCCCAGCTAAATGCACCAGTCAGCTTCCAGTGCCCCAGATGTTCTTAGTCAAGTTACTACCCCAAACGGTGAAGCTGCATCAGGAGATGGAAGCAAGGCTTGGGCCCCTCAGTAAATCAGGATAGAAACTTGCTCAGTTACCTGAACTTCATTCCTGAGTCTTTGACTGAGCGCGCTGAGCAGTGAAACTCAGAGGCGCCAGAGCCTTCTAAGATTCTCTGTAGGTTTCTCTCGGTTATGCCTCCCCCTGGTGGAGAGAACCCGTAACTCAGTCACAAACATGAAGTTAAGCAGGAATAGAGAGAGCTACATTCTGGGCCACTGATGGGGGAAATCCCTTTGCTCTGAAGCAGGGGCTAATCTTTAGGGTCAATGCAGGCTGCAGTCACAGCTCTGAAGCAGGGAGACCTCCTAAATATTATGCCTCTGGAAGGGAGCAGATGCCCATCAGGTATTATCTTATCTAGGGCAGTCTCAAGCAGGTCGGGCACCCTGGCGCTGAGGGGCGGAGATCGTTCCAGCGCCCCCGCCCTCGCAGGGTGCAGTATGGTTTCCACGCGGCTTTGCCGCGCAGCGCCTCACCTGGCACCCCGCACCACCGGGACTCTACCTAGAGCCGGCCCTGATCTTATCAGTTTAGCTGCTGATTAGCACAAATGGCCCACTGCTTTTGTTTTGCCTGACAGTTAGTGATCACTCAGGAACATGACAAGGGAACATTAGTTAATGCTCCTTGATGCCTGGAAATCTTTGCCTTCATAATGCCATACCTATAAGAGTTTGAGGAGGGGACAGATAGCTAGAAGCAACTTGAATTTGGATTGACAGAGGCAAAGAGTCTACAGCAGCAAGTTAAGCAGGTGGGGGTTGTGCATGGGTGTCCACACTATTCCTTTACCTAATACAGTTTCAGCAGTTGTGCCACCTGTTATAGAAGTTCATCTATTTCTACTACACTCTGTCTGTTTTTATATTTGCAAATAAATATTATAAAGATTAAGTCTTTTGTGCACTCTCATCCAAAGGGAATTACACCCTAAAGCTCTGTTCCTGGACTTCTTGCCACTTGGGCAAGTGGGGCTGCCTAACAACATGCTTGGTTGGTGCTAGAGTTCTGATCTATGCCAAAAAGTGGTACTCACTGCAGAGTCTTACCTGGCACTACAACAATCCTGCCCTTAGCCTGAAAAGGAAGAGAAAAGAGATTTAGTGGTCTTGCTTATAGGAGAAAACACACCAAATGGGTAGCACAAATATTATGTTAAGGAAGATGTAGAATGTCTTTATTTGCAATATTTAATTTCATTTTTTATGCTGCTTTTCAAATGGTTTGTTCCAAGTAATACTGTCATGTTGAGTTTCTTACATGCTCCTCTAGGGAAGTATGCCTCCACACTTCATCATTGTGTATATTTCACCTCTGCAAAGTCAAACAACTGAGGATCTACCAAGTTTCACCTCCATCCTGGGATGGCTGAACTTCAGAAACTATATGCTGTCATATCAGTATCAGCAGGACTGCTTCAACTTCACCCCACTGTTAGAGACTGGAAGCAACTTTAAAATAACTGAGTGACTCCTTCGTTGAATTTTTTGTCTGTTGTGCATTCTGCTGGACAGGTGTGAGATATGGGTGTGCCATGCACATATTGTGTACTTAACAGAGAAGAAGGGAGCTAATTTGTTGCAGTAGCCTATGGGGATTAATGCAATGAAAGAAGCTATTGTATCAGAAGGTGCAAGGCACAGTTTCTATATATTCAATGGGGAGGCCAGTTTTCACCCTTAATCGTTGAAAAACCCTCACCCATCTGAAGACCATGAAAGACTGCTAGCTGGCACTTCTCTGCCCCCACCACACACTGTCCAGTTCCTTGGATAGCCCACTCTAAGTAGGCAAGAAAAGTGTATCAGTAGAGTTACAAATTTGGTAGAGATGACACCTCACCTGTTCTGTCAGTCGTTTTATCAAGGGCAGCCCCTCTAGAACAGAGCTGTCACAGCCACTAGTCAGGACCCGTTCAAAGCCCATTGATATTAGCGTTTCCAAGGCTGCCGCAGGGTCATAGACCATGTCAAAAGCTGTTGAGAAAAATGGAGCATGTCAGTCCTTACTGTCAAATCTTCTAGAAGGCATGTTCCAGGCTTTAGCCTAGTCCCAAATCCCTGGTAGGCAGTCCTAATGTGTGCAATTCCCAGAGTACATTCTCATAGTCCCCCCACCCCACCAAGGTAAGGCCATTGTGCCTGAACCTACATCCTGCAAGTAGGCAGTCCGGCTTTCATTCCCCACTCCAAGATCTGTAAGAAGAGTCTGCTAGATCTGTCCAATGGCCTATCCAGTTCAGCATCATGCTCTCACAGTGGCCAACCAGATGCCTGTGGGAAACCAGCAAGCAGAAACTCACCTCTGTGGAAGGTGACTGGCAGAGGGCGGGAAGCAGCTGCAAAAAGAACAGATCCCAGATGGTTAGTATACCTTTGCTTAGGGGTTGTCTTTGTGAAGGCAATGCTTCTTCTACTGGCCCTGGAAAGGAAAGGAAACTTCTCCAGATGGTTCAATCAAGGTGGCTGTAGTCATCTGACACCATTTCTGCAATATGGATTCATCATCCTTTCTCATTTCCACTGAGACTGCCCACTAGCTAGCTCTTTGTATGGCATTTCACATTTTGTGTATCAAACCCCTCACACATGTTGGGCTTATGCACTTATTTTTAAAAGTAATCCTGGAGTAGACTAAAGATGTATCCACTCGTCTCCCTAGGTAGCCTGTGGAATAATCAACCATGGAGTGAATTGATATTGGCTTCTGGTTAAAATAGTTTAGCTGCTGTATTTCAGCTTGCCTGACAGAACCTTCTCCACCTTTCCTCCTCCTGTGTGCTGGTTTTTTTTGGGGGGGGGGAGAGACATGCAGGAAGAGGAAAGGCTTCCCCTAGCGAGAGCCAATTTTGGGGGACATGTAGGGAGAGGGCAGGCTTCCCCTAGCAAGACTAATTCTTCTTCAGAATATATACTGTCAGTTTCAGTTAAATGGAGAAAATAGCTGGTAATCATTTTCTTTGCATTTTTGAGGGTCCAGAAAAACCATAGTTATCATTCTTTCAATAAAGTTTCCTATTCTTCTGGATAATTCTTCCTTCTGTGCAGAATTTATGGCTAGCTAACACACTCTCCATCAGAGCTGCACAGTGCCCCTTCTTACAAACAAAGGTTACTCATCCCAACCATTACAGCATTTGGCTCCTGCTTTATCGGAATAATTCATTCATTTATGGAATGACCTATGGAATGTCCTCCCTCTAGAGCAGCCTTTGTCAAATTAGCTGGGGCTAATGGGAGTTATAGCCCCAAACATCTGGAGGATACCAGCTTGGTGTAGACTACCCTAGGAGCACAACTGGTGTTAAAGCTCTGTTGTCATTTTGGCATCAGGTGAAACTTCAATATTCCCCCAGCCTCTTTTTTGGGAGTGGGGAGTCAGAAGTTCCATCACTTCTGCAACTGCAGAGACTGTAGCACCATGGCCATTTCCCCCCCAATAAGCTCCATTTATATATTTCTTTATAAATTGTGCTGCATTGTTTTTATTCTACTGTAACCCAGCCTGGGATCACATGATGAAGGGTGGATTAGATGTTCTCTTATACTGTAAATGAATGAATAGCTCAATATAGTGAGGCAGGCTCTAGTATCTCATGGATCTTGCCTCTTGCCTGTAGGAAATATTTCTTAATTTGAACCATGGAATTATCAGCTGGTTGCACTGTATGACAATCACTACTCAAGCACCAAATAAGCCCTATGGAAAGTAAAACCTGCTCACCCAGCAGTGCTGTGCAGAGCTCTGTATCCACACGTCCGTCCTCAGTCAAGGCTCCAAACACCAACCCATCAGCCCCATGTTGCTTGGCAAGTCGGATGTCTGCCTTCATCACCTCCACTTCTCGGTCAGAATAGAGGAAATCCCCCCCACGGGGACGGATCATCACAAATACAGGCACCCTTATACACTGCTTCACCACTTGCAAAAGGCCTGCAGACAAACAGGTTTAGGACATGGTGTCAGTTATGTACTGGATTTTTTTATGAGATGGAGAAGTGAAACCTAGAACATGGTATGGAGCAACTTAGAAACATAGCAAGATGCCTTATACAAAGGGAGACCACTGAGCCATCTAGGTCAGTTCTGCCTATGTCTGGAGTAGCCAACAAGATGCCCTCCAGATGTTGGTGAACTACAACTCCAATCAACTGACCACTGACCGTTCAGGCTGAGGCGAGTTGGAGTCCAACATCTGGAGAGCCACAGGTTCCCCATCCCAGAGCTAGACCATCAGCACTGGGTCTAAGAGAAGCATGGGAGAAGAGAACGGGGCAGATGTCAAACCTTTTTGCAGAATTTTGGAGAAGGGGCTGCTGAAGAAGGGAAGGTGAAATAGGGTGATTCAATAACAGCCTGTCTTGCAACAAGACCAGGAGGTGCCGATGACACAGAAGAACACAAAAAGAGCAAGCAGAACAACAGGTATTTTCTTTCTGTTCCAGGCCTAGAGGGCAGAGGTCCAAACATTTCTCCACATTGCTTGGCTGCTCAGTACTGCTACATCTTTTTTTTTTTAATTTTTAATTTTTTATTGCACATGAATAAAACAAAAAATAATACATACACATACATTCATACCATTCATCATACAAGACAAAAACGAAAAATCAATTACTTACACTAACATACCATACCTACACACATTACATTCCTACCTATAGAGCTATATTGCTAATATTATATTCAAATTTCTTGTCAAAGTTTAAAAGTCCGATAGGACAATTGTGAGAAGAGCTCGATAGGAAGAGAAAAATAATAATGGGCAAGCTAGACAGCACCAAAGACCTAACCTGAAATATTTTTTGGTTTTAAAAAAGGAAATTTAAAGAAATATCTCAGGAAGGGAGAATACAAGAAAAAACAAAAAGACAAAAAGAGAGAGAGGAAAAAAGAAAGAAAGGGGAAAACAAATTAAGAAAAGAAAAGAGACGAAGGGGGGGAAAAAGGAAAAAAATCTAAAATCGTAAGAGAGAGAGAGAGAGAGAGAGAGAAAAAAAAAGAACCAGGAGTAAAAGAAAAAAAGACAAAAGAAAGACGATTCGGACTGATTCAACAGTCATCTCTCAACTGAATACATTTCGTCCTCTAACACTTCCACCGCGCTATACACAGGAGTTTACCCTTCAATATTTCTTATCCTGTCCTCTAATTACCACTCCTGGTCTCATTAACCTTCGTACTTGATCCCGATCCCATAACCAAAATCATTATCGTCTTATCACAAGTACTGTAAAGAATAAAAGAAAGTGAACACTCTACAATTCTTTTGAGCAATCCTGTATAGTTATTCTAAGCACAACCATGTCCCGTTCCCCACTCCCATATTCCTTAGATAATCATTGAGGCACTCCCACTGTTTTCTGATCTTGTCTCTAGACTTATTACGTATCAAATCTGTTAGCTTTGCTAGTTCTAGATATTCGCAGAGTTTGTCGACCCATTCACTTCTTGTTGGTGTTCTTGGTTCCTTCCAGGTTTTTGCAATAAGCGTCCTTGCCGCTGTTGTTGCATAAAGATATATGTCTACCTTATCTCGGGGTATATCACTATTTAGGATACCTAATAGATATGCTTCCGCTTTTTTCCCATATGCGATTTTAATTAATTTTTGGGTTTCCCGGTGAATCATCTCCCAAAATGATTTAATTTTTGGGCATGACCACCACATGTGGAACATCGTTCCAATGGCCTGCTGGCATTTCCAACATTTGTTGTTGTTGTTTTTATTTATTTTTCCTATTTTTGCAGGGGTCATGTACCACCTATAGTGTATTTTCATAAAATTCTCTTTCAATGTATAACAAGCTGTGAAGTTAATTTGCTTTTCCCAAAATTCTTTCCACCTTTCATATTCTATAGGGTATCCTAGGTCTTGTTCCCATTTTACAATATATTTGTTTTTTACTCCCTGCTCCCCTTCCTGTTCGTTTAACAGTCTATACATTTTCGAGAGGGTTTTTTCTTTGCTCTTAAGGATTTCTTTCTCAAATCTCGTCTTTGTTTCTCTGAATCCCCTAGTTCTAATATCTTTATCAAACGTTGCTTTCAACTGGAAGTATTCGAGCCATGATATTCCTTTTGCCTTAAGCTCTTCGTATCCTTTGAGCTTAATTTCTCCATTTACTTTCTCAGTGATCTCTCTGTAAGTGGGCCAGACCTCTCTCTTATAACATCTTAGTGTGGCATTGGCTTCCACTGGTGAGGCCCACCAGGGGGTTCTGTCTATAATTTTTTCTCTTGTTCTATTCCACACCTCCCACAGGGCCCTTCTTATAATGTGGTTTTGAAATTCTTTGTTTTTCTTTCCTTTATCATATAACAAATACCCATGCCACCCAAAGATTTTGTTTATGCCCTCTAGCTCCAAAATATCAGATTTTTCTAACAACAACCAATCTTTTATCCAGGACCAGCACGCTGCCTCGTAATATTTTGTCAAGTCCGGTAGTGCGAATCCTCCAATTTCTCTTGGGTTTGTTAATATCTCCGATTTCATCCTCGCCTTTCTCCCCTGCCAGATGAAATTCGTCAGGTCTTTTTGCCATTCTTTTAAATATTTATTCCCAATTATAATCGGGATGCTTTGGAATTTTTCTCTGCATTTTTCTTTTGCAGAGAAATGGTGGATTGGATCTTGGCTTGTATGTCCCAACTCACCTATAGTAGGTGTTGTTCCTCCTTCCATGAGGTTGGCACACAGTTCAAGGCGGCCAGCACCTGCAACAGGGCCACACATTAAATCTCTGAATATGTGGTTTGCAAGATTTTAACAGATCTGCATTATGAAGGAATCACGTGGTCCTTGCTATAATCCAACGAGGGATGTTTGCCCAGATCCATCATTATATGTCTTTAGCTGCTAGGCAAAAACCTTCCTCTATAAGCAGGCCTTTGGCCTTTAACTATCTGCGGCCATTTAGAAGTGGGTGGGATGTTTTTTAATTTATTCCCTGCCTCCTCCCCTTGGTTTTAATGTATCTATGTTGGGTGTGTTAATGTATTGGGGGGGGCTGTTTGTTTGTAGGTACCTGGGTAGGAGTGCTGGAAATTTTCAAGCCACTGTTTATGAAGAGTGAGATCGGTTACCTATATTTAGCTTATCCACATAGACTTCAACCCCTACTCAGGCAGTAACTAAGAAAATCAATTAATAGGTGATTTGAGTATCTCAGCCCATGTTTTATAATGCACTGCAGCAAAACAGAGCAGTACAACTTAACTAGTTAAAGCAGCTAAAGACAAGGCAAGTTGACATTTATTCATTTAAATTTGCAGTATGTCCTACTCTCAAAGGCTGGAGTAATTGGGCTGCAGGCAATTAAAATGATATATAAATGCATATTCTGAATCTTTGTGTCACTAACCTAGATCAGAACTTTGGAAGTCTTTACTTATTGACCAGTTTATAACATTTAATGTCCTGCCTTTCAAGCCTAAAAGGGTTCATAAAATGGTTTCACACTGTTTGGGGAATAAGTGTGCCTCTCTTTTCAATACATATAGCATGTGTATCCAAAGGTGTCCTGGTCTAGAAAGACCCCTCAATGATCCTTAAGTATTTTTATCTTCCATCTTTTTTATGGGATTACCTCCTCTCTCTGCATTCACAGCAGACTCCACAGAATCAACACATACTTCCATGAGAAAGCCATTGGCCATTCCTAGAAGAGAAACACAACCAGAGGTTATGGGGCAATCAGGCTCTGTCTCAGAGAAAAGGGACAGACAGTGATTGAGAGAGGCGATTCCTTCCACCTCAAGCTCCAGCACTTGTTCTGTTTTTCAACTGGCATCTTCCATCTTGCTCACCCAAGCACATCCAGCTCTCAGAAATGGAAGCTTCATAGATTCCCCATCACCTGTCACTTTACATAGCCTTAACCTGTCAGCAGCTGCTTTAAAGGGTACACACAGTAAGAACAGAAAACTTGTATCACCATGTGAATTTAAAGAAGAAATCAAGCGTGATCTGTATCAGCTCAAAACAGGTACAAAAAAAGACACATGGGAAGTTGACGGCTACTTTTGCTGTAACTCCTGATCCCCTTGCATTCTTGCTCTCCCTGGATCTTGTTCTCTGTGTTGCATTGTCTGAACAGATCTGTCTGTCTATGTGTTTATGTTTATTTATTACCAAATAAGTTACTTTTCCCAGAGTAGTATACAAAATTAAATAAACAAACATAGAATAACAAATAATTAACAAAAAATCAGCAGACTAAAAACCTGAAAATTATAAAATATTTTAAAAGGCCTGTGCAATTAAAAATATTTATCTGGCACCAAAAAGACATCAGTTCTAGGAGTGAATGGAGAGAATTATAAACCTCCACTATCCCATCTCTTCATCAGTTTCACTACTTACAGGGGGAGATATAAAGGGGCATAGGAGAAATTAATACACTGGCAAGTTTATTCAGGTGGTGGTCTGTAATGTAACTGCATCATCAAAAGAGACTCTTGAACCTAATTTCTGCAGATAGCACAAATCTAAAGTGGAATAAGGGTTTGAAGGGGAGGCTCCAATTTGGAGAATTCGAGGATGGGTCACAGCTCAATGGTAGTGCATCAGCCTTGTATTCAGAAGGCCGCAGGTTCAATTCCCAGTAAGTCCAAGTAGGGTTAGGTTATTCCGTTTGAAACCCTTGAAAAGTGCTGTCAAGTCAGTGCAAACAATACTGAACTAGATGGCTCTATGGTCTGACTCACTTTAAAGCAGCATTCTACATTCCTTATAAAAAGTCTATGCTGGTGATCCAGATTTTTCCTCCTTTCAGAATACTAAATTGAGTAGGGATGACTTCCCTTCCACCTTTCTCTAGATATTTCAGAGGATTCAGGTTCTCCAGCAGGAAGATGAAGTTGAGATGCATGGGAACAGCTGACAGCAAGGCCAGTCTGTAACCTGCAGTCTTTCCCTTAGGCAAATGCAGAACTTACTCTAGAAAATCCAACAGATGGAACTTTGGCCAGTAACATAGTGTGTTAAATGTGCATTCTGTAGTTGGCCTCCTTTGTAATGTTTTGTTTTGAAATATTTTAAGGTAATGTTTTCATTTCCTATTAACTATGTCGCTTTGAATGTACACATTGTATTTGACTTTATGCCGTGGTTTTATTCAGGATTGCTTTATTTGATGCTTCAATATAGCTTGTAAAGCGCTTCAACTCCCCCCCCCAAAAAATATAGAAATTAAATAAATAAAAAAGCCCCACTGAGTGCAGGCAAAATTGCAGTCCTCAGGCCTACAGCTACAACCTTGCAGACGCTCACCTGAGAATAAGGACCCGTTTGGGCTCAATGGGGTTTTACGTCTTAAACACATAAAGGCCTGATCTGTAAAAATGCCAATTCCTTCCTCCGCAGTCTAAAACCTAGTAAAAAAATTCCCACTTGATTTTGCTGAATGCACATAGCGGCCTTGACGTGTGCACAGAACAACCGCATTAAAATTTCTGGCTCCTCTTGCATCTGTGGAGAGGGAAAGGGAGGCCTTGAAACTGCCCGGATTTCCGGCCCCGCCCCCGCCCTCGGGATTCCTCGGGATCCCTCGCGTTTCCTTCCTTCCGGCCGTCCCTCCGCCCACTCACCCTCACACCCTTCTGCCAGGCCCTGCTTCCGGTCCCATCTCCTCATTCCGCGTCCGCCTCGGGGCCGCTCCGGAGGCGCGGCGGATGTCGGCAGTTCTGCGCCAAACCACCCCTGAGCTGAGGAGGAAGCCCCGCCCACCCCTGGGGCCTCGGCGGCGGCGCGCACGCAAGAGGAGGCGCCGTCCTACCTGTCACGTGGCGTCGCGGTCACCGAGTGCGCGGTCGCGGAAATAGCTCGGGTTCCTTTCCGTGTCAAGAGTGAGCTGCTTCCGGGTTGCTTGAGCTTGAGGAGCGATGCTCTTGCGGGCGGCACTAGGAGGGGCTCGGCTGCTGCTGGCCCCTCGAGGAGCGGGATCCCCCGGCCAGGTACTCCAGGGGCGGCGCTTGGTTACCATAGCAACGGGGACCGGGTCAAAGATGCCTCTTTATCGGCCGAGAGTTTCTTAGCCTTGCGAGCAGGCTGAGTACCTGCTATCACGCTCGCTGAGACACGCTGCTGGGGGAAATGCCAAGAGTTTCCGCCCTTATGTAGCCTTTGCTCTCTGGGAGGTGCTAATCAATGCAACCTCATTTCAAGAAAACTACAGACTCTTGTCTGCACCTGTCACAACCAGACACGTGAAAGGGGGCAGATTGAAGACTTGTTTCTCTAGGACTGCCAAAATATTTCGCTTGTATATCTCTACAGTAAGCCCTCAACCTATCATGCCTAAATCAGAATGTACATACTGTATAGTCAAAACACTTTAGGTTCAATGGCAGGTGGGATTGCCAAAGTCTTTTACCCTGGACGTTTGTTCTCTTTTTAAATATTTTTTTAATTGCCAAGTGCATATAGCTAAATGTGCACCAGTTAAATGTGTAAGTTGCAGGCTTTCTCTCTCTCCCTTTATATATAATTTTAACAATAGGTGTACTTTTTCATAGTTTAAAGTATTTTAGTATAGGATTTTTTAAAAAAAGGTTCTATACCATGAACTTCTCTGGTCCCACCTAGATGAAGAGTAGTAGTGTATACATGTTTTAAACAAATAAAATAACAATTATGAATATAACATCACATTTTATTATATGGTAACAGGCCCTGTAAAAACATGAACACTTTCCCCTCCATATGCTTTCAGCGTTTAAATAACATATGAAAACCCTACTGGATCACACTTAGAGTCCATCGCGTTCAACCTCTTTTTGCTAATGGTGGCCAGCCAAATGCTACTGCAAATTCCACAAGCAGGACACTTAAGAACATACTGAAAATAAAAATAAGTTTTCCTGAGTTTTCTCAGTGAATAGCTGTTGACATTCCTGTTGTTCAGTTTTTTTGTGCTTGCACCATTGATGATCTGGTCCTTTATCCTTGTCCTTGTATTTTAGAATAATGTCTGGCACTGAATACAGCCTTTCTGATGTAGTTTACACAGGTGTGAACTCTTTACAGTAAAGAGTTCATTCATCTTGTGTAATGCTCCCCTTCCATGTCATGAATTGCAAATGTATGTTTAGTGGGGTGACACTAACTAAATAGCCTCACTACCTTCTCTGTCCTCAGCAATGTCAACGGTGGTGGCAGCTCCCACAGAGATGGTCACAACACAGCGTAGTGTCAGAAGTTGCTTCCCATCCCAGAGTGGTGGTACCACCTGTCCCCAGTGCTGTGACCAACCGGGCTGTAGGGCGCTGGCTTCTAATATGCAGTGGTACTGTGGCCGGAGCTGTGGTGTTGGGTGGTGTCACTAGGTAAGGAAAATTACCACCTCTTCAACCTTTCACTATATTTTATTTACCCTTGACACTATGGTTCTCCAACTGTCATAGATTGTATCTTTCTGCAACCAGCAGAGATCTTCTTCTTAGGGGCATTGCTTCCTCTTGGTCATGCCAGTGTGTGGGCCTAAACTAACTTCTGGTATCTCTCTGCCCTTTGAATGCCTGTGTCTACCCTTATTTTATAAATGCATGGTGGATAAACAATGCGGACCTTAAAAGAAAGGTGGGATTAAAGGGTAACAAATACAGTGGTACCTCGGGTTAAGAACTTAATTCGTTCTGGAGGTCCATTCCTAACCTGAAACTGTTCTTAACCTGAGACACCACTTTAGCTAATGGGGCCTCCCACTGCCACTGCACCACCAGCGTGTGATTTCTGTTCTCCTCTTAAAGCAAAGTTCCTAACCTGAGGTACTATTTCTGGGTTAGGGGAATCTGTAACCTGAAGCATCTGTAACCCAAGATACTACTGTAAATACGTTTTGTACTTACTGTCATAACAACCTTTTGAAGTATGGTAGTTAATTTAAACTATTTCAGAATTTAAAAGGTGTGATTACATATATATTTGCATCTAATTGATCACCGGTATGTTTATATGTAGTCAGACTTTGCATCTGCATTGCCCCCAGTGTCTGAATTTTCCCATTGTGGCTTCATTCTGCTTTTCTAGATAGATGGATACACATGCACACACCATTATAGCCCACATTGATATCATTTTCCCTGAGTGGTATGTCCTTGTTGTTATTTCCTTCTCAGGCTGACAGAGTCTGGTCTTTCAATGGTTGACTGGCATCTTGTGCGAGAGATGAAGCCTCCTCGGACACAGCAGGAGTGGGAAGCAGAATTCCAAAACTACCAGCAATTCCCAGAATTTAAAATGTAGGCATGGGTTGAGCTAAAGTTCCTAGAGACTAAATTTAAATTGGTGGTGGCGGGGGAAGCCTATTCTACTATCCCAGCAAAAGGGGAAGTGAGAAAAAAGAGCATCTTGAACGCTACTTCTTGATGGAACTTGTCATGGAAAGAGGGGAATGGGCAACTACACCTTACTGCAGGGTTTGTTGTTGTTTTATAAACTTTCTCTCTGAATCTAACAGCCTGAACCACAACATGACGCTGACAGAGTTCAAATTCATCTGGTACATGGAGTATTCACACCGAATGTGGGGACGGCTTGTTGGACTGGCTTACATCCTTCCAGCAGCTTACTTCTGGAGGAAGGGTTACCTCAGCCGGTCCCTGAAGGGTCGTGTCGTTGCCCTCTGTGGACTTGTCTGCTTCCAGGTGGGAAAGACCACTGGGACCTTGGTATTGTTAAATGAATCATTAAATTACTCTGCCCAAGATAACTGAGATAGAACATTTTCTTTGTTTTGGCAGGGCCTATTGGGCTGGTATATGGTAAAAAGTGGATTAGAGGAAAAGCCAGACTCTCATGATATCCCACGGGTCAGTCAGTACCGTCTAGCCGCACATCTGGGCTCTGCACTTGTTCTTTACTGCTACAGCCTGTGGACTGGACTCTCACTACTGCTGCCACAGCACAAGGTGAGCGAAAAGTGGGGCAGACCAGGGGCATGTATTGAGTCCCAGTTGGGCCAAGAAAGCCTGTACACCAATTGCTCCTGTGGAGGGAGGCACACTGCCACTGTGCAGACCAAACTGCCACTGTATCCTATATGTGCTCAGCATGGGAGGGAAGAGGAAAATTACAAATCTTGGGAAATGTCAAAGAGATTATGTTCCTGGAAACACCACCTAAGCTTACCAATCAAGAACTCTACTCCCATGCATAGAGGGAGCCAATGAACTCGCAGTGTGAGGCACACATTCTTGCAGCACATGCAAAACTAGCGCCTGTTGCTGATTCTCAGGCAACCCTTCAGGCAGGGTTTCAAATCCCTTTAGGCTGATCACAGCCACTGCTTTGGAGCATCACACGAAAAGGGAAGAAAGGAGACCCCACACAACACTGCACCCTTCCTCTTAAGAGGGTACCGTAGTTATTTAAGAAAGCATAGCAGGAGAAATGCAGACTGAGAATAATTCAGCCTGGGATGAGCTATTCCGTTTCTTACAGTCCAGTCTGCCACAACTTCCCCAGTTCTAGCGATGCTGCATCCCTGCCACAGAAGGTATTGCCATGCACTTTTGCCCTACACATCCAGGCAGTAGATGTTTCTGGGGCCTGTGGATCTGGTCTTGGGTATGGTGACTTGACAGTAGGATTAAATCAAGCATGCAGACGCTATCTGGCTGCTTCCAAGAACACCTGGTGATTCCTATAAAATTTGGTAGATTTGGAGTCATAGATATAATTGGATGTAAGCCGTGTCCATTAAGGGCCGTGCGGCATAACAGTTGAGTGAGAAGAGCAGAAGTCCTTGCTGCCTTAGCCATTGAGAGTGAAATAAATAAGTTCCTCTTCGGTCAGGAGTCTTATTGGAAATGTGTGTATATGCTGTGCCTGTGGAACACTAGTTTCCTTTGCACATACTCCCTTTAGAATATATAAAAAGGCCATTGCATATTCTTGTGATCCACCTCCTGTTTTGACAGTTACCAGAAACCCGTCAACTCCTGCGCCTAAGAAGGTTTGCTCATGGAACATCAGGCCTGATATTTCTCACTGCCCTCTCAGGTAAAAGTCCCTGTCACTTTTGCACCAATCTCTTTCTTTTGAGAAGCAATAGGCAGCATGGTCAGGGACGTGTGTGTCTTGCTTCATTTCCCATTGGGAGGGTCCAGACTTTTTCAATTCCAAGTTACTGAAATGCTTCCTCTTCATGCTGGTCAGACAACATCACTGGGAACTGTTTTGTGGCCTTGCGGGAAGGAGCTAAAACTCTCACCATGATGGTTTTTAGGTGGCTTGTTCTATTACATTCATACTTCCAGGTGTGACAGACTCTCTTCTCTGGAACTCTAGGGGCATTTGTGGCAGGCCTGGATGCTGGTCTTGTATACAATTCATTTCCCAAGATGGGGGAACGCTGGATCCCTGATGATCTCCTTGCCTTTTCCCCAAAGTTGAAGAACATATTTGAGAATCCCACAACCGTGCAGTTTGATCACAGGATTCTGGTATGTTTCTTCCTCTTTATGCTCTTAGATAACACCTCTTTTTTAATTGGTTTGCTGTTCTTGGGTTTGTTTTCATTCCAGGTGGCAGTGTAAACTGGGAGTGTGGGAAGGCAGGCCCCTTAACTCAGAGTAGAGCACTTGTTTGCATGCCTAAAGTACTGGTTTCCATCTTCACTGTCTCTAATTAAAGGGTGCAAGTTACAACATTAGGGAGAACATCATGATGACATGGGTTGTTTGAAAGAGGAGCAGACTGCCCCAGAAGTGATGGACTCTTTTTCAGAGGCTGGATGGTCAGGGATGCTGTAGTAGTGAGGTTCCGGCATTGTCTTTGGACTAGATGACCTTTTAAGATCCCTTCCAACTCCGCTTCTAAGCCCTTTGTTGTCATTACGAAGCTTCTCTGGTTCCCTCACTGAATATTTACTCTTTTCCCTTTAGGGAGTTTCCTCTGTCGCAGCCATTACAGGTCTGTACCTGTTTTCCAGGAAGCTTCCTCTCCCACGGAGGACAAGGATGGCAGTTGCCTCCTTACTGGCTGTGGCATACCTCCAGGTATTAACTATGCCCTTTAAAACACCCTTTTAATTGCCACTTAGTAGTGTCCTCTGATGGAATAGTAGGTACCTGCCTTCTGAAAATATAGCACTGATAATGCTATATTGGTTGCTGGTCTCAGGCATTTAAAACTGAAATGGGTGTGGACCAATTTTTATTTATTTTTGGGCTTTGAAGAACGAAAGGGGGAAATAGAGCTGCTCTTCTGTGGAATTATTGCACAGTGCTATGGTCACTGCCCACCTCTGCTCCTTCTCTGCCTTCTGGGTTTAAACTGAGAAGACAAAGAGGGAACTTCAGTGCAGTTTCATTAGCGTTGTATCATGAAGCACTATGACAACTACCTCATCCTGTAGCAGGTTATTTACAGCGGAAGAGAGACAGAACATATAAAAATCCCCGTACCAATTGCTTATGAAGCTCCTTGTGTATAATTCTGTGCAGTAAGAATACAATGCAGATGTATTTGCACATACCTCTACATTTCATTGATAAGCAAACTTTGCTCGCATCTGAAACTTCATTTTATTCTTGCTCCTCTGCAGGTTACCCTGGGCATCAGCACACTTCTCCTGTATGTCCCAACTCCTTTAGCAGCCACTCATCAATCAGGTTCCCTGGTATTGCTCAGTGTGGCGTTGTGGCTGATGCATGAACTGAAGCGGATCCCAAAATAACCCTACTTATCCAGCCTCTTTGCTAGTGCTGAAGGTTTACGGTTGCTGCCTTTGCCCCACGTGTTGTATGCTCCTCTTCCTGAAAGCCTTAATTCGAACAGAAGGCAAGGCTGAGTAGCACCTTGACGTCATGAGTTGAAGTGCTTTGTTGCAAAACTTGGTGAACATGAATCACCATCCTTTACATAAGGTGTGATGTTGACAAGGCAAGCTCTGGCAAGAATTATGGTCGTTTGAGGTGTGTCTCGCTTCCTGCTGAGCTGTCTGTATGAGGCTACAGCCATGAGCTACATTCTGTGTAGGCTGGATATAGACAATGGATTATGGGGTGAGTGGACCTAGAAATTTGGATGAACAGCAAATGAAGGCATTTCAAAACTTTATCATAAGGGTGATGGGTGGCATAGTTTCTGGATTTTCTTTAGCAAAATGGGGTTTGAGTGTAAATTTTGAGTGCAATTTTTTTGCATTACAGTATTGAAATGTGCCCTGTAATTTAACCATGCAGAAGACCCACAGTTCTTTCCTTATTTAATAAAAAAAGTATCTCAATAAGTCTTTTTAAATTGACTGTTCTTACAATGTCCCTATGCAATGTACCTTCATAAGAAACTGCTGCGGCAAACCAAAGGCCCCATTGAGTCCCTCATCTTGTTCTCAGTGGCTAATCAGATGCCTGTGGCAGCTTTCAAGCAGGCACATATGTGGGTTGATTTGGAATACATTTCATTAACATCAATATCCACAAAGGTGTTTTTTTTCTGGGGATGGTAGGGGGAGAGTAAATGCTGCAAATGGGTAAATAAACATAACTAGTAGCAGAGAACATATCTAACAATTCTGGTGGATCGGATGATTTCCAAGACCTGGGTAGACCACCCCCCTGAGAAACTTGTATTCCACATTTATCACTTTCATTCTCAGTGGGTTGACCTGCTACAATGGGTAGATGGCTTTTCACTCATTGCAGAAGCCCTTAATTCTTTCCTGGGGACTGCTGCTACACTCAACTTCACATTCTCTCTCACTTTGCTTCATTTCCCTAAAAAGCCCTATCATGTACCCTACAATTCAGAGTTGTACTGCAGTTCCCTACCACTGCCTCTCAGCAAAAGAAGCCTAACATGGAATCAGCCCCAGCCCAGCCTGCTTCAGTATTGGTATAATTATGACAGATTGGCAGCAGAGTATCCTTTAAAGTGTTTGCAGATGCAGGGAGGGACATTTTTTGCTCTGAAATGTGACTTTGAAAGATTATGAACTACTTACTGTCTTTGCTGCTACCTTTTTCTTTTATACAATACTTGCCAATATTGGGTACCTGACTTGTTTTCAGTGGGGTAGCATTCACTTCACCAGCAGTGAAGACCAGCATAAACGGCTTTAAACCAAACCAAGAGCGGAGACACAGGTATTTCACCCAAGTATTAAATTGGCTAGATCTATTTTCCTTAATGTCACCCACTGCTTCATCCATTAGCTAGAAACCAATGAATGTGCTTAGTGAGAGCCAGGATACTGAGAGGGGTTGGGTGTCAGAAGGAGAAGGAACTGATACTGGTTTCTATGTATTAGTAATGTAATATATAATATATATATATATATAATGAATGTTCCAAGCAAACATGTACATAAAGGTATGGGCCGTGTGTCTGGAGCAGCACAGTCCTTAAACCATTTTGACTCCCAAACTGACCAAATGTTTCTCTGCAAGGAGGGAGGGGGTGAGGGAACCTTCCCTTTGTCTCAGGAATTAAGTGATTACCATCTCAAAGGAATGGCCAGACTACAAGAAAAGGCAATCAGATTAGGCATTATCAGATAACCTGGCAGACAGGAAAAACAACAACATGCAAATTTCTGTGGTGTACGGTAGGTATGATGTATCTGGGGGGTGGTCTTGAGCTACACCCCTTCTGTGATCTAGGTACAGTTTGAGGTTTCTGGGGGTGGTCTTGGACTCCAGTGTGGGCTATTTAAAATGTCTATATAAGGGCAGGCACACCTTTCTGGGTCCTCCTTTCTCCTGCCTGTGAGGGCAGCACCCTGTTGCAACAGTTCAATAAAGATCAGGCTTACTACCGGTAGCTGCTTTGCTTCTCAATATTTTCTGGTTGGCCTGTTATTTTCTCCTACCGATGGAGAAGCTACAAAGGACTCTCTATATGGGCTCTTGTGTACCCCATAAAGGAATAAGGGCAGGCTTTGTTTACAACAGTAACGTTGCAGTAATGCAACATTTTTATACATAACATCATATTCGTAAAATTTTCTGATCGGCTTGTTTTCTGTACAGCACTTAGAGGTATTTTTGTATATTTTAACTGGTATAGAAATGGTCTAAAATGGGTGGAAACCCTGAAAGGTTGGAGGGGTAAGTTTTCTCACAAAATAAAGGTGGAGATTGGTGTCTGCACATTTTTATTCTTATCTGGTTCTACAAATTCTATAACCTTTCTGTAGAACGGGGCGGGTGCGAGGAAGTAGAAGCTTGTAAATCTGGTGATCATGGCTCATTAGAAAGAGCAACTACCTCAACCCCGCCGGCTTTAGCAGGATTCGACCTGCCTTCTCCGCTCCTCGCAATACACCCTCCGAGGCAGCAGGGGGCGGTACGACACAGGCAACTCCATTCGGGAACCGAGGCTCCAAAAGACTGGGTGGCGAAGGGGGAAAATCACCGGGAAGGCGCACGGAGTTCTGATTGGTTGCGGACGGGGCCAGAAGCAAAGGAAGCGACAGGCGGGGGAGGCGGAGCCTCACTCTTCTTGCGGTCTCGGGGCGGCAGCGGCGGCCTCTTGTCCTTCATCTCGTCGGTCGCTCCCAACCTGCCTCGCTATGACGGCGCATAGCTTCGCGCTGCCGATCATCCTCTTCTCCGTCTTCTGGGGGCTCGTGGGAATCGCCGGGCCGTGGCTCGTGCCCAAGGGGCCCAACCGCGGGTGAGGCTCCCCGCCCGCGCAGCCTCCGCCCGTCCGATCCATCGCCAGGTCTCTCTGTCATCGCCATCGCCAAATATATTATTATATACATAATGATCTATAATGGCGAGGGGAGGGTGGTGGTGGTCCCTGCTAAAGGCTTTGAGAATATATCTAATCTAGATAGATAGATACGTGAGAATGACATATATGTCCAAAAAGATCACTATATAGATATATTGATATATTGGGAGATGACATGACACTCACACACACAAAGCCTTTAGCAGGGACCAGCACCCGCTTCCCCCGCAAGTGCGACACTCGCAGGCTTTCCTTCTCCGCAGCCGCCTTTGGCCTTGAAGGAGGCCTGATCCCACGGATGCTGTAGAATGGGACTCCGCATCGCTTCAGACTGCCAAGTGGGGGGAATCACATTTATGAATGCTCCCTCGCGTTGGGGGAACACCAACGACCCTGCAAATAGCAAACTAGTATAGCAGCCAAAGGGTTGGGCTAGGATATTTTTCTCTGATGAACATGGTATATAGGATTTTTTTATGGTATATAGGAGTCGGGGTGTGGGAGCAGGGAGGAAGAGCATTGAGGAGTGGCACAGCCCACTGTACCACCTCAACTTTCACCTGCATGTGTATTGCCTCATCTGGGAATCCTTTCTTGTGTGTGACCCCCTTGACTGTTTCAGTAACAGCACAATCCTATCCATGTCTACTCGGAAGTAATTCCTAATATATTCAGTGGGATTTACTCCCAGGTAAGAAGGGTTAGGATTGCAGCTTTGCTCAATCTTTTTTTTCCTTTTTTTTCACTTCACAGAGTGATTATTACCATGTTGGTGACCACAGCCATTTCCTGCTATCTCTTGTGAGTATTGCGTAGGGGAGATGGGTTGTGGGTGTAGGGCTGGGTTGTACCCAGCAGGGAACCAACCACCCTCATAACTTTATCTAAGTGGCTGCTTCCTGAATATTGGAAATCTAGGAAGGAATCCCAAATAGAAGCTGCACCACCTCGGAGATACTCAAGTTGCTTCACGGTTGCCAGTTCCTTATTCTACACATAGGTGCATAAACAGCCTGCCTCTCTTTCATAAAATAAGCTTTTGGGTAATCTTGGCTCATGGTATACTGTCTCTTCCAATATGTTCTAGCATCATTCATACAGGATGCTCCCAGGACCCCATATATGAACAAGGAGTGGATTTTGCATCCCATAACAAGCCTTAGACCATCTCTGATCATACACCAAAGCACTAGACTGTTCTAGCTGCCCTAACATCCTGTCTGGCTCAGCTGTTATGCTATGCTAGGCACTCTCAGGCATAATGCACCAGGGCAGATCTTATCTCCTTGTAGTACATTTAAAGAACTAGAAGACTTTGCTCCATAGATTGTATATCCCTTCTACAGTGATACTTTCCTCTTTATAAGAATTACTGTTACTTGCAAAAATGACCTAGCAGTTACTTGCAAAATATGTCTTTTTGTATTTCAGCACTAGTGCAAAAGGAGTTGTGATCCAGTTTATGTGTCTTCTTCCTATCTTTCCCTTGCAGCTGGCTTATAGCACTCCTGGCCCAGGCCAACCCGCTGTTTGGACCCCAGCTAAAGAATGAGACCATCTGGTATGTGCGCTTCCTGTGGGAGTGAATTGGACCACTATCAACCAATTCAACAGGTACTTGCTCTATCCAGCACTACCTAACCTACCTTAATAACACACAAATACATTAGATGCAACTCATTAATAGCTTGTAAGAAAAAGGAATCTACTTGCTTCCAGTTTACAAGTATTCCCATCCTTGGTTCCTTGCCCGACTCACCTGTCAATGGCATAGCCCAGGGATGGGGGACTTATGTTATTGGATTCTGACTCCTATTAGCTCAAGCCAATATAGCCAATCAGGGATCATAGTCCAGCCACAACATGAGAATCATAGGTCCCATCCCTGGCTTAACCAATAGAACCAGAAAGGTACCTGTAATCTGTCTCTAGTAGTGTTGCCACTGTGTGGTTCTATAGGACAGGTCGCTTTCTCATTGCCTGTAAATCTCACTGAAAGGGCAACAGGTTGATTGTTCCCAGATATTTTCTTTCCTGCTGGGGTAAGGGCAATGCTAAGAAATCTTTTTCTCTTTTTCCTAGGCTTCCTTCTGATGCTAGCTAACAGCTCCACCCCTTGTCCTTTCCAGTACTAGCTCAACGGATCTTTTGTTTGCACTCTAAATTTCCCCACAACAGTAGAGCCAAGACCCAAACATATGAAGGGACCATTTCACTTGTTTAACCATCTCCCACCTGTTTTAATTGATGCATCTTGGTGGCATCTGCTCTTGGGTTTGATGTTGTAACTAAATATCCCTCTCTTGGCAGTTAGGGAAAATATTTGCATTTTGAAAGTCCTGTAATGAACGCTAAGATTGAATAATTGCTGATGGAGCTCTGGAACACCTTCTTGGGCAAGTGACAAGACACCTTCCTTACTTTAACCTGCTGACGCTCGCCCAATAGATCGGTTCTCTCCCTATCTTTGTTGATTAGCAGTGAGGCTGCTGCACTAGGATGCATTTGCCTAGAATTCCCCCTTCCACTATTATTTATAATGTTGTGTATTTGTATTTGTATTTATTGAGTGTAAACTGGTATCGTGAAAATAAATTTTTTTAGTATGTGATCTTTCTTTGTCTTCTGTTAAAGAGATCTGATATGGGGCCCAGAAGTGCTTGAAAGTCAGCCAGGGTAATACTCCAGCCTCCATCCATAGCATCTAATTGGTACTGGGCTGAAATCAAAATTGGGTCTGTGTTTCCTGACAAGGAGCACTTTAGTAAACTATCCAGGTGGTGTAAGCAACCAAGCCACTGCAAATTTCCAGGCTAGGATTTATGATAGTAACCCTATCGTGTTCAGGACCATACAGCAATAAAGCAAGTTCTTTTCCTTAGGCCTACAGTTGTAGATTGGTTCTCATTCTTGAGCACAGGTGAGTAATTATGCTTTTTACAGCTATTAGTGATCTACACCAGGCATCCCCAAACTGCAGCCCTCCAGATGTTTTGGCCTACAACTCCCATGATCCCTAGCTGACAGGACCAGTGGTCAGGGATGATGGGGATTGTAGTCCAAAACATCTGGGGGGGCCGAAGTTTGGGGATGCCTGATCTACACCAACCAACCAACTTCCAGCACAACTAGCATCAAGAAACTCTGCTTAAACAGTTCAGCATAATTTATTGCTACAGTAACTGGAGTTCAAGTATGAAAACAAATTCATAATGTAACTTAGCCCATAGTTGATTGAGTTTATAGGCTAGTTGGAACTTGGAACTGCTGGAAGCCCCAGTGCTGGGACAACAGCACTGAGACACACTGAATGATGGGTAAATGTGGGATTTGAAAGGAGTGTGTGCAAAATGTATTTGTGGGGAGGAGTGTGAAGGAAGGCAGCAAATTATCTGCCTTGGGATTTTTTAAAGGTTATTTCTTACCCTCAAGGAATCCTGTTTGCACGACTCCTTTTTTGGTCCTATCACAGACATCAACAGAAGGGGGGGCTGTGCTCATAGTAAAGCACCAGAAAGAACCACTTTCTTTCCTTTTGCAGGAGAGCTGTCCAGTTCTTGGCCACACAAGGTCCTTCTCCCTCCCTTCCTGAGTAAATCGAGTTTCTTTGGTCACTTTCAGCTATGCTGCCTTTTGCCCACTGTCAAAGGTAGCAGAGATCAGCTTCCCTTGCCTCACGGCACCCGCAGCGTGATTCTCCCACAGTGGCTGGCGATTCCAGCCACGGAGGAAAATCTAGAGTCCATTAGGGTTGAGCGGCTTGGGTTAGGGGGCAAGTCTGAGCAGACATTGTTTAGGCCCTGGGGTTGGGCTGGAGTCCTGCAGAATTCCGGACTAGGCCGCAAGAGAATCACAGCTTCTGGCCCATTAAAAGCCACTGCCAATAGGGCAGACATGGAGAGAGTTCACTGAGAGGTAGTTCTTTTGTCAGGAGGCTGCCTCCTGTGCTGGCAGCGGCACCACTTCTGCTAGCCACAGCAGGTCCAGCTGTTTCTGGTGGATGCGGCGCAGACGGAAGAGGTAGAGTCCAATTGCAAGCATCACCACAAGGATGCACACAAAGAAAAGATAGTGGTTATAAACAAAGGAGAGACGGAGCCAAGGGCTGCGAGGTTGATGGACGCTCTCCTGGCGGAGATCCCTGAAAAACAAAGAAAAATCAGTCTGAAGTTGAAATGTGGAGCTGCGCTAAGCTTGAGTCTCTCTTGCAACTAGCAGACAAGCATTCCAGATA
This sequence comes from Zootoca vivipara, assembly GCF_965207765.1. NCBI lineage: Eukaryota > Metazoa > Chordata > Lepidosauria > Squamata > Lacertidae > Zootoca > Zootoca vivipara. The sequence goes on along the minus strand of NC_142588.1, from coordinate 56,172,786 downwards.
CTGCAGTAAGTATGATTCCCAAATACCTGGCTTTTCTCAGGCCTATGCCCTACAGACCATTTGTAAATGAATGAGAGGTGTCAAAAACATAGGTTTAGCTTTTTAACTGCTTAAGACACCATGTTGCCTACTGATAAAGGATCAACTTCCTTTTCATGCAGGCTCTGTGCTTCATCGAGGGTGCATTTGATGTCTCTCCTTTAGGTACCTCTTAAAAACATACCAGGTCTCTGCTTTCTCCTTTTCTGTTTTTTTCAGAAAAGCACTGCTGGCAGATCACTCGGTTTCTCAAGTTTAAAAAATGCAACTTCAGACTTTAAACACAGAGTACTGAACTCCTCCATGTTTCAAGCTCAATCCCATGCATGCTTATTGAGTAATCCCTCCTCATCTTGAACTCTGTGAGGCTTACTCCCAAGTTCACAAGTTAAGATGACTGAACACTCTAATTAGGGCTAGAAAACTGCCATTTTACTCCTAGTCAAGCGCCATGGTCCAGTTCTTTACTGAAGACCTTGTTTGAAAGAATGATTCCGAAGTAACCAAAAGAACTCTACCACTCTTAAGATGAGAAAACATGCAGTGAGCAGCGATTTAGATTACCTGAGTGGCAGGAAGCGAGTTTTATAGAGAATAGCTCCCAGTGTCCATTGTACCTCACGATCATACACCAACTGGGCTGTGCGCAGACCAGAATAATCCTTGGGAAAATGAAAGCCTTCGTGCAGGACTTGGTGCATCCATGCTGATTTGAAGCACTGGTACCTGCAAGCAGAGCATAGAGACTCCATCACAAATATGCTGGGCTGAGGCTCATCAGTTGAGAAGACTGCTGGGGGGCAATCTTACCCCCCATCCCTTCACCGTCCATGTTAAGGACCAAGCACATTCTCTGTGAAAGGGAAGACTGGATTCTTACTTGACACGGTGCAGGTCTGCATGTGCTGAGTACAGGTGGTCTCGGAACCTCTGGGTCAATAAGGACCAGCTCAGGCTGCAGTAATCCTGGAAGGAGGCAAAAGGCATGAGTGGGCACAGAATCAACACCCCCTATCCTGGCAAAGTGATCACATATTTTGGAGTCACCTGGGCAGCGCGTGCGAACGTGGGCATGTGGTACAGTCCTCCCAGGCGCAGCACATCTTCGGTGCAGTAGTAGAATTCAGAGAACCCATAGAATTCACTGTTAACAAAGTCAATCGGTGCCTGATAGGTGTTGCGCAGAGAGACCGTGGTTCTGTTGTCTCCCGCCAGCAGGAGGCGCACTTGCTTCGCACACGACTGCCAGTCCCCCTGGCCCCTGATGTGCAGGGTCTGGCCGCCATGCTCCACAACATCCTCCAGTCCCACAGGCAGGCAGGGGTCCAAGACAGGTACCCCAGCATTTGCGCCGAGCTGCTCACCCTGCAACCTGCAACGAGAGCCTAAGTTTCAGGGTTGGGAAAACACAGGCATCCCCAGCGGCAAGTTATGATCAGTGAGTTCTTCTGTGCCCACCCCTTAACAGGCTAGAGGTCTGCATGCGGACCATCAAAAACTTCTCCCATTGATCTCATCACTCAGGGAGCCTGCCTCCTACAAATCAACACACACAGAGAATGCCCTCTCCCAGGCTGCCACTCCTTGAACTTCTGGGGGCAGTGGAATCCAGAGCTGCCTTTAGCCAGACCTTTTGAAACCTGGCAGCATGAGGACATCACCTGTTGCGGGTGGTGGTCTGATTCAGCACCAGCTCTTCATAGCGCTGCCGGGCATAGTTGCCCCCAAAGCCCAGGAAGGTGCTGACGTAGACTCGGTACACGTGCTTCGTGTGTTGCATGTCACAGCCAAGGTTGAAATCAGCAAGCAGGCTCTTGGCAGCTTCCTCCTGTCGGTAGCAGAGGGGAGGGGGGGTGAGTAAGAAACAGTGCCCAACCTGGACCACGGCACATTTTTCCTTCTCAAGCTACACACCTCCTGCGGGGAAGAGAAGGACGTGGAAGTCGGCACCTCATAGGCGATTTGCAGAGAGGCACCTCCCATGTCGAGGATCCCAACGGTCCTCTTTCGCACCAGGGTTTCTTCCTGGCCAGCCAGGGTCACAGAAATCACTGCGTCTTCCTCTACAATCCCACGAGGGAGAGAAAAAGAAAGAGTTGCCAAAGCAATGGAAAATGGAGATGGAAGATAGCACATCCCCATACCTCTTAGGCTGAACACTAGAAATGTCTAGGGTTTGGGGGAGGTGAGGAGGAGCAGAGGTTAGGGAAGAAGTGGAGATAAGCTCTAGTTTCTCTTGCTCACCTTCACTCCTGCTAAACTGCAGAATGGGAAGGGGCCTTAGTTCAGGTCATGTGGGAAAGCCAAATCTCCATTCCTGCTGGGAATCGAGCAAAGTGTGCTGGAGATTCCCTCCCTCAAGAGGAAACTGAGCCAAAAGAGAAAACTTCTACCTACCCATTCAACTCCACTGTCCCTTTCCCTCAGTCTCACCTTCTTCGTGGTCAAATCTTCCCAATACAAAGTTGATGCCTATCCAAGCATAGACTCCTGGGAAATTAGAGGTGGGGGAAGAAAGAGAATCAAGAGCAGTGTTGGGTTCCTTGAAGGTGCAGGGCTTTGTGTGGTGCATGTGTAGCACCCTATGAAGTTTGAGGGGAGGGAACCCCCAAGGGACAGGCACCGCCAGCAGCAAGTTAAGCTGGTGTAACAGCTAGCGAAGCCTCACTACCTACTTTCCCCCCTCTCTCCCTTCACCCTTTGCCAAACTCCCTAAGATGGAGTGAGCGAGCCTTTCTGGCCCAACACCTACCTTCTTGCTTCCCAGAAATCACTTCTGCCTGTGATTCAGAGAAGAGGAAATCAAATTCCAAGGGCACATCCCTCACCAGGTCCTCCAGGATGGCCGTCTGCTGCCTGCGAAGGTTCCCAAGCAGACAAACTGAGCAGCTCCCATTTCTTTGTACTGACATATAACTAGCCCCCCTCTCCACTGCTCCTTTACTGAATGGCCAAGGTGTCTAAACAGCAGACTCCACCTCATTTCAAAAACCCGTCCTTTTGTCCCCCTGTGCAAGTCACCCTTCTCTCTTGGTCTCTTTCCAGCCACGAATTTGCAAACACTCATAACTTCATAAGCAGGACTTAATTTTTAGCTCCACTTGGGGTGGAGGTGACCCATTGCTCACTATCAAGTTAGGGAACCTTGTGTGGGAATGTTGTGGATAGTAGGACAGGATATATTGATTAAATATTCTTTCCTCACTCACATTAGTGAGCTAGTCTCCACCCCCATCGTTCTGCCCGGACACTGAGGTCCAGTGCTGAGGGCCTTCTGGTGGTTCCCTCACTGCGAGAAGTGAGGTTACAGGGAACCAGGCAGAGGGCCTTCTCGGTAGTGGCGCCCGCCCTGTGGAACGCCCTCCCATCAGATGTCAATGAAATATATCCGACTTTTAGAAGACATCTGAAGGCAGCCCTGTTTAGGGAAGTTTTTAATGTTTGAAGTTTGATTCTGTTTTTAATGTTCTGTTGAAAGCCACCCAGAGTGGCTGGGGAAACCAGGTAGAAATAATAAATTTAGTAGTAGTAGTAGTAGTAGAGCACATTCCCTTGCACATTGCTGGAAGCTGGTTCATGGATTTGTTAGAATCATTTGAATTGAGCAATCCAGTCTGGCTTGTCCAGATTGGATTGTTCCTGGTAAATTTTCCCATTAGTTGTCTCTAATGGGAAACAATAATGACATCACAGTCTTCTTTTAAAAGTAATGATAAAGTTTGCTTACATTCAGCTCACAGTATTGTCCTGAAGACAGGCTTTATCTTGTAGTTACAGTTACAGAGAAAAGAAGTCTGAGCTAGGCCTCAGACTTTCTACCTTGTGGCTTCCATCCTCTGTAAGGATGAGCCATGTGCTGCTGGCTAAGAGCCAGCAGAGGAGTCACAAAAGAGCCAAAAGAGCAGCAAAAGAGGAAGATGGCTGTGTGACTGGCCCTTTTATAGGGTCTGCTAGGGTCACACCCATCTACCTGGTCGCACACAGGGGGAGGATGCTCCAGAGCAGGTATGACAGGAAGTCCTCCCTGTCTGGAGCAATATTCCCCTGCGTGTCCACTCTAGGAAACAGGAAATGTTGTATTTGACTGCTACAGTGACGATACACCCCACACCCTGTCCCTTTTCACTTCAGGATGCAAGTCCACCTGTAGCTCCAAGAGGCCCGGCACTTCCTGCTCCCCAGTCCCAAACCTACTCTGCTCAGGTCTTGGAAAAATATAGCTCACTCACCAGTCAGGCAGCATCCTCATTCCTGCAGTACACAAAATGTAAAGGGGAGTCTCCTTGTGCTTGGTACTGGGCACATAGGCAGCAGCAAAGCTGAGCAGCGGCCTGATGTAGTCACTAGCTTTGTCTGGAGTGGCTGCCAGAGTAGAGATCCCTGTACAATGAAAAGGCAATATTCCCTCAGCTGCCATCTCTAGAGAACAACTCTGCCCACCTCCAGGTGCTTGGAGCTTGTGGGTCCACAGCCACCACACAAAAAAAGGATTTGGAAATATCCAAACCTGGCTTGATCTTCTTGACAACAGGCTGGCCGTTACGGTCTCGCATCTGCCGGATGTCCAGCAGGTCGTGCGGATTCCCATTGTGTGGTGGCCAAAAGTATACAAAGACCCGGGAACCGCTGCTCCCGCAATCAATAACCAACCCGTAATTCAGAGATGGGTTATTTGTGTCCGTTGCCTCCAAGGCATGAAACCGTTCCAAGTACCTGCAAGGGGAATGAAGAGGATTTGGAGTTAAGAGACAGAACAGACCAAACAGTCTTCACACCACCCAAAAGAAAATAAAAAGGCAGATCCAGCATTCCATAGAACGCCCGCTCTGCTCTTTCAGAGGCTGTCTATTATTGCACAACAGCAATAATAGGAATTACAGGAACACAAAATGCCTATATCACTTCTCCATAAATGCTTCAAGCGATGCTGACCCAGCACGTGCATCTAGTCTCTGCGGAGGCTCTCGTTCACCCTTCTAGAAACCAGATGAAAGTTATTGGAATTCCCCTAGGCACTGGCTTCAGCTCCTCAGGAACTAGAGAGCTGAAGCAGACATCCCAACCTACCCGCTTTATGCCATTTCGTCCGTGCAATCAGAGAACAGGATTGAGAGACCACAGCATGTCCAGCCATTAAGAAGAAAGCTAACCAAATTAGTGGGTTTTGCAGATCCATTAGGCAGAGAATTCATGCCACCACAGTTCTTATTGATCCTGCTCCCCTTTCTTGCGCTGAAGGAAATTCTGCCTCAGTCAGCACAGCCTCTGCTGCTTCCCCCACCCAGCAGCAGTGGTGGAACAAAACAAGGGTTTGAAGGCCATCCCACAGCCAACTCCCATAAGGCCACATGTTCCAACATCCTGACTTTTGCAGAAGAGGGCATAGATTCCCCGGGCACTCAGCTACAGCAGCAGCTCCCACAAATGCCATGCACCACCCCAAGTATTCCAGTTGGATTTCCCCATGGACACAGGAGCCAAGGGATGCACAAATACAATTGCATCTTATCCAAGAGGGAGGAGAAGCCAGACCTATCAGAGACAGAAGGTCAGGTCACAAAAGTTGAGGCATAAGCCACTATATCAGTCTTTGTTTGCATCTGTTAATCAGCATTCAAGGAAGGAAGGAAGGGTGAAGGAAGAGGAGAAGCAAAAAGGCCCAAGGTCTGCCATGAGGTAGGACTACCATGGATGAGGCAGTGCCAGGCCCTCTAAATTGTGTCAGGTGGGAGAAGACGTTTATCGGAGTCTGAGTTCTAAAGGAGCCATTGAATGTCACATTATTTGAGTACAGTAATTGGTAAAGTAAAGGTAAAGGGACCCCTGACCGTTAAGTCCAGTCGTGGACAACTCTGGGGTTGCGGCGCTCATCTCGCTTTACTGGCCAAGAGAGCCGACGTTTGTCCGCAGACAGTTTTTCCAGGTCATGTGGCCAGCATGACTAAGCCGCTTCTGGCAAAACCAGAGCAGCGCACGGAAACGCCATTTACCTTCCCACCGGAGTGGTACCTATTTATCTACTTGCACTTTGACGTGCTTCCAAACTGCTAGGTTGGCAGGAACAATAATTGGTAGTCTGTCCCAACAAGAAAATTCTGCCCAGTCCACATCATATTGAAAAAATAAAAGCCATGCAGCTAAATGCATCTTGTAGGATCAGCTCCGCTCTTGATGGAAGAGGCACAAGCTTTGGTCCCAGGTCCAGCAATGAACCTGTTGAAGGTAAGCTGGTGTGCATCTGATAAATGGCTGGGGCAACCCAGCCAGATGGGCAGGGTATTATTATTATTATTATTATTGCCAGGATAGGCTTACCTGGGAATCCTATATATGCCACCTTGAGTTCCATGATGAAAGAAAAGCAGGATATACATTCCATAATTAATAAATAAAATTACTGCAGGATGTTATGCAAATAAATGCTGGATGTTACTGGATATTATGCAAACAAAAGCTGCAGCAGAAATTAAAATGTATACAATGTGAATGTATAGTTTAGAGGAAATGTGAATTTAAAAGTACGGTAATTACAACTCTCTCCTTTGGTCTGAAAATGACTTGTTTAAGGTGGTTATCAAATGCAAATAGCTGGCTTTTGCCAAAACATTTACCCTACCTTTATCTTAATGGCCCATTTTAAAAGTGATAACATCAACAAGTCTAGACTTGTTAATCTTATAAAGAACCGCAGCTGGAGAGACCCTCTTTAGCATATCAAATAAAATTCTGGCTTCAGAGGAAGTACTGTCATTTTCCAGCAGACCATGAGAAATCTGGTTCAGATTGGGGGATCCTAACTTAGAATCTTAAAACTACCCCCTTATTTCTTAAGATGCATTTGGGGGACAGGCAGTATTGCCTATGGAAAATCATCAGCTTTCATCCTTGACTTAAAGAACTGTTCTTTTTCATCTTATGGACATAAATGTAAATAATTACTTCCTAGTTTAGTAATTTTTAATTCTGAGTAATCTGCCCAGCATAGTTAACACCAATGAAGAACCAGTTAGTAATGTTAAGAAGTTTTGTTTTTGTTTTTTTACCTTTTGTTTTCTTTATGAGTTGCTTGTTGTCTTTTTATGCTTTCCTATCTCTCTGGTGTTATATTTATTGACAACTTCATTTCTTTAGGAACAGTAGACTGGCATTAATACTTCAAGTCACACATCTAGTCATTCTGAAATTTTACTCCTCTTAAGAGGAGTGGGTATAGGGGAAAAGTGAGGTGTCTGAAGTGGGAAGCCTCTTCTCCTCATGGCACTTCCTTGTGCGATTTAGAAGTCTGCTAAATCAGGACTTCATACAGAGAGAGAGAGAGAGAGAGAGAGAGAGAGAGAGAGAGAGAGAGAGCTCTGAACTTTGTATAGATGATGCTGTGAAGAGGGGTGGGACTTGAAGCACATCTCCAGCTTCTCCTCACACGTTTGCTTACATGTGAAGCCTAAATACCCAAACAGGGACTGTGTAAAAGAGGGTGGGCAAACCAGTTCAAGCAATACCTCACACTTTCCAACTGCAGAACACCAACTGGCAGCAGAATTGCCAGTCCCTGCGCAAATGTACTGAAGAGCATTATATATGCGTGAGTTGGGAAACATTTAAGGGCAAAACCCCTTCAAAATTTGGGACTTCCCAGCAGTTAAACCTTGGGTTCTTATGTTGACATGCTGACAGTCCTTCATTCCCAACATTTCACTAAATGAAGAGAGCCAACAGCAGCCCTGTGAAAGCACTGCCCAGCAGGACTAGCGCAGCGTCTTCCTCCTCCCCCTCCAGCTTAAAAGAGCTTCAGCTTTTGTTGGTGAGAAAATGCCAGCTGAACTCAGTCCACGTGGCTTCTTCCCATCACTCCCATTTTGCTGTTGGATGGGAACTGTGAAATATGTTCTGCCATTTCCTCTGCAGGTTTTTTCCATCAAGCATCTCCTTTTCTACTGCTATATTTGTGTTACACAAAAAATGCATAACTATATGCCCAATTTTGTAATCCAAGACCAGGTTTGTAGAAGAACACAGGGGAAAGGAGGGGGATAGAAGGACTTTGTGTGCCATAGAAACTGCCACTTTGTTTGGTGCCACTAACTCTCCCCTTCCCCATAGTTTCCCCAGGAAACCAGATTCTACATTATGTGTAGCATGTATAGCAGGGGTGAGGAACCTGTGTCCCCCCCCCGGGGGGGTGTTGGGACTCCCAGCTCCTGTTAGTAACAGTGACCATCAGGTCAGGAACAATGAGCCTTGTAGTCCAACAACATCTAGAGCAGGGGTAGCTACCCTTGGCTCTCCATATGTTGATGAACTTCAGTTCCCCTCATCCCCAGCTATTGGTCATGTTGGCTAGGCATGATGGGATTTGAGAGTCCAACAACATCTAGAGGACACCCCAAAGTCCAGAATAATCTTAGCTTTGATTAAAGGGCACACAGTACTTTCTGACCCTGAAGACACCTAATATATGCCAAATAGCGTAGCACTTTCCTTTAGGGTTGGTTTCATTTCATGCATAAACTAATTTGTCTTGCTGGACAATTGCTTCCTTAAACCCATTTCATTTCCTGCAGCTCTCCTCTATTTTAGAGCAGGAAAAAATAATTATATCTGGCTTTATCTCACAAAGATGTGCAAAAAAGGTATTTTGTGCTGCTGTACCTTACTTTAGAACATAGTGTTTTTCAGAAGTCTGTTGGCTGCCCTAGCTGTCTCAGAGCAGTACTGTGCCGTATTCTTAACTAATCTCTCCATGCGTTTTGTAGGGTACAAAGTGGCCTTTCCCCCCATATGAACAAGCCATTTCAGAAGCAATTAATTTAGAATACTTTGCTAAAGTTTAGTTAACTTGGAAATGCAAGCCATGGAAATCAACTGTCTGCTTTGAAAGCACCTTTTTGCCTTATCTCAGCATGCTTCATGCCAGTGCCATCCCATTCACCCACCTTTCAGACTGCCAGTCCCGAGAACTAGTTTTCCAGCGCCATAGATTTGTGATTCCCACAAGTAGCAAAATACTGGCTGCAAGTAAGAGGCCCAGCAGGCCCAGCCGCTGACGGAGACAAAGGCTCACTGAAGGCACTGTGAAGTGCCAAGATGCTGGACACAGGCAGGAAAAACTGATCCTGGAAGAGGGGGAAAATCAGATTAAACAGTTGTTAAACGTCTAGCAAAGCCTCATCAGTCAGCCACAGGTACTAGCCAACAAAATGATCTTAGAAATCCAAGTGCTGAAGCTTCCAACGTACACAGCTAAACCAGCACAGCCTACAGCTGGAAGTTTGGAACAGGAGGGTCCTTCTTCCAAAGCAGCTGGGAATGTAACAAGGTGCAGACGAGACCCATGTGAGTACCGAGTACTGCAGTCTTAAAAAGACATTTTAACGGCATTGGCAACCTTGCATCTAAACAAGCCAGTTGAGTCAGCTAGCAATAGCTTGCAATTAATCACCAACAATGCAAGCCTATGCATGTTCATTCAGAAGTACATCCTACTATATTCATTGGGCTTACTCCCCAGAATTGCAGCCATAATCATTAACACAGCTTTGTGGAAGGACACACATGACCTGCATTGTACATTTTCAATCTTTCCTAACTTGCACGTGGGCCGTTCCCACTTCCCCTTTCCCAACCATTCATTTGGGACTTGAATAATAATGGGGTTAAAGTGCTGGGAAACAATCACAGGTACTCTGCGGAGACCACGTGGAAACACTCAGGCTGCCCTTCTACCCTGCACCGATTAGCACCAAGCTGTGATCTTTGAACTTAAGTGGCTGCTAGCCAGGTTGGCTGTAACAGCAGAGGTTTTTAAGACATACGAGCCTCACAGAGGGAGCAAGGGAAGAGGCTAACAGCGTCATTGTAACTAGGGTCACCAGGGGCAGGGTAGCAGAAAAGAAGGGTAGATAACGCTGTGCATATCCCAATCTCTGAGCGGCAAGAAAAGATCGCGCCATGAGCACAAAACAAAAGGCAACGCCAAAGCTCTCAGGAAGAATCCCTGCAGCAAAGCAGTTCTAAATGCAAAAGCCCCGTCCCAAAGCCATGCCGATCAACAAACAATCTCGAACCTAGATCAGTTCTGGGCTATATCTGGTTTTCAAATCAAGAGATCTTTGTGTGATCCTTCCGTTTCTTTTTTGGTCTTCCCCTGCGCTTGTGGGTCTGGGGTCTCAAACTCCAGTCCCCAAGGCTCCCACAGCGCACCTGCTCTCCCAGCGGCATCAAGGTCGCCGCCGCCCTGCCTAGCAGCCGGGAAGCGACCCACGCCCACGGGGTACGACAAGGAGGAAGCTGGCAACGACGAAAAGGAGACGGCGCGGGTAATCCGGAGGGGGGCCCGCGATCCCATCGCCTCACCTGGCCATGTGCTCGCCCCGCAGTCCGTCAGCTTCCAGTGCGGGTCCCGGGAAGAAGTAGCATTTCTTTCGGCCGCTCCAAGCTGCCGGATGGCACTGGACCCTGAAAAAGAAAGGAAGAGACGGAGTGGTTAAACCAGCGACCAGCGCCGACGACCTCCCCGCCTCCACCCTCTGAAAGGGCCACAAAATCGGTCCGTTAATTAATGGTCCGCATTTCATCCCATGCTGAGAGCAGTTTCAGAGAGAAAAGAAAGAGAAACGCGCCTCTCGCCGCAGAGGAGGCTCCTCCGCCCCGGCAGCGCCGCGGTTCCCTTTCCACACAGGCAGCGCTCCTTTCCCCCGCTTTCCCGGGGAGCCGACTTGCCGCTTCCTTCTTACCGCGCTCGTCGTCCGGCACCACGACTTCGTCGGCCCTTTGCTCCAGCCACGTCCCCAGGGCGACCAGGCTCGGCGGCAGCAGCAGCAGCCAATGGCAGAGCCCGTGTAAGGTTGACGCAACGGAACCGAGTCAGCCTGGGCTCCGCCTCTCGCGGCGGGCAGCCAACCAACTGCGCTTATCGAAGGGCACGCCGTGGTTTCCAGGACGGGACCCGATACTCTCCTCAAGTGTCTTTCTGTAATTTCCAACACGTCACAAGTTCTGGGCCAACCCGGCGAGGGTCATTCGGGCGGGTTTTTGTTACGTCATGCGTATATTGCCCAATTCGTAGGCCCAAGGGTGGGTTTTCAACGTACACTTCTTTTTTTTCCTCCGTGGGCCTCGTCTTCGCCGGGACGCGCAAGCGCCCTGTTGCCCATTCGCAGCTGCCTGTCAACCCTAACACTGCATGTTTGGTCCATCAGTGTACTGTATAGGCATATTCTTCCCACGGCAACGTCATCACTGAAAGCAAGCCAACCAACATCCACAAACAAACCCCACGCACCATAGAAAACTGCGCAGCCTTATTACAAGCCTGTCACTTTGAGCGGCAGGCATCATAGCCAATGCTTTTCTCCTTTTCCCCACGTATAGCGAATAAAGCGAAAAAGTAGCCAATCGGGTGAGGAACGAACGAAAGGTCAAAGAGGTATTGCCCAATATCCTCCCTGGATAGGCGGGAGATAGGACCGACTTTAGCCAATGGAAGCGAGCGTGAATCGCAGGCTACCAATGGACATTGGCTCGGGGCGGCGCGAAAACCGTCAGCGGCCAATGAGTGACGTCCATGGGCGGGGCGGACAGAGCGGGAGCCGCAGGACCGAGTGTGCAGCCCGCAACGGACTCGGCGGTGCCATGGAGCTCGGGGCGGGCCGCGCGGCTGGGCCCGGGCAGCGCGGTGGGGCAGAGCCGGGCCGCCAGCTCCTCCTGCTGCTGGGCGGGGGCGACGGTGGAGGGTCGGGTTGGGCGTGGCCCTCGGGGGGTGGCGGGGAGGGTGGGACTGGAACGGACACGGAGGCCGGCCCGGAGCCGGAGTACGAGGCCCTCCCGCGGGGCTCCGCCGCCTCCACCCACATGCTCGCAGGGGCTGTGGCGGGGGTGCTGGAGCACAGCCTCATGTACCCAGTGGACTGTGTCAAGGTGAGAACGGGCGCCGAGCTGCTCTCGCGCCTCCGGGAGCAGGGCGGGTGCTGGCGGGAATCGAGGGGCGGGGATCTGAGACGAGACGCGGGAGTCACTGGGCAGGACCTGAGAGCGGTTAACCGGTACACGATCTTCATTAGTGTTGCACTTTAATCCGCATCACCGGACGGTCCGACTCGATCCGAATTTAGCAAAAAGGGGGGGAACAGTTGACAGAAAGGCGAAGGAGGTGTACCCCCGATGAATGTGATGGAGCTAACGACTTTGGGGAGGGATGGATCAAACACGTTCTTGGCTCTTTTGCTGGCTAATGGCAGAAGTGCCAACGAACGATCACTTGACAGGAGAGTTATGTGTTGCCACCAGTAGTTGACAAGAAGCAAGGTCGGTTTCCTTGATCACGTTTCAGGCCTTCACTTTTGCTGCCAAAGCGACCGACCTGGTTCCGGAAATATTTGGTCTCAGTCATGGGTCTGGGAGGAAGGGATAAGGTGTGTGTGGGGGGGGGTTACACATGGTAGAGCCTGGCAGGCAGGAAGGCCCCCTGGTGATCTGCAGACACCTGCAAAGGTCGCCTGTGAGCACCCATTTGTATGCAGCCACCAAATGCAGCTGAATGTCTCTGAAAGGAAGGAGTGTCTTGGGTTGGGAGAGCTGGGTGTGGAGTGGAGCACTTACTAGGCTAAGTCTCTTGGCATATCTAACCTGCTCCCCTCCCTGCGCTGGCAGACAAGGATGCAGAGCCTGCAACCGGAACCTGCTGCTCGCTACCGGAATGTGCTGGAGGCCCTGTGGCGGATCGTGCGGACTGAAGGGATCTGGCGACCCATGCGTGGATTGAACATCACAGCCACAGGGGCAGGCCCTGCTCATGCCTTGTATTTCGCCTGCTATGAAAAGTTGAAAAAGACACTTACCGACATTATCCATGCTGGGGGCAATAGTCACGTGGCCAACGGTATTGTCCCTTCTTGCCTCCTTGCCCCACCCTGAGGGTTCCTATGTTCCCAGCTAGGACTGTTAGTGAAATGAAGAACTGGATGCCTGGTTCTTTCTTACTGCTCTTATATTTAACTTTTGAATCCTGTTTACTATTGACATTCTTCCCTAATGTTGTGTTCTGCTTCACTCCAAGCATTATCTAACTCTGATAATTAGGAATGTAGGATTTGCCATTGACTTTTGAAAGGAATTTGTGAATGAGAAGGGATTGTGGGAACAAGATGGGACTGACAGCTGCAGTTTCCATCTGAGCAGACAGAAACTTTTTTTATTGTGAAGATAGTTTGAAATATTATAGAGAAATGGGTGTGTTGCTGTTTGTATTTCATTTTGACTTTATATAATGCTCTTTCTTTGAAGCAGCTGTCCCAGATATGTCCATGTTTGTATCTGCTCTTACATTTGTCCTTTTAGCATCCTCATTTTTGAGTGGGGAGAACCCCAAGCTTGTCGTAACGTGTTGTAGAGTCTGGTCTGCTTACATATACTTTTTCACACTAGCATGCTTCTGAGGCTCCTTCATCTTTGATAGTCTGGACAGATAATAGGAAGACCTAATTAGCTGGAGATCCTAGAATTTTGGAACTAACTCGTCTGACTCTGAAGCTTGTTGGATGTGTTAGCAGGACGGTGGCAGGATCCTAAATAGCTGCAAGACGATCTTGGCTCTTCATTGCTCTAGGAATTAAAGATGATAGATAACTTACAGTGCAATCCTAACCATGTTTACTCAGAAGTAAGTCCTATTTAGTTCAGTGGGACTTACTCCCAGGTAAGTGGAGTTAGGATTGCAGTCTTAAGTCTTCTGATTCCCCATCCCCCACCCCATTCCTTCCAATGTGGGTTGAGATTAATATGATAAATATTGCCTGCACTGGAGCCTTGAATATTTCTGATGTTCCCTTTCTGAAAACTAATGCTAACTTCTCAGTGAACTTTCATTCTCTCTTGGGGAGGGGGGGGCGTTCCTATTTGCTCACATACACTCCTCCGGTGCACATTCTGAGAGCTCCATAGGACAATGGCAGGTCTTCTTCCCACTTTTCACATGTAATAGTCCTTGTTTTGCAGGCGCAGCAGGCTGTGTGGCAACATTGCTTCATGATGCAGCCATGAACCCAGCAGAAGGTAATGTTGCTTCCCAGCAGTCCTGCAACTTTCATGCGGCTTGTGCTGCTCCATTCTTGTCACCAGGGGGTGCTTTCATGTTGCTTGTGATACAGTTCAGACATGGAGCCTTACCTGCGACAAGGGTCTTTGGATGTAGTGGGTGGGTGGTGGACAAGACTTTGGCTGAAGCAAAGAAGGTATTTGTGTGTCTGCCCTTGCTCTTGGTGTTGATAAATGACATAAAAACAATATTGCAACTTGTCTTTCATATTTGTGTTCCCTACATTGTGTAGGCAAAATCAGATCTCATTTCAGTAAACCCCGTTTTTTACTTGATGTCTCACAATTCCAGAATTGGGGCATTACTGTTTTTTCATGAGTTGTGGAGTTCTGCAGGATTTGCTGGGTGGGTAGATAGATCACACTGAGGCAAGTTTGAGGGACGCAGCGGCTCCTGAATCTATTAAAAGTGTTTACATAGTATGCACACTGTTCAGATCACTGCACTTAACTTATTTTTTCTTTGCTCTTCCCTGCCCTTCTCTCGTCTCCATGGCTGGGCTGCTACTGTCATCTTGTGATCAGTGGTAAAACAGAGAATGCAGATGTACAACTCTCCATACCAGCGAGCAACAGACTGTGTACGTGCTGTATGGTGCAATGAAGGGGCAGGAGCTTTCTACCGAAGCTACACCACTCAGCTGACTATGAACATCCCCTTCCAGGCCATCCACTTCATGGCATATGAATCTTTGCAGGAACACCTCAATCCTCACAGACAGTACAACCCTAGTTCCCATATGGTGGCAGGGGCTTGTGCAGGGGCCATTGCTGCTGCTGCCACCACCCCGTTGGACGTTTGCAAGACACTGCTGAATACCCAGGAGGCCCTGGCACTGAATACCAACATCAGTGGGCACATTACAGGCATGGCTCATGCATTCAGGACGGTGTACCGCGTGGGTGGGCTGACTGCCTATTTTCGAGGGGTACAGGCACGTGTCATTTACCAGATGCCCTCCACAGCCATTGCCTGGTCTGTGTATGAGTTCTTCAAATACTTCCTTACCAAGCGAAAGGAGGAGCGATTGGCCGGGAAGTGAAATGTGACTCCACCCGCTGGATTGGCTGGTGCCGGACTCAGATGACAAGCAAGCCTTTGGAATAACAATGCCGCCTCTTGCCTGCTGCTGCATTTTGCACAGCCCATCATCCTTCTCCCAAATGGATAGTACACAATGAGCAGCAGCTTGGCCTGCCCTTTTCTAGCCTGTCACCTAACATGCATCTCCCTTGCCCCAAAAGTTGTATTCCCTTAAAAGAGGTGGAGACTACCATGAGCTACCGTGAGCACATTGGAACTTGGGGTGGTGACCTGCATACCCTGACTGGGTTGCTGTTACGACTGCGTGGTGATGGAGGCAGGGGAAGTGTTAGCTGAGCTGTTGTCTAGTAGCACACACATAAACCTCATGCTCTCTGGGAAGGCTTTGATTGTTGTGGCCCTTGGCACCTCCAATAAAGTCTGCTTTATCGTCACAGCCCTTGTTTGCTCTTATCTCTTGCTCTCTTTTTAGCAGCTCTATAGGGCTTTGTTACAGGTAAGTTGGATCAACTTATAGCAGGACGGTCTAAATCAGGTATCCCCAAACTGCGGCCCTCCAGATGTTTTGGCCTACATCTCCCATGATCCCTAGCTAAGAGGACCAGTGGTCAGGGATGATGGGAATTGTAGTCCAAAACATCTGGAGGGGCGAAGTTTGGGGATGCCTGGTCTAAATTGTTTCCTCTTGTTGTGGTAGGTGGGAGAGTAGAAGTGAGATTAGTATCATATAATGCCGCATCTTGTATGACTAATATTGATCCATGAAGAACCAGCTTTCAATTGACATTAAACAGTATTTGGAGAGCATTTATGTTCTTACAGGATACCAGCACCAGGCAACTGACAGCTTTAGGTGATTCTTGTTCCTCCCATATATATTTCAGCGGTATTCTTACCTACCAGCATAGCTCAAACACACATTCTTATTAGTAGCAGGGGAAAAGATGCAGTGTCTGCCTCAGTCAGGTGTTTGTTCAACTGGCTTGCAGTGTGCTCCAGTAATATATATACTATGATGGAAAATACACAGGTGCATGTGTGCACATATGTAAAAAAAATAGTTCTTGTTCCTATTATCCTCTGTCACACCAGATAGAGTAGTAATATGAAAGAGTAGAGCCAGGCTGTAGTTTGAGAACAGGCAGACGGGTGATATTGGGGAACACCATTTATCCATCTGCATTCATTCTCTGCTTGCCTTGTCCTATGATGTTGGCCCCTCCTTTGAGTCTTGTCCACGGAAAGGTCCATGTTGCAGAAACTCCAAAAGTATGGCACTTATGTTCCAGGTAACTTTTTACTTGGAATGGCCAACAAGGTGACTGTCAATGGGCTTCATCTTGCTTCTTGGGGGGGGGGGAGAGTGTGGCCATCTTTCCTCCTACTCTTGATCCCAAGATTTGGAATGTGTAATTTAGGAAGAGGAAGAATACACAAATGAGGCGAATATAAACCTCTGACTGAGCCAGTGTCTTACTGAACAGCCTGTCTGCTTCCTATGTGTGCCTTTTGCAGCAAGGAAAGTGAAACCTCAAAACAATACATCTGTCCTCACTGGCTTATGATGGATGTAGCCAAATTTTAGATTTCCAAATGCATACTTTCTGTTGCATTAGGATTATGTGAGGGATGGAGAGAGAACTGATGTTTTAGAGCTTTGAATTTGAACCAAAAGGGCAAATAGATCTTATGTTCAAAATGCCTGTTCATACATGGTTTTGCTAGCTGTGCTTCTTGCTGACTTGACCTGTCTTGGAAGGGTAGACTTCGACAGGAAATTCTTCCTGGGAAAGAAAAGTTGACAAGGCGGCTCACCTGTTGCAGCAATGCAGAGGAGAGCCTGGTGCTCCCTGACTGGCATTTCCCCTCAATCTTTGAGGTGGTGTAAACATTAATTTTGAGAAAATTTTCTCTGTGGCCCAGTTCACATGTAATCCGAACCATGAATAAACAAGAATGCATAACATGCAGGTACAGGTGGGAAATCCTGCTGCCACACCCCTGAAACTAAACCATGGTTTGACTTACTGTTCTATCCAAGCCTGGTCTTCTGGCTTGTCTTCTGCAAGCAAACCACAATTGGTAAGCCAAGATCAACCCCTAGTTGCAGCTTGTGCATTGTCAGGAGCAAGACAAACCATGAACCTCAGTATGGACATAATGCTAAGTCAAGCCATGGCTTAGATCTGGGTAGCGGGGCAACAGGAAAAACACAGAGTACCTGCACACTAGTGGAATTCCTGGTGTGTGGCTTTTGCTAATTCTTTCAGGAAAACTATGGATGTGGCTTGGAATTTGTACATAATTTCTAAAAGTTATCAATCCCTCTTCCTGCAGCAGTGACTTAACAGGCAGAAACAGGAGCCAACTCTCCCCCGCCCCCAGTTAATGGGCATTGCCATTCAAATGGTGTGTGTGCGCATTGTGTCATGTGATCGATAGTATTTTATTCAGGTTGGCACCCCTGGGCAGAAATTTGGCTGGCAATGGGAGTCTCCCCCTCCCCCTTTTCCAGGGACTAAGGTAAATGGTGGGAAGGACTTTACCTGCTTAATTACTGACAGGCTGCTGCAAAAGACAGAAGAGTCCTGTCCAACAACGTTTTAGGGGGTAGAAGCATAGAATCATAGAGTAGAGTTGGAAGGGATCCCGAGTGTCATCTAGTCGAACCCCCTGCAATGCAAGAATCTCACCCACAGCTGTTCCTGGGTTGGCTGGAACCACCAACTTCTGGTTAATAGCCAGATGCACTGATCAATTGTATCACAGAGGTTTAAAGTCTGGGCATAGGGATGTGTGTCATTTGCCAACTGCCTCACAGCACACTCAGACTGTGATTCAGGCTTATGGGAGTGGCAACTGCCTCTTTTCCCATCACCCCAACTTCCTCAGGATCGCCAAGACCTAAAGAAAGGAAGCAAAGCGACTCCTACAGTAACTCACCACCAACTGAGTGATAAATAGATCCCTAAAAGTTTTTCCCCTGGTGGGCAGCAAATGCAATCTCTTTTTACCCATTGGACTTTTTACCTCAGGATCCCTTCCAACTCTGTGATTATATGACACACACACACACCCCAGCCCCTTCATTCCTTCAGTTAATATTGTGGGCAGCATTAAGCAAACTGCTGGTACAGTATCCGGGAGGTCTATTTGGATGCGCCCCCTGGTGGTTTATTCCTTGTTCACCAAACTTACTACTTTTTTCATTCTGTCTAATTCAGTGGCGGGCGGCTGGTGGTGCCCATCTGCAACAGGCAAGGAAGAAAGCAGGAAGCCGACAGTAGACAGAACCGAAGCCCCCCCAAAAAACCCTGTACTGTAGTTTTGTTCTCATCAGGCAGTGCTACGCTCTGGACCGGTTACAAGTGTGGAGGCAGCGCCCCATTGACCCTTAATGGAGCCGCCTCCCCTGTCTAACCTGACACCTTCGGCGCTAGGCTCTTGTTCCAGACTATTTTAACACGCCAAGGGCTCACCTCCGGCGGCTGCCGTTTATTCGGGGACGGGGCTCCTCTCACAGTCCCCGGGCTACAATCCGCAGGGTCTCTTGAGGGGCAAGCCGCCACAGCTCGCGCAGGTTCGAATCAGCTCCCCTTTGCTCAGCAGTTGCGTCCAGCCTTTCTAAGCAGTATAAATCTCTTCGCGGCCATTCATGTGCATAGAAGCCAACTCCTAGGGGCCGAGGGGGGTCTTCGCCCCCCATAAAATATTTGAAGAGGCTCTCTCCCCCAATGGATGGGTATTACTATTCAAATGTGTGCGTGCACCACATCATGTGATCGCTTATGCGGGTGGGGCTTACTCCCCCCTCCCCAAATACTTTATTCAATGTGGCACCCCTGTTCACGTGGGAAAAGACAACCCTGCTTTGAAGCAAGGAATGGGCGGACACACACTTCCGACGTGCCGTGTTATCGCTGGTTTCCCAGCACAGGCAGACAGAGAGGGGATTTCCTCGGCGGTGCCTTTGGCGAAGGCTACCCCATCTATTCTCGCAGCAAGTGAGGTAAAGATAACTCGAGGGCATCCCGGTGGGGCGGGGCCAAAGCACAATTTATGGCGAGGCATCTTTCAAGCATGTGCAGAGTACTTCCCCCCCCCAACTACTAAGTAACCCAGGCACATTTCTTCGCGTCAGGCAGCCTGAGTCACACAGCAGCTCTTTTCCTTTACGGGGGCGGGGGGGGGGATATACTGTACACTCTCTGCTTCTGCCACTTCCCAAGAGCCCCACTTCCCCACCTTCCTCGACCCTACGGCACCCCTTCCCGCCGCAGACTCAGGGCGGGGGCGGATCCGACATTGAACTGCGCCTCCTAATCCCCCGCTCGCCCCCCGGTATAAAAAAGGGGAACAAAACCGCAGTTCCCCCGCCCTCCCGGGCGCAGCGGGGGAGGCAGCGCGGGCCGTCAATCTCGCCCTTTGTCCGTGGCCCCCCTCGGCCCGCCTTTTGTCCCCCAATCCAATAAGCGCCGCTTCTCGGCCCCTTCCAGGCGCTTCCTTTCAGAGCCGGCCCGGCCGCCACAATAGGCCTCTCCGCGCCGCGCGCTGCCCCATTCAGCCCCTTGGCACCCTCTTCTCGCCCGGGACAAGGGGATTACAGCGGCCGGCTGGCCACCTATTAAAGGCCGGAGGGAAGGAGGAACCTCCGGCCGCGGGCAGGTACCCGGCCGCGCAGCTCGCCGTCTCGCGGCACCTCCATAGCGGCATCCAAATGATAGGGGAGCCGAGGCCACGGAGGCGCATGAGGCCTGGCGCCACAGGGAGGCGGAGGAGGGGAGTCGCCCCCGCCTCAGCACGACATTGGGCGGCCCTTCCAACGCCCATCGACGGGCTAACGGGCCTACCTTCTCCCTTCAAGAACCGGGAGCCTGCGGCCTACAGAGGTTGTAGGACTCCAACTCCCATCGTGCTCGAAGTTGATGGGAGTTGTAGTCCAGCCGCGTCTGGAGAGCCGCACGCTCCGCAGCCCTCGTGGCCTTCGAGCTTCTTGAAGCAGCTCAGGGTCCTGACAGGGCGGGTTTCCTTTGGGCTTGCCGACCCTCCGGAGGAACTGACTCCCGATTAAGTTACTCCGGATTACAAACCCCCCCCACACACACACACTTTTCGTGCCTCCAGGTTGCTGGAGGCGGCATGAATCTACCTCGGCTGGTGGGTTAGGATGAATAACTGTCCCACAGTTAGAAGATGCATGGATTTAAGGTGGACTCAGGGGAAAACGGGTGCCGTCTCAGGAAGAGAGGAGGAAGGAAGGAGAAGCTTCAGAGACAGCCGTTTATGATGGCAAAGCGGTTCTGTGGCTTCGACTTTTCCTGCAACACTTGCGCATTTTAGGTGCGCAGCGTGGTTAGTTTAAAACCTGCGCAACAGGAGAGGAACTCTACCTGAAAGGGACACTTATGCCAGAGGAGGAACCCAGACCTCGCACTCGCGCTCGCTCGCTCGACGGTCTCTCCCGCCCCGCCAGCGCGAAGCCTGCGATGGATATTGCACCTGGTTTATTGGATCCTTTAACTTCCTTGCAGCGGTGGCTACATCGATACACTTTTAAGATACAATAACAACAACAACAACAAAAGGAGGGTGGCTCGCGGCGGCTTCCACCCCGGCTTTGGCTTTGTACAAGCGAAGCTGCATTCTGGCAGAGCATGGCTTCCACCCGTTCCCGTTCCTGCTCGGCCTTGGCGCGGAGTCTCCAGCCCGTTCCCTAGGAGAGCTTTGGCTGCGGGCAGCTCCGCCGGGAGTGAGGGAAGAGAGTCCAAGGGGGAAGAGTGTCCAGCAGAGCCAGTGCCGCCGCGTGCAGGCGTGGCGATCGAGGCCGTTTAGCACCGGCTGGCTGTCGGCTGGCAAGGTGCTGAGGATGGAGGATGGAGCCGCGACCTGTGCTAGCGGCGCGCGGAGCACCTTCTTGCGTGGTCGGGTCTCCTCTTCGGGAGGAAGCGCCGCTTCTCCGGCTGCCCGCCTGCCTCGCCGGGCCCCAGCCAGCGACCGGGGACTGGGCTCGTGGCTCTGAACCGCGCTCGCTGCTCGATCTCTTCGTCTGCCGGGGCTACCAAGCTCGGATGCCCTGACTACAGGAAGGCCCCGCGGGACCCTGGTGCAGGGCCTGCGCGCCGCCCGCGAAGCCGCCCATGTTCATGTAGGGCCCCGCAGGCGGCTGCACCGACGGGCCCCCGCTGTTGGCCGCCGGGTAGCTGCAGCCGTAGCCGGCCCCGTAAGTAGCCGCGGGGGAACCGCCGTAGGCGTAGTTGGGGAAGCCATTATAAGGATAGGCGGCGGCGGCGTTGTAGGGCGCGCTGTAGGCCTGCGAGCCGCCCAGGCAGGGCTTGCCGTCCCTCACCAGCACGGGCACGGCCACCCTACGCGGTGGAGGCGGAGGCTGCTGCGACGGCGGAGGCATCCCCGCCGTCGGGCCTCCCAAGTCCAGGGCCTTGTCCTGCCGCTGCCGCTTGCACTTGTAGCGTCGGTTCTGGAACCAGATCTTCACCTGCGTGGACGTGAGCTTGAGGCTGCTGGCCAGCAACTCGCGCTCGGGGGCCGACAGGTAGCGCTGCTGCTGGAAGCGCCGCTCCAGCTCGAAAACCTGCGCTTGCGAGAAGAGCACCCGAGGCTTCCTCCGGCCGCGCGCCTTGGGTCGCTCCGACGACTCCTCCGTGGGCTCCTTCCCTGCAGAAGGAAACAACAGAGAGATACTCGAGTCAAGAACCGGGGGACTGCGGGCTGCGCTCGCTCGCGATACAAGGAACCAGTACAACACATTGACAGCCCCCATTATCACCTTGCAGAAACCTCATTTACTCGTAACTCGTTTCTCAAGCCAGATGAATAGATTATTTAAAGGGAGAGGAGAGAACACGTTGCGCAGGCACCAGGAAGGGCCGACATCTGTTTTCGTTTTCTTTTTTAATGCACCGAATGCCAGGTCACAACATAATTCCGTCGGTTTCTTACAGGGCACTCCTAGGCAGGTTAACCCAGAAGTAAGTCCCGCTCTGTTCAATGGGCCTTACGCCCAGGTTAAGGGTGCATATCACCGCAGCCTTAAAGGGCATAAAGACACAGCTGCAACAACAACCCCAAAACTCTTCTCCTGCAAAATAAGCCTGCAGCAGAAAAGCGCGCCTGTAATTCTATAGGCGGAGCACATTAGAAACACGGTTTGCAAAGTATTATTATTAGTAATAGTATTAATATTATTACATAGAAAGTTGAGCCTTCCGCAACGGAATATGGCCGCTGCTTCCCGGCCTTGAAAATGAAGGAGCAAGCGCCGCCTGGCATTCTGCAGATCAGCCAACTCGAGAAAAACTTGAGGGAGCGAAGTGTGTATTTTCCCCCTCTGTGCCACCAGGACTGCTTAAGGCAGCCCGAAGAAGCAAGGACTTGGGAAATGGATTTATGCCCATTTAGGAAGCAGACGGCAGTCTTTATGCTCCCCAAGATCCCGCAGTGCGAACACGATCTCCTCCCTTCCAGGGAGGGAGGGAGGCCAGGCCAGGCCCGTTACTGACTGACACCGCGCAAGCAAGAGCTTTGCTTGCAGCGCCTCGAACAAAACCTTGGCCCGAAGGATCCCCAAACTAGATCCTCTCGCGCTTTGACCATCCCTCGACCCACTCCACTCCATCTCACCCCGGGTGCTTTCCTCGAGGGGGCTTGGAGCCAGCGGCACCATCATTCCACCAAGGCGGCTCTCCTTGTTGCCAGACCACCAAGGCTGCGAGGCTGGGCCTCAGAGCGTTTCCTTGCCTCTGTTTTGGGATGTGGATGGCTCGGCGTGGCCAAACGAGTCGCCCCCTTTCTGCCTAAGTCTCCAGCTGAACCGAAGATGCTTCCTTGTAAGCCAGGTCCACAAGTAAGGGTCATTAGGATGCACTCCGAGGCAAACCTCCATTGGGGAAGCGGGACTAACTGAACTTTTACATCCGAGTCGAACAGGGCTGCAGTGTGACCACCCAATCCGGTGCATTTTACCCAACGGCGTCCCGTTGTGTTCAGGGAGGCTTACGCTCAGAGACGCGTAGAGCGGACAGCAGCCTAAGCACGTTTACTCGGAAGTAAGCCTTCAAAGTTCCACTTCGCTAAGCGACTTGGATTTGGAGGTGCCCAAGCACTTCTGAGCAGCGCTGAACCGTGCCGACGTGCTCCTGGAGACGCGGATGTCGCGTGTCCCACTTTCAGCACTTTCAGCATTTCACCCACTTCCCACCATTTGGCTGGAGAAACGGTGATTCCAAGCCACAGACGCGCAACCACGCTGCTATCCAGAAGGGAAAACTTTCGGAATTAGTTATCCTGGCAATGTGAAAGGACTTCGGCGCTGGCCTGGCCCTACGATTCCCCAATAAAACCTCCCTCTTGGGGTCCTGGTCCCGCTCTCGCTGGTACTCACCGGCTCCGGAATCCAGCGCCGTTTCTCCCTCTCGCGCCAGCGCCTTGGACTCGCAGGTGCCCCGCAGCACCGCCTGCACGTAGCTCCCTGGGGAAAGCCCCCCATCCGCGGCGCTCTTCCCCGTCGCCGCCATGGAGCTGAGGAAGCGCAGCTTCTCGTCGTCGTCCTCGTCGTCCTCCCCGTCGGAGAAGCTGCGGCACCCCAGCAGGCAGGAGGCAGCGGCGGCGACGGGGAAGGGCGGCTCGAGGGAGCCCCCGAGATTCTGCTGCTCCAGTTTCAGAATATCCTTGACCGAGAAGGGGGTGGAGGTGGCGGGGCTGGGGAGCATCATTGGGAGGGGGGACGGGTGCGTGGGAAAGAGGGAAGCGAGCCGGCTTGGGTGCAGGAGCGCCGCGCCCTGCCAGCCAAGCCCGGCTAAGGGGCGTCCATGCGAAGGGAAGGCTGCCGCTCTGCCTTTGCAGTCGCAGCCTCAGCGCCGACCAGCTGCAGCCTCTGGACTCGGAGCCGCCTCTGCGGCCAGGGCGGGCGCGGCGTCACGGCAAGGAGGGGCCGGGCTGGGGCGCGGGCTGCGCCCCCATTGGAAGGCGGGGGAGCCTTGAGCCGGCCCCCTGAGTGACACACACACACAGTCAGAGAGAGAGAGACCCTGCCGGAAAGAGAAATCTGCAGGCTGGCCTGGACAGGGAGGCTACGTGAGGCGCCCACGCCGTCGGGTCACACAGGTTGGCGCACAGCCGCCGGGGCGCGAGGAGGCGGAGAAAAATCCGCGCCACGGAGGAGTCCGAACCGAGGTAGCCCACAACCCCCCCCCCCATGGCTAGGCAACCCCCCTCCCGCCTTTCCCTGGACAACAGCGCTGACACTGTCTTCCCTTCCTGTGGTTCCGGATCTAACTCCATCTCGTCCCTTAGGGACTTACCACTCGCGGGTTTTTCTTTTATAAACTTCGGAGGAACTGAAAGAAAAGGAACTCCCTGGGGAAAGGGCCCAAGAGGAAACTCGCCTTTCTTGGGACAAATGGGACCAAGGAAACGCGGGAAGGTGCTTGTGTGTGCGCGCGCAGGGTGCTTGGAGTGAGCTGTCCTGTCGCGGGGCGCAATAAATATAGGGACAGGGCCAAGGCAGTCTGTCCAATTTAACATTCAACATCCGCTTGGCAATTGGCCTGTGGAGTGAGCGCCAATCTCTTCCGGCGGTCACCTGCCTGCGATGAGATGCAGGTATTTCGCATACCTTTGACAAGACAAACCCTAGGACGCAGCTGCTTGCCAGTACCAATGTGGTCGTAGGACAAGATATGCATGATTGTACCGGTAGTAGTAGTAGTACGGTAGTAGTAATAGGTAGCAGTAATAGTAGTAATAGGTAGAAATAATAGTAGGCTAGTAATAGGAAGCAGTAATATCCAGAGGCGAGTATTATTGCAATGTGTTGTTATGGCCACCAGCTTAGGTGGCTTATATAACTCATAGATATAAAACAGCCTGCGAAAGCGGCACCTCAAAGCTAAGCTCGTGATCTTACGTACTGGGATATTATTATTATTATTATTATTATTATTATTATTATTATTATTATTATTATTTCTTGCTCCTATTATGTGCCTGTGGTTAGATAAAAGGGCTCTTGAGTTTCGTTTTTTCCTCCTACATCTTAATTTTCTTTATTTCTTCTTATAGTGACTCCCCGGGGACACTCGCGAGGAAAATGGGTGCGTTTTTCTTGGGCTCCGGCGAGCGCTTCTGTCTGTCTTTCACGGAACCCAAAAGAAGGTAGACCACTTTGGCTCTTCCGGGGAGCACTCTTAAAATAAAATAAAAGCGATCGAAAGGGTTTCGTGATTAGTGTCAACGACCGTTTCTGAAATTCGTGCGAAGCTCCTTCACTGTCCCTAAGCGCCGGCCCCTCCGTCCTCTCTGGGGAATAGTAACAGGGGTGGCAAAGGCAGCGTAGGGAGGCTCTGCCGGAGAGCCCGGTAAGGGGTGTGTGTTAATTGTTCCCAAGCTCTGTTCTCCCCCCACAAACAAACATAAGAAGCCAGCAAGTCCCTGCTCCTGATTTTTTTTTGGGGGGGGGGGACTGCAGAGCACTGTAAGTAGTGCGGTAATCCGGTGGAAATTCCCCTACCACGCAAGAACAGATTAAAGAAGGCTTTTATCTTTTATTAGGGGGCTCTTGGGCAAGGGGTTTCCCCTCGAGGGTGGCCTCTGCTCGGATAAGCTAAGAGGTTTCAATCCGAGAGAGTTAATGTTCCCGTTGAAACCAACGGATTTTAATGTGCCCTCTTGTTTTCAGGCGGTGGTCGCTTAGTCAATGCAACCATCGATGTAGCATTTATACCGGTATTTGGTGTCTGTACAATATAAAAAGAAGACACTCTTTCTATTGTACGAGGTTTGCGACTGCCTCGGTTTTTGCCAGCCTGTCAGAAATTTTGTTATGAGGCAAGGAGGCTTCCATTTGTGTGTTCTGCTGGAGCCCAAGAAACGCCGAAGATCCTCGTTCGTTTAGGGACTGAAAGAATTAGAGATGAATGTGTGGAACAGATTTTTCAAGGCAAAAAAATAAAAATGGAACGTTGACTAAACAATTCCTCTAAATAGAACTGATGCAAATAAATAAGGAAAAGCTTGCAGTGCGATTAGTTTAAGGTTAAATTAGTTTACTGCAAGGTTGCATATTTCTGTTATTTCTTCATTATAAACGTTTATTGCAAAACTTGTAGATATTACTATCGGAAAAGGAAAAACTTTAGCATTTACGTGTCCTCGGACTGCAATTTTGTACATACTCGACGGGGGAGTGTCTCCTAACTGAACTCAATGGCGTTTACTTCTGAGTAGACGAACTAACCAGGAGACACCGGCACAGCAATCTGCACCTACCTTTTATCCGCAACGCATTATTGTGAAAGCCAACGGGATCAACTCTCGAGCCAGATATTTCCTGACAATTTAGATTCGCTGCTTGGGCGGCAGCTCGAGGAATACCAAGTTCAGCTGAACAACAGCGCGATTTCCTTTTCAGTAAACAGGCCTAGGATCGGCTGTAAATCTACAGCAGCACATTGAGTGAGAAAACAGCCTATTTCACGTGACAAGTTACAAAGCCCTTTCAACTGGTTGCAGCAAAAGCAAAAGTACCCCGTGGACCTTAAATACGGGAATACTTTCATTGTGGCCAAAAACTTTATGGGACTTGGGTCTTCATCACAGAGACGCCCATGAAGCAGGTCGCCTAAGCCGATAGCGGTGTGTGTGTGTACTGTGGATACAAAAATAAATAAATGCTTGTGGTTTTTATTATTATTAACCTACAGGCACACAACAAAAGACTTGACAATGCAAAACAGCAGATGTGTCAAAGCAAGCACAGCGAATACATCGTTGGCATGTGGCCTTAGGAGGGGGGCCTGGCCGTCAATGGGCCCGCGGGCCGGAGAATGTTAGCTGTCTCTGGGCATCAGGCCTTGGTGAAATTAATACACTATCCAACCAGCTTGATTGTGCCTGGTGATGATGGTGTAAAATGATTTTACTCTATCAATTGACACCTCATTCAGAGCATCTAATTAATTTCTGAAGCCAAGTGACCACTTACGAGATGGTCCACAGCGTCAAATTAGCTAATTAAATTCGATTATTCCATCTTTATGCCGGGATCAACATTTGAAGCGTTGTCGTCAGTATGTGGAGATCCTTGAGGTTTTCCACAACATTTTCGTGGGGATTTAAACGCTCTCCCCGGTTTGAGGATGTTACCCTTTAGTATTTGGATTGTGTCCGTTCGTTCTCTTGCGCGGGGACTGACCCATCTGGCTCAAGCCAATAGCAGCGGGGCATTGTTGGCAGACGACAGAAGGCAGCGCGTTAGAAGGCAGCGCAGAGCAAGGACCCCCGGCGGGCACGGCTAATGTTGTTTGGCCCTCGAAGAGCGTTGCCCGAGTTAATAAGGGTTGGCACGCGGCAGTCATCTGTATTCTGGATAGGACCGTGACCCACTTACCACTGCCTCGTGCTTGATCTTCTGGTCTCCCTTTCCAAAAATCTAAGCTCAACTCCCCGCGACAACCACACACACACCCCCTCGCGCCTTTCTCTGCGTTCAGCCTATATATACTTATCTACTTAGGAAACCACTTTGTGCATCTAAGGAAGTGGGTTCTGGCCCAAGGAGATTTAGACTTCAATAAATGTGTTAGCCTTTAATCCGGTGCCGCGAGTTTCTTTGTTGTTTCTCTTTCACTGGAGTACATCCATCCAGATAGCATCTCCTGGGGAGACCTAAAATGTGCACTTTATCCCCGCTCAAAGCCTCGCGGTTTGGCCCCTCCTGATTCCGTCCTTGGCCAAGACTAACCTACTCCAGCCCAAATCCCACTGGTTCTATTCCCGGCAGCCTTTCTCCTGCTTGATGAGGGAGGCCCTCTTGCTCAGAGCTGCCTGGTCCTCATTTGCCGGGGTCTGGGGACAGGGTGGAGTAAGGCGTAGAAGCCAAGCAGCCCGCCATGGGATGGGGAAACAAGGTCTGGGCAGTGGGTCTTTCCCAACCGAACGCAGGACCCCGTTATGGTGGGCTTGTTGTCTCTGACTGCCACCCCACAGTTGGGGAAAAGGTTTCTTGAACTGTTGCTGGAACAGCTGGATTGTTCAGCTCCGCCGGGCCAGGCCAGCATAACGCAGTGGGAAAGGCCGGCGTCTGGGCAGGAGGATTTGCGCGCTCCAAGGCGACTAGGCAGAGACTCGCGCGGGGCAGGCCGCGTTCTCCTGCCGGGCCCCTTGGGGCTTGCCTACGGGCAGCCTGAAGCAGAAATCCTTCATTGCCTTTGAAGAGCAATGACGGCAACAACAAAACATCTATCTGGTCCGGCAAACGTCCTTTGTAACTGCGCCTTCGACCGCAGCGAGGAGACGTGCAGAGGAGATATTTTGAAAGTACTCGTAAAATTAATAATGCGTCTTCCTCGCCTAGGAGAATCTGGAGAGGGGGGCGGGGGATTCGTGGAAACTTGGATGGTTTCAGTCGAGGACTGCAGAGAGTAAGCCCAGGCCGCAGAAAGGACAGCACCCTGCTTTGGTGGTTTGGGCTGCAGTTTGCTCGGCTGCGTCCAGCCCTTTCTCTCCAAGGCTCGTTGCGCCCCCGGCGCCCCCTTTCCTTCTCCTCCGCTTAGCCTTCTACTCGGCACCTCCAGGCTCTTTCCAAACCAAGGCTCGGCTGTAACCACTCCCTTCAACTTTGAGAAGAGCTTCTTCTTCTTCCCGGCAAAGTTTCTCTTTCCACAGGCCCGGGGAGCTATCCTGGCCCTTCAGACGGTGTTCTTTGCGCGCTAGCCCCTGCGCTGGGCTCCTCCTGCTGTTTTGTGCAGGCCTGGATAAATGTTTTGAAGGGATAAATGAGCGGGAAACAAGGCGAGCACCTCGGGCTTTGTGCAAAAACTCTCTCACACAAACCAGATATTGAAAGAATGCAGAGCTCTGATCACGCGCGCCTGAAGTCCCTGGTGCACATCTCTCACCTACGATATGTTAGTAACTAACTAGGTGGTTTTTTTGCAAGCTGTCCTCTCCCAGCATCAGTCTCGCATCTGCAAAATGGGGACAATAATATCGAGCTGTCAGTAAGTACAAGAGTGGCTGGGGAAACCCAACCAGATGGGTGGGGTATTATTATTATTATTATTATTATTATTATTATTATTATTATTATTATTATTAGAGGCAGTTGTGCATGAGTGAGCTGGAAGCGGGATAGAAGCTGGAGACACAGATACATGTTTGCATGTTAAAGAGCTAGGGAGTAAGAGCCACGGAAGCGTACTTCAATGATAAAGCGCAATCACTTACATGTAGCAAACATGCGTAGGGTCGCGCTTTAAAAGTGCTGTGTAAACGTTGCTGTTATTATTTGCACTGACTTGAACTGTTTTGCGCCCTGACCCAGATCATACTTGAAGGAAGTCCCGATGGAAACCTAGGTTTGCATTTTGGACTCATAACATCGACTCCCTTGTAGGCCCGCTTAGGACGCTAGCATTAGAAATTTAATGCTGTTTCGAAATTTTGAACATCTTTGCAGAGTCAGATGACATTAACGTTCGCATTTTGAGTTGCAGGAAAACATATATATGAGATTCTAATACTGTAATTATATTTTATTTTTAAATAAAAAGAAACCGAATCCCACCGGATATCTCTGACCTTCTTGCGCACATCGGTTGCATCTTTTCAAATACAGTACAGCTGCTTGACTCTCACTGGTTTGAGTGGCACCAAACTGCGCCACGAGGCTCCTCTCTGTTTTCTTCGCCAGGACTTGGAGAGTTTGTTGTTGGATCTCATCTATGCGCTTCGCCGACTTTCTCCCACCTCGGATCTCAACCTTTAAACCGCACTTCTTTTTAAATTTCTTTTCTTAAAAACAAAACAAAAACCCTATCATTTTGCCAAACTCTTGAGGCTGGACGGAGAGGGGTGTGAGAGAAGCCACGCTCCCCTTTTCTTGTCTCAAAGCCTCCCTCTTTGCTGGCCTCCTTGCGCTGGGTGTGGGTTGGTTTTTTTTGGGGGGGGGTAGACACGGAGGGCGCTGCTCTTAATGGTTATTGTCTCGAGCCCATTAGCTTTTTTTCGCTGCCCGCTCCTGGTTTGAGCGCTGCCTCGTTGTCCCAGCCGCGCTGCGCACTGTTTAGACAAGGGATTAAGGTAATGGATGGAGCCGGAGTCCGCCCAAGCGAGGGGGATGTTGGCTGGAGCCGCGGACGGAGCAGGAAGCCCTGTCGCCGCAGAAGGGATCCCCCACCCTCGTGGCCTCTAATGGCTCCATCAGCCCCGCAGGCCGTGGAGAAGACCCGGCAAAGCCGACACGTCCGGCTGCTAATGGCCCCGAAACAAACAAACAAATAAACAAACAACATCTGAAGTCCCCCCATTTTAGCGAGCTCGGCGCCTTTGATCAGCTTTGGGAAGCTTCCGCTGGTCCGTAAACCTGGAAGCCAGGAACGCGAGACAAGGCATCTCACTAGGTGGCCTTAGAAAAGCCAGAATTCTTTTGACCCTCCCCGTCTAACAATCTGGGGAGAACAGCCGATCTTGGAGGGCTGCACAGAGGGTCGCCCCGATTTCTCTCCAGCAGACAGCAAGTTCTGAAAGCTCCCTTGAAACGGACGGCGTTTTTTCGACTGCTCTTAAGTTTCCATTACTGTATATAAATATATACATATATGTTATATTTCTGTTTGATGTGCCAACGTGTGTTGAGCAGACCTCTCCTAAGAAGAGGCACCCCTTTATTCATAGACACGCAGGAGGCAGCGCCTCTTTTAAAACAGCGCTTGCCTCCTGCAGTTTTAGGGTAATAATATATTAAAACAAACACGACATTGACCGATTAATCTGAGGCATCTTTTTAGTTCATCAAAATCTTCTCAGTGGGTTAATTTGCCGGACTACCGTTGCACTTAATTAACAATAACTGCTACCCGTTCACAAAAATATTCAGCGAGAATTCGAACTTCCCTCCTAATTGGAAGGGCGGGGAAATTAATTCTGTGCCTGCAATCCTATGTTATGCTTTCTCGAAAGAAAGTCCCACGGTGTTAGGTGTTGACTCGAGTCTCGCCCTGGGTCAGTATGCATGGGATTGCTGTCTAAGGCGCGCAAACTCTGAGTAACGCAGGGTCGGGAAAAGTTGTTCAGGTGACTTAGCCATAGCTGCCAAGTTTTCCCTTTTCTCGCGAGGAAGCCTATTCAGCATAAGGGAAAATCCGTTAAAAAAGGGATAAGTTGGCAGCTATGGTTAGCCCTGTGTAGTCATCTGAATTCTGAAATGTGCGCCCTTTGGAAGACTGAGCGCCCCCCGCCCACCAACAATCCCGGGACCTCTGCGCCCGCAGCCCCACATATCTAATGCAGCCACGCGCACCCTCAGAGATTGCACCATCTTTCACCTGTTTCTCCATTCCAAATCCGGTCCACGAATCTTATTAGGTATTGCTTTATTTTTAATATTTTATTGGTTAGTATTTGCGCCACTGCCATTCATTGCAAACCTCCTTCAGCATCTGAAGAAGTGTGCATGCACACGAAAGGTATCTGAAGAAGTGTGCATGCACACGAAAGCTCATACCAAAATAAAAACTTAGTTGGTCTTTAAGGTGCTACTGAAGGAATTTTTTTATTTTACTCCTTCAGCACATTGTTTGGAAAGGCGGAAGTAATTTATAAACTAAGGCATACAACCCGCGCGATCCAGAAGAGAGAAAATTAAGCGCTTTCTTGTCCTACTGATTCAAAAGCGACAGTTTAAGGATTGCCCATTGAAAACAATGAGACTTCACCATGCTTAACACCGATTAGATCGGGTCGCTGCTTTATCAGGACCCTTTGACTTTTTATAACCCGACCCTAAACTCGTTATCTGGGGAGGAACAATTCCTCACTAGGTGTTTGTTTCAGATATCTAAGCAGGAATGCTAAAACGTTGCAGTGATTGTATCCCACAACAAAATGTGATTTCCCATGCAAGCAAATAGGTACAGGAAGATTTGGTGGTTTGGAAGCAACTAGATTTGTATGGGAAAGGGACACCAATCTCTTTCTCCTCCTTCGCTCTTGGACTGTGTGCGTACACGTGTGAATGTTGTTCACGCAAGCTAGAAGGCAAAAGAGAACCATTTTTAAATTACAGGTATCTGTATTTTCGGGACAGCGGTTGCCTAATGGGCTTTAGCTTCTCGATTTCCCAGCTGGCATTGTTCACCTTGGAACCCAGAGCAGAGCTGGTTCATTTGGTTAGTTTTTAAAAAGCGAATAGGGCAGCACTTCCCTTGGCGAATTTCGTTTGGCTTAGTCTGCTCTCTCCTCGCATTTAAAAGACATCCACGTGAGGCCCGTTGGCGGGCATCCCTGGAGCAGTTAAGGCAGGCGACGCAGATTGAAACACAGGTCCCGGTTTGATATTGGCTTAACTGTTCCCCAATAAAATTCACTCAGCGGGTTGGCAAGACATTGGCCAAAGGGAAGAGTTTTGAATTTCCATTGATTTCAGTGGGGAAATTAAGCAGATACTTACCGGTAAAAGCCTTTTCCCCTGAAAGCGGGAACCGACGAGCGTTTACTCAAAAGTAGATTGTAGACAGTCAATTTATTTATTTATATTTTATATACCGCTTACCATTACAAATAAATCTAGAGGCAGTTTACGAAGGCAGAAATAAAAGCCCATTGAAACATTTAAACCATTACATTTTTCATAATAATAATCATAATAATAAAGCTAACGATAACAGCAACAGCAGACATGAAACAAAACCAATATTAAATAAACCACAGGTATGTGGCTGCGTGGAAAGTAGCGACTAAAACTGTATATACCATAAACATAATCGTTAGATGAGACAAGGTTTCAAAACAAGGACCCTGTTATACCAAGGGAGAATAATCAGACTAATCAACAACAACAACGTATATCAACAGTAGCAGAGGGCTGTAGAATCAGAGAGGAGTGTTTGATGAACGTCGCGCTCCAGAGGGCAGGGGCCACCACCAACAAGACACTCTTCCACCTGTTGCCGCCTGAGGGCATTCCACAGCTCATAGAATCATAGCATCATAGAACTGCAGAGTTGGAAGGGACCCCCAGGGTCATCTAGCCCAACCCTCTGCAATGCAGGAATCTTAACTAAAAGTATCCATGGCAGATGACCATCCAACCTGTGCTCAAAAACCTCCAAAGAAGGAGTCTACGACAGGCATAGGCAAACTCAGCCCTCCAGATGTTTGGAACTACAACCCTCATGATCCCTATCTAACAGGAGCAGTGGTCAGGGATGATGGGAATTGTAGTCCCAAAACATCTGGAGGGCCGAGTTTGTCTATGCCTGTAGTAGACTTAGATGCTTTTAGTTAAGATTCCTGCATTGCAGAGGGTTGGACTAGATGACCCTGGGGGTCCCTTCCAACTCTGCAGTTCTATGATGCTATGATTCTGTGAGCTGTGGAATGCCCTCCTTCAGTTCAGAGGGGCTTACTCCTACGAAGGTAAACGTGCACAGGATCGCAGTCGCACCCTTAAAGCGCAGGAGTGGCTTGGCAGCCTTGGAGTCCAGCAACGTCTGGAGAGTCACAACTCTCACCACCCCTGACCATGGACCAGGCCGGATTGAAGCCCTTTGCTTTGGGTTGGATCGTGTCCCCACGGCGTGAAGCAAGTGAGCCCCATTGGATTTTAATACATTGCACTTCCGTGGCCACAGCCGTCGGGGAATTGTCTCTCCCTGGCCCCCTAGGAGATAAATTGGAGCGTCCCCTCCCTTCTCGTGCCCCTCCCATCCAGTGGGTCTAAGCCTAGGACCTCGCCTGGAGCGGGCGGCGGCGCTGGCTCTCGCTCCCTCCCGCCCATCCCGGCTCCATATTTACACAGCGCCTGCCCTTGTGTAAACTCGGCCCGGGCCGTGGTTATTCTCAGGCCGGTCTGTTTGTCGTTGCCTGTCAGCAGCGCCCGATGAGAAAGTGCCCTTCCCGGCGCTCCGCCCGCGCTGATTTATGTGGGAACCTCACGAGGGAATGTGGACGGAGTGTCCGGGCGGACGCGCCCACGGGGGGCAACAGCAGCAGCTGCGAAGCCCAGGGAGGCCCTCGGGTGGGCATCTTCGCTGCCAGGCAGTCCAGCCGCTCTGGAAACCCCCTCCGCAAAGAACACTGGTCATGTGGTCCGACCGCAGGATCTCGAGGGGGTCAGCCAGTGTGGCATAATGGTTAGAGCGCTGGATTAGGACCTGAGAGAGCAGGGTTCAGCCATGAAGCTCACTGGGTGACTTTGGACCAATCACCATCCTTTGGCTAATCTACCTCACAGGGTGTTTGTGAGGATGAAATGGGGAGGAGGAGAACCACCTTGAGATCTTTGGAACAGAAAGGTGGGATGCAACTGTAATAAATAAAAACATATGCCTTTAAAACACATTCCCCACCTTCAAAGAATTCTGGGCACTGTAGTTTATCCGTCACAGAGTTACAATCCCAGCAGCCTTTAACAAACTACAATGCCCAGAATTCTTTGAGACAGAGCAGATGCAGGGCACACACCAGCTGATTCCCCCAACACCTTCCTGCCACTAAGTCCTACTTCACATCACCTGCTGCCTCACTCTGTCCTAGTTATTGCAGAAGATGAATGAAAACATAGTTTCCCCAACTGGTACCTTTTGCAGTGAAATCTGATTTCTCCCAACACAGAGCTAGAAACCAGCCCACTTATTGCAGTACCGGTAGTTTAGTTTGAAGAGTAGTCGCATGTCATGATCATCTGCGTTATCTAGTTTTTGCGTTATTTCAGATAATGAAGAATTCACACACAGTCTGCACCATAACATTCTGCATTGTTATTTAAAAAAGGAATCATACGTGTCTGTAATGCAGAAGTTATCTATGTTTGTGATTAAAATAAAGGAGTGACAAGATTGAAGATGGTCCGGAAACTTTTTATTCCAAAACATCACAGATAAAATCTGCCTTCCCACAAACTTATTCAGTTGCTTGTCATCACTCATTCTTCTGTACTATATTAATTTAGGCAATATTACTATGTTCCATATTCTACTAAGCCCACTCCCTCAGTTTCATGCTATCCAGATCCTGGCACCAGTAAGAAGATTAAGAACCATTTCCAAGTCAACTCAGTTTTGTTCAACTGCTTTCTTTTGCAGAGAAATCTCATTTCCCCAATGCCAAATTAGAAAATTGATTTCCTAAATGAGTCCACTTATTGCAATAGTTTATGCAGTTTGAACTATAGTCACATGTCACAATAATCTATTTATTCATTTTTGTGTTATTACAGATAAGGAGCAACACACACACACACACACACACACACACACACACGCACACACATGCACACACATACTCTTATGTCATAACTTTCTGCATTAATTTTGTTTTAATGAAAAGAACTGACCTTTTTAAAGGAGCCAAACATTACTTGTTGTATCATTTCTGCTGATACACTCATCTAAACAGCAACAGCAGCAACAAAAGTCAGTGGATCAAACTATTTTCTTTAGCAATTCTAAGGAATACTAACAAGATAGGGAAAATATGTAAACTCATTAACTCATCATCATCATCATGATCTGCTTGCCCTTCATCCTTAGGTCCCATGGCAGATTACAACTATTAAAACACAGTGTTAAAAACATTTAAAACAACTTACATGTGCGTGGCAACGTGGCAAGGCTATTCCCACTGTCCCATTGCTTTGGGGTTATGACTGCTGGACCCAGGACAATTGAATTTTAGCGCTAAAGAAAGAAAAACCTGTATAAGCCTGAGGTTTTCTGCTGCTCTTCAGCCCCTACATTGTGTTTATGTGTCTGTTTGTAACATGGTACCTTGATCTCCTAAAGCAGCCCACAAGTTTCTCATGAAAGGTCACACAATGAACACTGAGGCCCAAATGCTTCACCAGTTCTTTATTCTAATTGGAAGGATATCATTTCTGGAAAAATCACTCTCAAGTCTTCTGAAATTCATTGACAGCATTCAAATTTGGACATTTCCTAACACATCATTGGGGAAGGACAGTCAATGACATGGGAAATCCCTTCCTGAGAGATGACGCCAAGTGGTCCTTCTCTTGCCTGGATCTGGATGGAGATCACAAACTGCAGAATTATTCAGGGTAACCACCAAACATTTAAGGCCGCTGCAGTCTGAGTTAAGTGAGATGAGCTCTTTCGTAAGGCCCAGCCTTTTAACGGATAAGCAGCAGTTGCACATGCCCAAGCCTGTCTAGCCCCCACCCCCACCCCCGAGATGATCTCTCCTTGCATTTTGGAGGATCTTGCTTTCTCTGGAGTTACAGTCCAAGAAGCTGCTTCTGTGTTGGGAGAAGAAGCCCATTCTCTGATTCATTACTGTGACTCTTTCTTTAGCTCATTCAGCAATTGGAAAATAAATAAATAACTGATTTCATTTGCATACAAAGGTGTATCTGTTCAGTATTGAGGATAATAACAGCACAGTCCAAACCCAAGATCTTTCGGGGTGGCAGTTTGGATTTGGTCGTCTTGTTTCCCCACCCCACCCCACCCCCGCTGAGCCAGGGCTCAGCTGGGGCTATGCTGGTAGAAGTCTCTCACCCCGACTGAGTTGTAGATACAGCAGTGTAAATCCCTCACTCTGGCTCAGTTGGTGCTCAGCCAGCAGAAATTAAGATGGCTACTAGTAGCTTTATTTGATTTATGTTGGCTCCTGGTAATTAAAAAAAATCAGACCAAATTTACATGCTAGTAATCCTTATCCATTTTGTTCCTAAACTAATGCTACTGGTCATGCGAATTATTATCATTATTTATTAAATTCCTATACCACCCTTCAACCAAGGATCACAGGGCAGTTTGCAATATAAAAACACATACATAGCATAGTAACAAACCAAAACAATACCCCACACCACACTTTAATAAGTCATATATGGTTTGACTAGCCAAAGACCTGGGAGAAGAGGAATGTTTCTGTCTGGCGTACAAAGATATGTAATGAAGGTTCAGTATACCTGAAGGAGTGTCTCCACCCCCATCGTTCTGCCTGGACACTGAGGTCCAGTACCGAGGGCCTTCTGGCGGTTTCCTCATTGCAAGAAGCCAAGTTGCAGGGAACCAGGCAGAGGGCCTTCTCGGTGGTGGCGCCCACCCTGTGGAACGCCCTCCCATCAGATGTCAAAGAGAAAAACAGCTACAAGATTTTTAGAAGACACATGAAGGCAGCCCTGTTTAGGGAGACTGTTAATGTTTAATAGATTATTTTATTTCATTTTTCTGTTGGAAGCCACCAAGAGTGGCTGGGAAAACCCAGCCAGATGGGTGGGGTATAAAGAATATATTTATTATTATTATTATTATTATTATTATTATTATTATTATTAACCAGGCAAGACTCCCCGAGGAGAGCATTTCACAAGCTGGGAGCCACCACAGAAATGGCTTATGAGGTTTACAGGTTGGAAAATGGGGTTAATATTCTCCCTTCAGTTCAACATTTGGCTCAGCTTTACGTCACTTCTAATTCTTCCTTCTGGTAGTTCTGGCTCACCTACTTTGGTCATTAGTGAAAAAGCCCAGGAACAACAAGGCCAGGAAAGGCAAACCTGGGTGTCTCCAAGCATATCAGTTCATTGATGGAGAAGGAAATATCACTTTCTACAGAGCAGGCAACTGGCTAGCAAATTCCTCGGTACCAGAACCAATTGGCACTGCCGTGCTATCTTTTAAAATCCACATGGCACAACTGCAGCTTCTGCTGAGTTATCTTTGCTGTGGCCCCTGATGCATCTTCCATGCTGAGCTTGGAGAGAACATAAGCCCAGATTCACAAAAAGTTCAAGACTTTGATTGGCAGGGTGCAAGGTGTGGACTAAGACAGGCAAACTCAAGGCCTGAGTGAAAACAAGTATAAATATAGAATCCCCTTTTAGCCTTTCAGCCCTAACCGATCTCACAGGGTGGTTGTGGTGATTAAATGGGGAGGGAGAAGAACAACAATGAAGGCCCCCTTGAGATCCTTGGAGGAAAAGGTGAAATATAAATGCAATAAATAAATAAAAAATAAGCATGCATCTAATATCATTTCCAGAAGAGGATAAAACTGCATCCCACCCACCCTCAAACCACATCCCAGAGAAACAGAAAAAGAAAGGAGAAAGAAAGCAAAGTTGGGGTGAGGGGGGTGGTGAGAGAATTTGTTTAAGGAAGAGTCTCCCAAAGGATGAAGTGGTAGATATGTTTCATCAACCCTCTCAGTTCCTCGTTTGACTGATTCTTTGCTCACATTGGACTGTGCAAAATGCAATAAGAAGCTTGTAGGGGAAAATGCATGTCAGATTGAATCCGATTTATTTGTGGTGGCTGGGAATGTCCTTATTTTTAAGGGTTTGTTTTTTAGAAAATTTTGAATAGGGCTTAGGGCAGGGAGCTTTTAAGGGTGGTTGCAATAACATTAGTGACGGTGGGCAGAGCTGATGTGTAAAAGCTGTCCTCAAAATCCAATTATAGGAGTGCGAAAAGGTCACGTTGTCATTGAGCCAAAGCAGGGTAGGAAATGCCTTCACCAGGGAGCCGCTGCTGGCTGATTTTATATGGAATATTTCATGCCAGTTGTATATGCAAGCTCCATGCAGCCTCCCAGTTACAGACTGTTAAAAGCCCGTTAAGACTATTCCTCTTCTGAAATAGGGCTGCTCGTAAATCACATCTGAGCAGCTTGTTAGATCACAGCTCTCCAGTGTCTGAGGCTCAGTTCCCATAAAGCACACTACAATACACGAGGACCCAGCTGCCTGTTGCTCACTCAACATTCACCAGCCTCGATCGAGTGGTTGAAGTTAGGAGGCCTATGAGAAATGGTTGATGTGAGTTGAGTGACAGCAGCCAATGTAAGGGCTCTGTGCTTTCAACGGCTGCATAGCAGGCAAGCTGAGTCAGCTTTTCCCATTGCTGCATCTCTCTTGCCTGGCAAAGCAGCATTCACAGAATTTATGCTGTTCATTCAGTTGTACAGGAACCCAGTGGTGGTGGTGGTGGGTGGGCTAATAGGTACACAGCAGCAGCCCTATGGGGAGTAAGGGGAACCCTGCAATTTGCATGGAAGGGGTAAACTGAACGAGGCTGATTTTGGCACCAGTTTGCTGAAACCACTGGAAGAACATGGTTTGCATGTGTCAGAGTGGTAGGGAAAGGACGGGAATTTCAACCAATAAAAATGTAAATGACCTGGTGAGTGTTTTATTGTTCAATAACATGCACAGCTTAGTTTGCTGCGTGTACAGTAGTTGGTGGGTTCTCACTTTCTGCCAGGTTCTGCTTCAGAGACTCCGCCTTTCTCTTCTCTTGAAGAAGTTGGAGTCAGCTGGAGAGTTTTTTTTCTGCCTCCATGGTCCTTCTGTCCATCATTCTTTCTCACGAGGCAACTATAGTCCTGATTTCTCTAGCTGGCGCTTCCAGACGTCCTGTCTATTGAGCATCCATCTTGATTTGTTTGCAGGAAGGGTAGATGATGTTGGCTATTTAAAGAGGATTCACTCTGATTTGTTTGCAAGGAGTTAAAATGATGTTGCTTCAAAGCGTTTCCCAGTGCATTTTCCCATCACTTTCCTTATTACAAGACATCCTATCTTTTGGTGAAGCATGTTTGTTGTGCAAGACCCCCAATCGGCTTTAATTGTGCAACCTGGATTTGATGGTATGTGGTTGAATCCCAGCTGAAAATAGCACAGGTAAGTGTGAAGGGAAGGGCCGTTGAAGCAGCAGCAACACAGAGATGATGAAGAGATGCTACACAGTCTATGATTGACTCCAGACGCTTAAGAGGGGCATATGAAAAGTCTACAGGCAAAACAGGCTTGTAAGTGGCTGTTTTGGCCCATTATTGATTTATCTAAACAGCCTCACACAATCACATACACAAAACCAGATGTAAAAACAATGAGACAATGGAACACAAAAATCAACATAAAAACAAAATCAACAGCAGGAAAGAGGAAAAAAAGAATGCTAAGCAATAAATAATGCAGCAGACAAAAAAATAAATCTCTTAAACAACAACAAAAATGTTTTGACATAATGCTGGAAGGCCAGACCTGAGTAAGTTAAAAGGCCAGAGGCAATGGCTGGAAAAGTCCCTGTCCTGTGTACCCACTTGCCTAAATTGTCAAGGTGCAGGAGATCCAGAGAAGGACCTCAGGTGACTACCAAGAGTGTTGCCACATTCAGAATAGTGAAAGAAGGTGGTCCCTATGATTGGGAAACGGCTGTAGCTCAGTGACATATTTATTTATTTCCAGGGGGATATCTGGGCTAGTATCTTGCAGCAAAAACAACAAGGAGGCCACCCCTCGATCATCACTATTTTCTGAAAGGGATTCCGTTGCATACTGGAAATTTAAGTTTATACAACTGAAGGGCTCTACAGCAGCCTTCACCAACCTGGTGCCCTCCAGATGGCATTGGACTACAACTCCCATCAGCCCCAGCCAGCACGAGAAAGGTCAACATGTCCAGCCATCCTCACTAGGGAGCATGATGGGGAAGGTTTCACCTGTAGAATGCCATGCAGCTGTAAAATGCACAGGAGCCCTACCAGAAACAAGGAGGCAACCCTTGTACATCCACCCGCTCAAGTCATGTACGAGCATGATTTGGAGTAACGGCTGTGTTTTGAACACTGAGAAAACAGTGCAGAGAGAAGCTACTATTAATATCTTTTTTTTAAGAGTGGGAGATCCTAGTCATGGTTTGGCTCTCAGGCTGTGAAGCTCGAAAGCCCGATGAATTGTTTGTCATGCAGAACGAGAAGGTAGCTAAATTTAATTTGCAGTATAAACAGACCAACATTACGTGCCACTTCCTGGGAATCGTTTTCGGATACATTGTGGATGTGAAGGATCCCTGCAGACAATATAAAGGACAAAGGTAAGAGGAAATACGTGTTTCTGAGAAACTTGCAGCTCACTGTTCTCTGTTTTCATCATCTTCTGAATAACTGCATATAATATTTATGCTTTCCTGCCGTACAAAGTAGTTTTCAGTGGTGTGTAGAAGACATCAGTAGCTTTCCATGTCACTTTAAATGTGTTGGTTACAAGAGCAAACTCCCATATAGTAGACCAGGCATCCCCAAACTGCGGCCCTCCAGATGTTTTGGCCTACAACTCCCATGATCCCTAGCTAAGAGGACCAGTGGTCAGGGATGATGGGAATTGTAGTCCAAAACATCTGGAGGGCCGAAGTTTGGGGATGCCTGTAGTAGACACTTTGACCAGTGGCCCTTGGACAGATGTAGTCAACATGGTACCCTCCTGCTTCTGTGAACTAGAACTCCCGTTACCCTGCCCATTGGCCATGCTGGATGGGGCTGACAAGAGTTGTAATCTAGGAACATCTGTGGGACCCCACATTGTCTATCACTGCCCTAGAATATCAGCAAAAAGCATCTTTGCTCACAACCAACTTCTTGGAACAAAACATGGTACAGAGTTATGGGCTTTCTCTTTTTAAAGTGGCTTTGCTCTTATTTATGCCATTAACTTCTCATCCCATTCTGCTTTATTTCTCTCAATTTTTCCTCTGCATCCCCACTTTGTTTCTCCTTGAGCTCAAATTCCTAACATTGGTACGTCTCACCTCTCCATGAGCTCAAGGTGCTTCTGTAACTAGTCAGTAGTCTCCCCGCCCCCCGCCCCCAGTTTATGCCATGGCAATTTAAAATCTTGTATTTTTCACAAGTCAGAAACCTGCACTACAAGGACAAATCCTTGTGTGAAAGTCACTGGCTATTTGGTTGTGTACACCAGTGGTTCCCAATTAGGGGTCCGGAGACCTCTGGGGGTCTGCAGAATGCACCCAGGGAGTCTGAGGCCCCATCCCTTGCCTCCCCCCAACTAGTTTTTGTCATTTCTGCATGGTAATATCACAAATTGTATGGTCTGTTTTAGCGCTGTGCAATTTTTCAATATATTGGCCAAAATCGGTTTTGAAATCACACAATGATAACGATTTTGACCAGGCAATATGCAGCAATATATTTGCTCCTCGTTCGAGAGAGAGCAGGGCAGCCAATTTCAAGGCACCGCTGATATCGCGGTATTATCTCAACTGATAACGCTGCTGATCTGAGCTGCCTCCCCCCACACTGAGGGAAAACGGGGCAGCCGATTGCGAGGCGCTGCCTTCCCCTCATGATGATGGAGAACAGGGCAGCTGATCACCCTCACTTTAAGGCACCATGGCACTACCTTCCCCTGGCATGGAGGTGGAGCAGCTTTTCTCAGTCCACAGGAAAGCAGCAGCAGCCACTGTGGATCTACACCTTCACTGGCTGCCCCTCCCCTCCCCTCCCCTCCCACTCAATCCATGCGATGGAGGTCATTCCACTTCCTCTTCTCCCTGCACCCACCCGATCTCTGCGGCTGCTCCTTCCCTCATCCCCACACCTGATCTCCAATTTCAGGCACCAGGCATCGTGATATACCAGAATACCATGTTTAGCTGCTGATACACCACAGTGTTGAAAACCTGGTATTGCTCAGCCCTAGTCTGTTTTTTTAGTAAAAAGGTAAAGGGACCCCTGACCATTAGGTCCAGTCGTGACCGACTCTGGGGTTGCGCGCTCATCTCGCATTATTGGCCGAGGGAGCCGGCGTATTAGTACTGTATACCTAAAATCCGTTGCTTATTAGGGGCCACCCCACATTTTGTTCAAAACATTGCTTTGCAGAGGTAACTCCCATAAAGTTATCAACATTTTCAAAAGTCCAGGAGGTCTGTGGCTTGGCTTTTGAAAAACAGGGGGTCCTCAAAAATTAGCTAATTGGGAACATAGCATTGCACCCCTGTACCAAAGGAAACAAACATGGTTTCACCCACGAATGCACTTTGCCCAAATCCTGCTGACAGAATGGAAATCAGCCACCGTGTCCTTGCACCAACCTTTGGGTGACCTTCCAGGGACATTCTAGAAGCCATTGGAAAGAATTTCTCATTGTATTATCTAGGAGTTTCCAAGGAATTAGTCAGCAGGCTGGAATCGGGCTGCTTCCCCCCTCCCCCCCCATCTCTGGAGCTGGACCGATCCGAGAGAAATGTTGCCAGGGTGACAGCAAGAT
This sequence comes from Zootoca vivipara, assembly GCF_965207765.1. Lineage (NCBI taxonomy): Eukaryota > Metazoa > Chordata > Lepidosauria > Squamata > Lacertidae > Zootoca > Zootoca vivipara. The sequence goes on along the minus strand of NC_142588.1, from coordinate 56,129,560 downwards.
GTGATGGATGGGCGGAGAGTGGCTGCGGAGTGGCAGGGCTGCTGGTCAGTTACCCAGGCCTGTGTTTATAAGAAGGAAGAGGCTGTTTCCTGCAGCGAACATAATGCAGCTCTAAAAATGGCAAGGGAAATACATCAAGTGAGGGGAGGGCTGCTGGGGAGCTGAGGACCAGAGCGAGTCTGCAGGTCAAGGTGCCTCTGGCAGGCCCTTTTAATAGGCTGTTTGCGTGAGAGTTTGCTGCTGTTTCTCTGGAGCCTGATGGCAGCTGAAGGGGCAGCCAGGATTCGGGAAGGGCTTGCTCTAAATTGCCTCTTTCCAGGGTGTGCTGATTTATTTAGAAAATAAATAACCAATGCTCTCTATTGTTTAATGGCTGTCAATGACAGTCCCTCCCTGGTGCAGTGGTCTTCTGTTGAATCCCATTGGAACAGGGAGCGCCGGTCTTTGAGTCCTGGTATCGTGGACAGAGTTCATCTGTCAAGGAAACTGCAAGATGAATTTTGCTCCCAATGGAACAGTGCGCTGCCATACCCTTATCCTCCCCTGCCTTTACTTTGGCTGAGTCAGCCCTGCAGGCAGGGAGTCCAATCCATCAGCCCAAACAGAGGAAACAGGGTCCTCATTTCCTTTATCACCCTGTGCACCTTATAGCGCAGCTGTACATTAAATGGGTTTCCCACAACATGCTGTAATTATGAAATGGCCATGCATTCATACAGACTTTATCTGAGACCACAAAGCCATTTCCCCTTAAATTTGATCTTTTCCCCTGCAAAAGCACTCCAGGAGTTGGTGCTGGTAGAATTGAGGGCCAGTCTCAGCTACAACAGCTAAATACCATTGTACAATCCCAGGACAGATTGCAGCGCTACTCCATCCCTTTTCACAGAATAATAGACTGCATGGTGGGCATGACACATGGTGGTGGAGATGCAGCTGTCCCAGGAGATGGGCCATGAGCTGTATTTCCCATTCTTGCTTCAAGATGATTAAGTAAAACCAAATATCGCCCTGCTTTTCTAACAAAGCCTCCAGGTGGCTTCCATGAACAGCTCACAACAATTCATATAATGCAAAAATTCCTTCTGTTGCAAATTAATACTGCCCACCCTTTGCTTTTCTGCTCTGATGTTTCTTCTTCGTGTGTTTCTTTTTTTCCTCTGCAATTCTACTGCAAGCTGCATTTGTTGCTGTTTGAGAACCTTTGAGAAAGTTGAGGTGTCTGCCAGTTAAGATGGAAAGTTCTCTTAGGGTGTCTAAGAGAAAAGACAAGTTGTAGCTCCAGCACTGGGGTGAGGACCCTTTTTCAAACTGAGGGCCACATGCTCATTGGGGCAGCATTCCAGGGCCCATGTGTGGCAAAAATGAGCAAAGTAACTAATGCAAATTTTACCTTTGTAAAGTAGGGCAGTTTCTTCACACACCCCTCTCTACCCTGGCTCAAGGCAACCAAGAGGCATCATCAGAGTTCAAGGGGACATTTTAGTCAGGCAAAAAGTAGGGCTGGTGAGGGATATTGCCTGGATAGAGGTGATGTGTCTTAGGTGGAGTTTGAGTCTCAAGAGCCATATAGAAAGGTGTGGAGGGTCACATCTGGGCCCCAGGATTGAAGTTCCTCACCCCTGTTCAGGTACAATGAGCAGAACCAGCTCGGTTCTTTTCTTTCTCCAGCCACTGGGATCTGGCAGGTGAGTAGAATGAAATTCTGCTGGGTGTCTGGAATGATGAGCACTCACGGTAGCTGCTCAATGTTAGAGTTCAGTGGTATCCCTGATCTGGAATTCTCTCCACTGCAAGAATGTGCTTCCAAGCTTTACTGCAAAACAGTCTTAAATACTATTTACAATAAGATAAATGTTACAAAATAACAAAGCAATCCACTGCAAGCAAGCAATGAGGTTGTCCTTTATGAGGTTCAGTAAATTTCCCTCTTTATGGTCCCAGAGGGAAATCCTAAGCCTGTTCATCATTGCAGAACATCTCTGCAACCCGCTGCTTCTACCTGCCATCTCCAAGCAACCACATGCACAGTTTCTCAAGCTTCAGCTTCCTGCTGTGAGCGCACTGCAGCTCCTGTTTCTGGAGATGAGTGACCAGGTAGCTTATCTCACTCTAATGGGAAAATGCTTTCTCTGACGCGTTTGCCAGAGTGGAACCTTTTTGCCAAAGGCAGGCATGGCCAAACTTGGCCCTCCAGTGGTCAGGGATGATGGGAATTAAAGTCCCAAAACATCTGGAGGGCCAAGTTTGGCCATGCCTGGCCTAAGGTAAACTTCCATTACAACATTTTAAATACAATGCATTCAAACACAACATTTTATGTAGATTAAACATATAACTTTAATACTCAAGACTCTGGTGAATGGCAGTCAGAATGATTTCCTCCCTCCATACAGCCCTGTCAGTTTAAGAATGAATATTTTATGGGCATGCCCTTTGTTTTACTTCACTATATATCTTCACAGAGACTAACAGAACTGTCAGTTCCTGGACCTAGAGTCTGATTTGGCAATCTCAGATTTACAGACCTTTTCTTTAGAGGCCAACCTTCTGTGATTCACTCACTGAATTCAGTTTCATTCTACTAAATATTTATCTGCCTAATAGCCCAGTTATGTGCATGTTTATGTCACAATCCAACTGAGTTCAGTCAGGGATGGGAAATTTGTGGTCCACCTGTTGAGGTTGAACTCCAGCTCCCACCAGCTCCAGCTGACATGGCCAGTGATTAGGGGTGATGGGGATTGTATTCCAACAGCATATGGAGAGGCTCCTTACCTCTGCTATTCCCTAACCTGCCTTCTGGCTCATTTTGAATTTCCTTGCACCTGCCAGTTACTCAGAAGGGTGGTGGGAATGGGTGATTGGCTGATATTGGCTGATATTGGCTGAGTAATACCCCTCCCCACCCTCTGACTATACATAAGGGTCTGGTGACTTCTGTTTCAGTGTATCTGAAGAAATGTGCATGCACACGAAAGCTCATACCTATGACAAACTTAGTTGGTCTCTAAGGTGCTAATGGAAGGATTTTTTTATTTTGTTTTAGTTGCATCTCCGACACTTGCATGCATCTGTGATTAGGGATGTCAGAGAATGCTGATGAAAACAATAGTGGAAATTGCTGGTGTTCACTTCTTTGTCCCATGTGTGGAATGGAAATCAATCCAGGAAATATGATCATGACTAGCTGCTGCTATTGCTTTCAGTCTGCAAATTATATACCGGTATACGGTTTATTATGCCCCTCTATTTGCATTGTGTTTTCTTTGCATTGAAATGAATGGGGTGGAAGAATGTAAATTAAATAAGTTATGTAATTTACATAGGTTATGAAATTTCACCGCTGTGGACAGGGAAATGAATAATGTCATTTGTGATGGAAGATGAACTGCAGTGGAATAGAAACAGTGCTTCATGTGATGAATTGAGACAGAACAGAAAACAGCGGCTTCTTATATCCCTACCTGTGTGTATGATCCCTGCCACTAGCGTAGGACCCATCTGTCAGGCACCTGAGCATTTAATTTAATCCCATGCTACAATGTTCTTGCTTTGCAGACGCTTCCTAAACAAGCTAGTCATCTGCATCTTGTTCAGTCAATGGCTATCTACCAACTTTCCTCCCTTGAATCAGTGCAAGAATTCACAGTTTGTACAAAGCTGTTTTCACATTCATTCTGGTTTTAAAAATACAGTTTGTTTTTAAAATACTGTAGGCCTTGTTTTCTGTTTGTTTCCATGTTCCCCAGGGGTTTATAGGTCTGATCTGAATGAAACATACCTCATGTTTGTCCTTTCCAATGCCCACTAGATCACCTCTCAACAACCACTTCTTCTTCACAAATTGTTCCATAGCTTTGCTATCGAGGATGAAATTTTAACTTCTGAGGTGTGCAGCCTCTGTTATTCCATTCCCCAAGTTGAAATCAGTTGTCTCAGAGTTCAGATTCATAGCAGTTTGGGGGGTTCGCTCTGCTTTCTCCTCTGTCCCTTCATGCAGTTAACATGGGAGAGTTTGAATAGTGACGTTCTGACCGGGAGAGCTGCTATTTTCAACTGCTTCCCCCTTGCAGAGCTTCCCCCCTCTGAATGATCTAGGTTGCCAATGGAAAGGGTTTGTCTTCTCCCCTGAATGGTAGGCAGGGATATTCCTCTGAAGCATGGTATATATATATGCCAGTGAGCAGAGCGTTCCCACTTTGTGGTAGGAGCCGGGCATGACTCTGCTTGTCTGGGATGATAGCCTGGGGGCCTCTCTCCTGTGGCTGAATGAGAAGTTGGGCTTGCTGACATTCTCTTGTCAATCTCCGCTAGCAATTGGCCAAATGCAGCATCTCGGTCTCATCAGACAAAGGGAAGACTTGGGTGTTTCCTTCAAGGAGGCTGAGGAGTGCTGAGTGAAGCTCTAGGAATGAGACTGAGTCACTCAGCCGATGGAGATGCAGGCCCTGCATTAAGAGCCTGGGCTTGCTCTGCCAAAGTCAAAAGAGGCTTGAGCCAAGGTGAATAGGAAGCTGTAAAATAAGCTGCTGTGAACAGGGGGCTGTGGAACCTTAGATCTGATGTCTGGCCCTCAGGACTCTCTCAAAGCCACACTCTCTCCCCAGGCTGCACTCCTGCTCTGCAGCCTCCTTGAGTGCTTTTGCCTGACTGGAATGTCCTTGGACAGAGTGGCAATCCTTGCCTGAACAATGGATGGAGGTGTGTGTGTGTGTGTGTGTGTGTGTGTGTGTGTACACACATACATACACACACACCTCTGACTTTTGCATAGCCTACTGTAACAGTGAGAGGTGTTTACTATGCTCATTTTTTGCCTCTAGCTGCACACCTCTGGCCTCTGGCCAATTCTCCAGGAGGGAATCCAGTGTTTCATTTCTGGGCCAGAGCATTGCCTCTTGGTAGCCCTGCTTCGTTCAGCGGCTTTTTCCTGCCATCAATAGCTGCAGCAATCTGAAGAAGTGTGCATGCACACGAAAACTCATACCTATGACAAACTTAGTTGGTCTCTAAGGTGCTACTGGAAGGATTTTTTAATTTTGTTTTGCAGGAATCCTGGCAGAGATGTTCAGATGCTCTCTCCCTCCTTGCTGGCACCATCTTTTGGAGAAAGGTGTGCTGAAGGCAACGTTTGTCTCAGTTTGTCCGATATTTTAGGATTAGTGAAAATATATCATTTACACCCGGCTTGAAGGAATTACCACTTATTCATGACATCAGCAGCAGTGAGGGTCTTAACAATGTGCAAAGTCAGGCCATACTCTGGATGGGTACATACTATACTTTTAAAGCACATTTAAGCACATTCCTCAAAAAACTCTGGTCACTGTAGTTATTTAAAGGGCTGCTAGGAATTGTAACTCCATGAGAGGTAAACTGTAGTGATCAGGGTTCTTTGGGGGGAAAGAATGTGTTTTGAATGTACTTTAAAGGTATATTGTGTGGGCAGCCTTTAACATTCCCATTTGGCTGGTTTTAAACAAATTCAGTCATGCTGTTTTAAACAAAAACAACTTGCTTCGAATACTTTGACTTTGGAAAATATGAAACTCACATCAGAGGGTGTTTTTCTTCTGCTGCTTCTAATGAATTGTAGAACTTTTCACCAGGTATACTGCTTCACTGTGAAGAGTAAACAAGCAAACCAAACAAACGCCAGCCCTGATAGTGTATTCAGTTCAAATTCTCATTGTGTTTGGGATTTTCTGCTTCTTGGCATCTTTCTGTTACTCTGGCCACTATAGAGACATACATTTAATGTACCAAATGACTAGAGCTAGAGAAAACCCCTTGGCACCGTATTACTTCCTCATTGTGTACTGCTAATGTGCCCTTCACAGCCATTAGTTGGAGGTGGTCTTCATAATTACATTGACACTTGTTTCTTTATCTTGTTCTCCTCTGGAATTTCATGCTTGTACATCTAAGAGGCAATTTCATTGCCCATCTCTCTGTTGTTAATGAAGATTATATTGTCACGCTTGCCTGAGGATTTATAGCTACAAGGTGGTCGATTTGTTACACAGAATGTGGGTAACGACCAACATTGTGTTAGAGTCTGTAGAAGATCCTTATTTATCATGAATCCTTGATTTAGTCCATAAAAAAAAATCAAATCACAGACTGAGAAGGAAACAGAGGACATCTAAACTAGTGTAGTGATCAGGATGTCAAATAAATGATTGGGAAGGTCCAGGTTTAATTCCCTACTCACCGATTAAGCGCTCATTGGTGACTTTGCTGCCTCAAACTCCTTAGGTGAAGGGCAGGATAGACACAGAACTAATTCACTTGGGCTAGATCAGTTTCTTCCTAAGGCAGGACTTTTGCTAGATAAATCATCCATGTTTCAGGAAAAGACATAGCTGCCAAGTTTTCCCTTTTCTCGCGAGGAAGCCTATTCAGCATAAGGGAAAATCCCTTTAAAAAAGGGATAACTTGGCAGCTATGGGAAAAGATGACTCCCTGGTCCTACCTCCAGTTCTCTGAAAGATTCACATTCAGAAAAAAAGGTAATAATATTTTGCTTTTCTGATGCTTCTCCATCAGAGAACTGAGGATGTGTTTTGAAGCAAGCTTCTCAATTTTCTAGCTACTTACTTAGGATACCTCTTTATTTCCTAATGCATTGGAATCACCCAGGAATACTTACAATAACTCAAAAAACAATTAATAAAATTATAAAAACATAAGAATGAAAGGTGTGCGGTTGACTTAGCCTGAAGCTGGATATTGTCTACACATGTAGGGTTTCTAACATGAGAATGTGTAACTGGTCAGGGTTTCTGTCTCAATGGAGAAAACCCTACACATAATGAAGTGGCCCTGTTCTGATCAAGCCTATATTGCATTGACTGTGGAGCTTTGCTCGCATGTGCGTCATCATCATCATCATCACCACCATCATCAAAGAGGTGGGACTAACTCCAAACGTTCCCACTGACTCCTTTACATGTTTAGAAAAGGACATCTGGAGAGGGCTAGTTTCAAAGTGGTTCTTCCAAACACAGTTGTGACAAATGGTGGCAATCCAAGAATTAACAGAAATATGCTGTGCTTTACATGCAATGAGATAGCCCCTTCTACTCTCAGCAAGCCTATTATTATGGAAAATAACAATAGATCTTAAAGCATGCTTTGAATTATCTCCAATTACTATGTTCGTTATGTTCCCATATACTTCTCCCTACAAGGGTTGCACATGGATTGCAGCTCTAACAGCTCTGCATGGTGGAACGATCATGTTTCCTCTTTGCAATCTCATAAAAACAGCCTGCGTAGGGTATAATGGTTGGCAGGGGAAGAGCTTCAGAAGCACCTACGGTATGCATGGTCCCTGAAGGGAAGGTGTTCTTGGAAGCAGCGGCTCAGTTTGTAGCTAACCAGTCAAGCATCTTCCAGAATGTGCTCTTCAGAATTCATGTGTGATGCAGAACCATCAGGGGTGTATGTGTGCACTGGGCCGCCTCCCAGACAGCTGGTGGGTCCCCTTCCCTCAATAATCTTGACATTATCTCCCAAACAGTTGTTGCTTGTTTTCTTTGGCCTGGACTGTTATTTACAGTCCCCATCCTGCTTATGGTTCATGGTTTCATTTTTCTTCTGGTGTTTACTGAGATCTTTCCCGAATATTTGTGACGTGATTTTATTAGGGGACATGGGAGAGATGTCAGACACTCACCATCTGGCTCATCCTCTCCCACTAAAATCTCAGGCAAAGCTTGTGAAGGATTCAGTCCTACACCCACCAGTTAGGCTCATGGCTACCATGCCAATTGTTACATGCACCCCACTTTCCTATCTGGTGAGAAGTTCTAGGGGCAGGGCTACCAGGGTAACTTCCCATTGGATGGCAGAGAGCATCGGAGAATTAAGATGTGCTTGCAATCAGTGCTATTCTTCTAAGAAAAAGAGGTGCCAGAGCTCACCATGAACTTCTCTTTTGTTCTCTTAGAATGGCAATGGCATCCACCTGAGAGCTGCCAAAGCTGAGCTATGGCTGAAAAAAGCCCTGCTTGTAACAATGGCTTTGTTTAGAAACCAACAAGCATAAGTGAAGGCAAAGAGGGGCTCCTTCAAAGCAATGAAGTAAGGTCCCCAGAGAGACCTTCAGCCAACTCTCATTTTCCAAATTGTCAACCTCTTTTTGTTTCACGTGCACACAGCAGGCTATGTGTCCTACTTTATAGAGGGCTGTCCTCTATTTCAGGGGTGGCCAACTCCCAAGAGACTGCGATCTACTCACAGAGTTAAAAACTGGCAATGATCTACCCCCTTTTTGTTGAGCCTTTTTTAGGAAAGAGGAAGCCCATTTTTTGGAGGGGGGTTTCAGGTCAAAGCTGATGAGTTTTTTCAGGGAGGAGATAAAATGTCGAGCTTTTTTTAGGGGAGTCACAGTTTTTCAGCTTCTTTGGGGGAAGCCAATGATCTACCAATGATCTACCGCAGACGTCCAGTGATCTACCAGTAGATCATGATCCACCTGTTGGATATGCCTGCTCTATTTGAAGGCATCTTCTATTTGAAAGTCTGTCTAGGTCCAAATTTGGGGTGAAGATAAAGAACCCTAAGAAGGGAGAGCAGGGTCTTTGGAGTTGCCCAGCAATACTTAGTACCTGGGTAGCAGACTGAGCAGGAACATAGCACACAGCACACCTGGTCAGAGTCTTCCCCACTATGATGGGGAACAATTTAATATTTAAAATGCTTAAAATAATAATAATAAATAATTTAAATACTTAAAAATAATTTAAGCATTTCAACTTAAATTATAATAATACATTCTAAGTTAGTATCTATACATAAAGGTAAAGGTAAAGGGACCCCTGACCATTAGGTCCAGGCGTGAACGACTCTGGGGTTGCAACGCTCATCTCACGTTATTGGCTGCGGCGTACAGCTTCCGGGTCATGTGGCCAGTGTGACTAAACCGCTTTGCACACGGAAATGCTGTTTACCTTCCCGCCGGAGCAGTACCTATTTATCTACTTGCACTTTGACATGCTTTTGAACTGCTAGGTGGGCAGGAGCTGGGACCGAACAACGGGGTGGGGATTCGAACCGCCCACCTTTTGATCGGCAAGCCCTAGGCTCTGTGGTTTAGACCACAGTGCCACCCGCATCCCAATACATATACATATAAGTTAGTAAATTTTACGCAAATTGGTATCCCTTTTTTTGGTGATAGATTCCTCCCCCCCCCACTTCATAAGAGGTAGAGTGGCCACTTATGAAATTAATCTCATAAAGGACCATAAGGAGGCAGAGTTGCCCATCAACACTTAGCACTTGGACAGCAGAATGAGCTGACACACAGGTCACCTGATCAGAGTCTCCCACCACCCCCACCTCTCAGGATATGTATCGTATTTCAATTTAAATTATAATACTTATTTCTAAATTTGTAGCCATTGTATGCTACAAATGTAAATCCGCTTATGTAAATCCGAGTCACTTTTTGCCCTGTTCATAATTTATGACTTATTGTTAATATACATGAAATAAACACTGGACAAACCACACCAACCTCTGCAAATATGGATATTGTACAGATATTCTCCTCCTCCTCCTCCCTCTTTTGGATCCTTAGACCTCACTGTGGTATGGTTACATTTTCACATTTTGTTCTGCTGTTCTAAAAAAGCATGAGTGCTATGCACTTGTTCAGTTCAACTATATTTCAATTCAACTATATTTCTTACTTGAACATCAGCTATAGGATCTTATAAATATTTTTGAAGCAATCTGCTATCTTAGCACATTCTTTTATTTCAATGGCACAAAAATAACAACGCTTTCACTTTTGTTACACATTTGGGAAAACCCTGAATTCATACTCTCCACTTATAGATCTCTCTTTACAATAACATTTTGTTGAAAACAAAGGGCATTATTCAACTAAATCCTCTTGATTTCAGCCGGAGATGTTGAAGTAATTTTGTTCAGGGGTATAAAATTACATCATTTGACTGAAATGTGAATTTCAATGCTTCTCATTCAGATTCAGATTGTCAACGTTTTATTCTATTTTTACATGACAGCAAAACATATAAAAATGGGGAAGTGGAAGCTTGTTACAATACATGCACCTTCCTCTGTTCTCCATTGTGAAACCATGATTCTAGGGTGTTTCAGAAGACAATTTCTCCGAAACATGAATTGGCCTAAACAAATCCTTGACTTGCAAAAGTTCCTTCCTTTTCCAATTTGACTATCATAATTATAGCTTTGTTAATCGTTTAGTTCTACATCTCTGAGGACAACCTAGTCAAAGATAAGCACTTTCTAATCCCATGTATTTAAATGGGAGGTATTTTAGCATGTGCTTTTCATTCACTCGTCCAAACCAATGGGAGTCAGAAAAGTGCTTAACTACAAACATTTTAAAATCCTGTGAATATGGCTGAAGGACTGGAAGGCACAGTGTGTGTACAACACTCTGCCTAATATTGTGCTTATAGGTTTTATACATTTCTATTGACGGTGTAAATAATTTTTGGTCTTTAAAGTATTTTGTGCTTTCTGCCCTCTGCTGAGAAACCTCATTGCACACACCTGGTCCACTCACACAAAGTCAGGTTTCTCTTTATTAAGGAAAGGGACTCTTCACATGCTCTGAGACTCTCAGCTCATGCTGGGAATTTTTATTTTATTTTTTAAATCCAAACATAGCAAAACTCCTGACTAGAGATGAATGTCAAGGTTCAGTTTGGCATCTAGGCAGTGTATGGCAGGTGTTTGTGGAGATAACTAGTCCTTGGCTTTTGGGAGCATGGGCTGCACTTTCCTGCCAGCAAAGCATTGCTGTGTTTGTGGGAATGTGGCAGCCTCGGAGGGAGGGACATGTCAGTGCTTTTGTATTCCAGCAGGAGTTTATCTCATGGGATCTCACCAGGTTTCCTGGGTCATGCTACACCTCTTTGTTTTCTGAAAACACAGGAACAGGCTTCTCCAGAGCCAAGCGGCACTCAAACTTCTCAACCTCCATGCAGCGGCAACAGCACACACAATGCAGTCCCACCCCCCACCCATAAGGGAATATGAGACTGGGCTGCGGGGAGGGAGGAGGGAGGCTGAGATTCATCTGTTTCCTTCATGCATTTCCAGTTCCACACCAGCACTGTCTCAATTGCAGGGTTCATTCACTTTTCAGCAGGCAGTATTTCTTCATCTTGGGTAGCCAGAGTGCCTCCCCACTAGCACTGCCCAGGAGAATAATATTAGGCAGGGCCTGCATGAGGGATTGGAATTGCTGGACACATCAGAAGGCCTATAGTGCAGGTGTAGAGGGGCACTGCCAGTCCCCAGAGCCTCTTGGCTCTGCTGTGCCCGTATCCTTGCTTCTACTGCTGGTTCACTTGGCTTTCCAAGTGAGCAGTAAGAGGAGTGAGGAGATAGAACAGGAACCTCCCATTGGGCCAGAGAGAGAGGGGGGAGGAAGGGAATGTGCTGTGACAGCAGTGACAAGGAAGAGCAGGTGAGGGGAGCCTACTGAGAGCATCTTGCCAAAGGACCCTCCCCCCCCCCAAAAAAAACTTGGAACTGGCAGTAACTATAGGATGAGCAATCTTCACTTGCAGATGGCTTCCCATTGCTCCTAAGACCACTAAGTGTGTTCTCTTTGTGGCGAAGTAGGCTGCAGAAGATCTCCAGATGAAATAACTCCCCATGTGATCTCAGCAGGATTCCATTGATCTGGAGCTTTGATGCGTCCCCCTGATCCTTTAATGCAAAGCTAGGGGTCATCCAAACTAGCGTGGTGCCAGCTTTGTGCCAGGACCAGGATATGCAAAATGCATTAATTAATTAATTAATATTTGTTTATAAAAGTATTTATAAATCACCAACACATAAAAACATCATGGTGATGTGCAACGGAATCATTATCGCATAAAATGCTTTCCACCATTCCAGTTACCATTGAGAGAATGAAGCCACAGGTTGCCTCTGGACCTCAATATATACCTTATGTCCAGTCCAAGAAAAGGAAATATTAAAAGAGTGTGGAGGGCTCCCTTAGCCTCAGAGTGATTGCTATTTCCCCAGACGCCTCTGCATGTCAAAACCCTTTGTATGTCCTGCTCCTACATTTCTGGTAAATAATTGGTGACGCCATGTCAGGAGGCCTGTGAATAACCCCAGCATGGCTTGTGAGCCTAGGAAGGACATGGCCACCCACAGCCCGACCCCCTAGAAGGGCAAGGCTACTTTTGTTTGAATTCCTGGATGACTAAATGCTTGGGCTGATTCTGCCCAAACAAGGGGATGTGGGTTTTTTATTTTTAATACTATATAAACCATGTGCAGTATTAGTTTCAGCAAGGCCTCAATATCTCTTTTCCCAGTACCAGCTCTGGAATCCTCAGCTGAGCTTCTGAAAGAACCCCCAGTATTCTCCTGGGCCCTTCAGAGATCCACCCCCCAGTCCATATTTTGGTCTCTCTAATGTTTGCAAGTTGCACGCCAGAGAACCACTCTGATGCTTTGAAACTACCAAGGATGTCGAACACGAGACAGCTGCCGCTTCTGCCGCCAGTTCCTTCCCTGGTCGTTTTTTCTGCTCCCTCTCTTGCCTGCTCTATCTATAAGGATTTGGGTGTGCTGTTCAGGGATCATCCACAGAGTATGTCAGACCTCACATGGGAGACTGGGCAGCAAAGTTGTGACAAAGGAGGAATTGGCTATTGGATAAAGTGGGGGTAATTTTCAGCAACTGCTATTGCCTGGTTTAGAGTCTGTGCGTCCAAGGCAGTGCTTGGTTATAATGCTCACCTTAGGATCAGATTAATATTATTAGGAATGCATAGGGTGCCTCCCGTCTGTCGGTATTTTGCGGCAGAGATTCCAGCATATACGAGGAAATTTAGAAATGCACAATTAAAGTGGATTAAAGCACCTGTAGCTTTAGTGCATCAAAACTCTACTTCACCCACACTAGAGATGTGAAGACCTGGTGAAGAAATGGAAACACTGGGGGAAACCAATTTGGCTCCAATTTGTCCTTATTTGTCTCAAAAAGATAAGGAAACCCCCCCCCCCAGAAAAATTGGGAAAATATGTAACCCCCCACCCTGTCTTCTGACCCTTAATTCCAGGTGCATGGGAAAGAAAATTGTTTGCAATAGATCCTGACCTTTCTCTTTGCCCTTAAGTCAACATTGCTTGTTCTTTTCCATCAGGAGATTCCAGGAAGACGTCAGCTTCATAGAAGCGTAAGAAAAGCCCTGCTTCGTCAGACTAAGTGCCCATCTAGTTCAGCAACCTGCTCTCACCGTAGCCAATCAGATTCCTTCGGGAAAACTTGCAAGCAGGACTTGAGTGTTACAGCCCTTTCCTCACTTCTGATTCCCAGCCATTTTATTTATCTATCACATCAGATCAAGTTTAACTCTGCAGTGCTGGGAAAAAATACCATTAACATGGGTGATCTTCTGAGCACTTCATTCAAATGGATTCAACTTTCAGTATGGAAAAGCCAAAGAGCCAGTTGGTTGGGTTCCTGAGTGGCTTAAACAGAGATAGAGAAAAAACACACAACAAGATTGCTTATTGTTTCAGCTCTACTCACTGCTTGCAGCTTCTGTAAACCCTTTGAGCTATCATCACCCTCAAGCGATGACAGACAAATCCTGGGATCCAGTGCAGCCTTGGCCTGGAAACTCCTGATTCTTCCTTATCCGACAGTTTTCTTCATTGGCTTGTTATAGGCTCATATTTCCAGTCACTGTCTATCCCCTTGCTGATACACTCAGCTATCTAATCATCTCAATTCTCTGCTTGTCTGTTTTTCCTCTCACAGGCCTATCCTCCTCCTGTTTCTTATGTGTTAACTGTAGACACAGTCCGGTCACTAGCAGAAGACAAAAAAGTTTGAATAAAGCTTCTCACTTATGAATCAAGTTTGAACATTCTTTTGAATCTTTCAAATACAGCATTCAAATAGAAACCTATGAAATCATGGACAAAACAGAAGGGTTTTAAAATAATAACAGAAGGGTTTTAAAATAATTATAACTTGAGGTTTGTTTGTTTCTTAACTGGAGGATGTAATTTTTAAAATGTAACTTTGTTTTTGTTTTTTAAAAAACCCCTGCTAATTTTATTTACAAATTTTATGGTCAACTTGTTTTTAATGATTGGTGTTCTCAGTATGTGTTCTCAGTATATTTTAATGAATGTTTCATGTTGTTTTATGTAAATTAATTGGCAGTTTCTGTGGAATAAGCATTATATAAATCCAGTTAGTTAGATAGATAAAGAAGCTCTGAACTGCAAATTTGAATATCACACATATTTACTTATTTTATTATTGATGAATTTACATACTGCCCTTCCTCCTGAAGGAAGGAGCCCAGGTTTGCAAACACATCCAAAGCAAAGCATTCTAAAAAGTGTTAAAGAAAAAATTCTAGTAGTTTTTATATGTAACGTATTTGTGACTTTAACAACAGCAGCTTATGAAATGATGGCCCATATCTGTCACCTGACACAGGTTTCACTTAGTTTAAGAGTGGGGCTGACCATAGGCTCATATTTGGGGAATAATTTCCACTGATATAAGTGGTGTATGATGCAGCTACTACTGAAATCTTTTGCCATTGCACCCAAAACCTCAAGGCTGCTGCATTTCCAGATCAGGGGGTTCTTTTATCCTGAATGATTGTTTTCCACAGAAGTTGCTTCCATCTCTCCCCACCCTTCCCTTTTCACAGAGAAAGTACTTGCAGGCAGAGGAATGTAAACACATTGGAGCTTTTCTTTCTCTGAGTCTCTGGTTCTTGTCCTGGAGCAGGCATATACAAATGAGGAATCCTGGACAATGGAGCTCTCGCTCCTCCTTCTCTATCCCAAGCATGGCCTGCCTTGGCCTGCCTTTGGACTGCTACCGTAGTTCTGAGGAAAGACAGCTGTGGGGATTGGCCTAGTCTGCTAAGGGCATCCTTCTGCAAATGCTTGCTGCCAGGTCCTGCTCACCTTGTTAGAAGCCTACCTAGCCATTTCCTACTTCAAACACAATAACCCTTGAGGATGGGGAAGGTCTTTCCCCCAATAAACTCACCAGGAGTGAGGAACCTGTAGTCTTCTTCTATGTATTGAGTTTCCAAGAAGGAGAGCTAAAAGAGTTTATGGCACAGGCCTCCATTGGCATAAGAAATTAAGATCTCCAATCTGAGTGGGCATCTGGTGAGGGAAGTTTGGTCTTCGTTGAGCATTGTGGTCCTACTGCAGCCACAGTAAAGAGAGAATGTCACCATGGCATCAAAGTTAAGGAAAAGGATCCAGAAATAACTTTGAGAGATGCATTCTTGGAGAACAGCTGAAGAAGGTTTGAAGGAGTTGGGCATGTTTAACCTGGAGAAGAGCCAGTTATGAGCCAATATGATAGACATCTTCAAATATCTGAAAGGATGAAGATGAAGATGTTTTCTGCTGCTCAGGTGTGAGCAGGGCCTGAACCAATGGGTTCAAATTAGAAGAAAGGGGATTTTGACTAAACGATAAGAATAACTTCCTGATGACACAACATGTGTGGTAGTCCAATAGATTGTTTCAGAAGGCAGTAGACTCTCATTTGTTAGGCTGCATAGAAACTATACCTTTAAAGCACATCTACCACCTCAAAGAATTATGAGTACTGTAGTTTACCCCTCCAAGCAACCCTTAACAAACCACAGGGCCAAAATTCTTTGCCGGGGGGGGGGGAGGGATGACGACAGCTGGGAGTCAGAAACATGTACTGCAAATCATGCAGAGATCTACCAGTAGATCCCAGTGTATCTTCTGCCCACCACTGTATTAATGGTATTAACATCAGAACAGTTTTTTATCATACTCATTATCATAAAACAGGAAACAATTATGATGTAAGTAACTATTTACACAGCAGACATAACTCTCCATTCATCTGAGTTATTTGCTCATTTATACAGAGCTCACGACAAATGAGAATGTCACGTATGCTCAAAAATTGAGCCAGCTCTGTGCTTTGTAACATATTTATGACCAGCTTGGAAGGCAGGACATGCATCTTGTTTGCTGTGCTCGTCTGAAAGTAAGTGACTTGTCTGAGGCCATAAAATGAGTTCTTGCTGGACAATTCTTAAAGTGTGCCACTATTCAGCTGCTTGAGAGCGGCACTTTTGCTCCTCATTTTATCTCTCCCCTCTTTGATCTAATATCTAATTCCCTTCTTAAGCACACAGAAAAAAAATCATGGTTATCCTTGTGCACAAGTAATTTTGTTGCTAAAAGTCTGGGTTAACAAGTGTGGGGTGAAATACATCAAGGTTAGCTAGCGTGTTGGTTGTCAGCTGGCTTGCAGCAAGTGACCCGCAAGGGTGGCACAGCTGAGAAGACTTCCCACATGCAGCTGATATTTTGCTCACATGGTGGCAATGTTCAAAAGCACAGTAATCTCAGCGCAGTGGTGTAGTGTGGGTTGCCAGTACCCCGGGCCATGCAAAGGGGGTGGGTGGGAGGGAAACGGACAGAGTATGCATGCTCATTCAACTGCCTATTGGCATCTGCATCACGCAGCAGATTGCAGCAGAAGAGATAAGAAGAGTCGTTCCCTTGTCTGGAGACATCACTTCCTGGTTGACGTGCAGAAGCTGTTTTCAATGGAGCCCCGCAATGGAAGCATGTAACTGTATTGAGACAGCACTAGGAGTTGATTAACAACTTTCGATGGTCACTGAAAAAAAGCTTGGTAACTGTGTCTGGCTTTATACTTCTTGAAATATGGCAACCCTAGATTTGAACCTGGGACCTTCTACATGCCAGGCAGGTGCTCTGCCACTGAGCTCTGGCCCTAACCCAGAAATCAGATACAAATTATTCATCATGTGGCCTTCTACCCAAACGGGTGACAAAGCCTCATAGCTTATGGACTCATTTGGGTGGCATTTAGTGGCAAGCTACTGACTTGCAGAGTCAGTTCTCCCGGCTGCAAAAATATGTATGTTTCCTACTCGGCAGGTTGGAAGAAACAGGCCACCATGCACCTGGAAAGCTAAAAGGTTCCATACAAATGCTTTGCCCCTAGGCAGAGGCCTTTCGCTTGCTCTCTTAGGTAGACATACTAAACTAACCCAGGAAGTAATCAGCGCTACAATACCAGGGATTGAACCTGAGATCTCCTTGGTATTCCCCATCCCTGTTAACCATTGTGATCAGTGGTGTAGTGGTAAAAAATGACATGCAGGAGCTCATCATGGTAGCCCCCATAGCCCCACCCCAAAAATGCAGGGACGTACACACATAAGTATGTATATGTGTGTGCCCATATGACCTTATTTTCCAACTTTATACTGATATGGCACAAGCAGTGGTAAAACTCAAAAGCTTCATTATCACCCCATTCACTTGCCAGAGCAAGGGCAGTCCATCAATTACTCTGGCACTCCAGCAGAGGACATCACACTCACACACAGAAGTCCCAGAACTGTCCTCCCCCAATACAGCACATTATGTGACGCTCAGTCATGGGGACACATCCAAGAAGAGTTACATCCTTTGGTATCCCAATTATGCCATAATTATTGTAAAAAATGGTACATGGAGGAGGTGCACAGGAATGCCCCCCTCTTCTATGTTATCTAGGTACTCTTTATGTTTCCAAAGGCCTTCCCTAACCATCCCTTCACAGTACTTTTCCTTTCGGTGTAGCGTTTCTGATGCCCGTCTCATGCAAAAGTTGAGGCTTTCAAGACAATCTTGGGGTAGTGGTTGTGCATGTGGCAACCAAGGGTTAATGCTGCAGATCTGGACATGTTGTTAGGGATCAGCTAATCTGGGGAATCGCAGCAGAAAAAGCTTCCTGACCTGACCTTGGGGTCTGAGAATGAAGACAGCGCACTCTCCTTAGTCTGGACCCATCTGCCAGAAAACAGCTGTGGTCAGAGGAATGCTAATGTCACCCAGATTCTGAAGAAACACAGCTACCTCGGAGCTGTCAAGGGAGGATAATGACTACAAGTAATGTAACCCCAGGACAGGAAACAACTGAGAAAGGTTGGGGCAGAGAGGACAGGGCAACACTGCCCTGGCAAAATTATAGAGCTCCAGGGCCGGCTCTGCCATTTGGCAGAGTTAAGCAACCACCACCTCAGGCTGCAGGTGCTCAGTTGACAGCCACATGGCTTCTTCCAGGCCTCCTAATCTGGCCTGCTTTGCTGTAAGGTTCAGCGGAGGATGCTATCCTGTCACTAGTGTTAAGAGTCAACTGATGGTCCAGTTGGTTTCTCTGTGTGGAGTCGGTAGGTGCTGCCATTTTGTCATTTTCTGGCCCTTCAGGCAGCAAAATATATTGGGCTGCCCCTGCATAACTCTATGTTTCCTTTGGAGTTTCTCAGGAAGGACCAGGAGATTGTCTCACTGAGTCCAAAGAAAGCACAGTTGCCAATTCCTGATCTGGAAGCACCACCTACGGCTGAGACTGTGAGCTGCTATTCAGAAAGAGTGGCCTGGCCCTTACCCTGATGCGACAATCTCCCATCTTCGTCTGTGCCTTCTGTAGCAGGCTAGACATTAGTCCATTCCCTACCTGTTGTGAACAAGGACTATTTGGAGCATCAGTATGGGAATCCTAATTCTGAACATTTCACTGCTAAGGTGCTGCTGAAGCTGTCTCCCGGTTACATAAAGTGTCTGCAGCTTTTGATGTAAGAGCTAACTTTAAGCACAATTAAAGGACATAACATCTGCCAAGAACCCGGGGATGTGTAGTTTCCCCTTCACAGAGCTATAATTTTCAGCACCCTTAACTGACTAGAGTTCCCAGTATTTGGGGGGGGGAAGCCATGTGTTTTAATTGTGCACTGGATATGCTTTAAATCTGTGGTGTGGGTCTGCCTATGGTCTGCTGGGAAGCGACAACTTGGGAGATTGGCTTGATGGATGCTACCTGGAACCATTGGCAGTGGCAACAAGAATCTGCGTGGATGGCTTTTCCATAAAGCTTCAGGTCAGGCTATGAGTACAGGTAAATACTAATGCTGTCATTGCAATTGATCCTGAAGATGGAAATGGTGCGCTTTGCGGGAGGTGGAGTTAGCTATGATACCTATGCTCTGCCTCCACAATTGGAGGCAATCATTTTTCTGAATGACAGTTGCTGGAAACCACAGGAGGAAATAGTGCTCTTGTGCTCAGGTCCTCTTTGCAGGTTTCCCACAGGCTGGCCACTGTGAGAGCAGGATACTGGACTAGATGGGCCATTGGCCTGATCCAGCAGGCCCTTCATATGTCCTTACAGATTTGACCAACCACGACAAACCAGAAACTGCTTTCTAGAGAGCTTGCATCTACACCCAGTTCTCCTCTCCTGGGCCCCCTCTACACTCTGTGGGGAGTCTCTCTCCGCAGCCTCCATGGGTGGATGTGAAAACATAAACATGGATTCCCTGCCAGGGCATCGCTGCAGGGTGGGGCTCTGTAAGTGTGTGGGGTGGGGGAGGGTCTCCCTCTCTCTCTCTCTCGGCTCAGGTATATGAATGCTCGCGTTGACTGGCAGGTCATTTCTCTGCGTCAATCATAGTCAAGAGATTAAGGGGCAGAGGTGCCTCCGGGCCTCTTTCTATGTTTTCTCTTTTTACAAACTTTTCCATGGCAGCCTTTGTGTACCTGTGCAAGATTAAAGTACAGTGGGTGGGGAGCTTGAGGGGTGAGGGATGATAGTTCTTGCAGCAAACTGCCACATGCATTATTACCGGAGGGCCTAAATGCCTCTAGTTTTGGGGGGGGGACCTGTGTGTGCGTTTCCTCCAACATTAATATCCTACCATCTACACTTGGTTCTAAAGTGAGGAACCGCTAAGATGGTTGTTGTTCTTGATAATTAATTTACATGATGAAATGGGCTCAAAACCTGAGAGCAAATATTCCATTTGAGATTTGGATAAATTTATGGATGAAAGCACATACATTTTATTTGAATATGCCAGTGAAGAGAGAATTGTTATAAGCTACTGAGTAGGTGGTATATTATAAAATACATAATATCAATCAGAATCACCTGTATACGTGTTGGAAATGTCAGAAAAAGGAAATAGACCCCCCCCAATGTGTGGTGGAATTGTGGAGAGGCTTCCCCCCCCCCCTCAAGGCGGGGAGGAGAAAAAGGAATACTGAAGAAGGATTCCTAGATCCATTGTTATTTTTACTGAATGAAGCAAGAACATGAGGAACTGGCTTCTGATATGCTGGCAGCAGCCAGAATCTTATATGCAAAGAAATGGAGATTAATAACAACAATGCCATCTATTAGTGAGTGGATTGAGTAACTGGGGGAGTTTGCTATAATAGCTAAACTAACATATTACATCACTGAAAGAACAAAAACAAAGACAGGATATTTCATGGCTCGTAAGATTAAGCTTATTGAATATTGCAAGCAATATTGGTTACCACCCAAAGTTCATTATGGGTTTACAAAACTCAGTTAGCTCAAGGAAGCATATTTATAAGGTACTGAAATAAATTGGGTGACTATTGTTATAAGAAGGTAATATAATTAGTTTCTGCAACAGTCTTGGCAAAGGCTAGCAATTTAAAGACTTATATCAGTCTACACAAAATATGGATCTAGGGATCTCCCTTGCAAATGATCTGTAGAGCCTGGTGATTCTCTCCTGGTATGCAGAAAAGAGAACAATAGATTGACTGTGGGGCAGGATCCCAACATTTTTCTTTCCTGTATCTTGAGCAGGCATCCCCAAACTTCGGCCCTCCAGATGTTTTGGACTACAATTCCCATCATCCCTGACCACTGGTCCTGTTAGGTAGGGATCATGGGAGTTGTAGGCCAAAACATCTGGAGGGCCACAGTTTGGGGATGCCTGATCTTGAGGGTATCACTGAGAGTAGTGGGGACCCCCAAGTTTTAAACAACCACAACCAGAGGAGTTGTCTTTTTCACCTTATTTATTATTACATTCAGGGCTTTTCCCCAATATAATTCCAGGTCCTAGTCCAACACTAACCACTACACCATGCTGGCTTTCCTGACAAAGACACTTCCCAAATTTTACATAATTTCATTGTGAGGTTCCATGAAGTGTTGATTAAGCAGCAGAGGATATGAATAGAAGGGTAAAGAAACTTCCTAAGCTATATTTTCATTTAGCATGATTTGGTGTGTTAGGATTTTCCTTCAACTTGCAAAAGAAGTAGCAATGAGACGAAGTTATGGTTTCCAGTCTATCAAAAAAATATTTGGAGACAAAAATATGGGGAAAGAGGATGAATGTCATAAAAGAGCTTGGTCTTACAAAGCTGTAATCTCTTTTTGAGAGTTTCTTTCTGTTCTTTTTTAAGAACCAAGGGCCAGTCCATAATTGGGATTATCTCTCTGGGAATGGAAGATTGAATTTTAATCACAGAACCTTGTATTGCGTTCTGTGTATCAAGTCTCTGAGAAAACTCCCAGGAACAGAAGATATCATCTTAATTTGGATACTTCTGAAACTATTTTTAGATGCATATTTGTTTTATAGAAACATACACAACTTTGTGGAAAGAAGAGTTTTGTAAGAATCCAAGTTTGATTCCTGTATCTCTTTTTACCAAGCCATGGTAGAGGCCAACCTGCTGAAAGTTTTGCCATTTTCATCAACTCCAAAAGGAAACTAGAATCTGAATTAGTAAAGCTTTCTAACTGCCTCTTTCTTGTGACAGAGTATGGCATGAAAAATCTAATTGTTTAATTTTGCTTAATATTTATAATGCTCATGAGCATTATCTGGATCTATTTTTAGCAAGAATTGAGAGCTATCATAGAAATAAAAATAACT
The DNA here is from genome assembly GCF_965207765.1 of Zootoca vivipara. Classification (NCBI taxonomy): domain Eukaryota; kingdom Metazoa; phylum Chordata; class Lepidosauria; order Squamata; family Lacertidae; genus Zootoca; species Zootoca vivipara. The sequence goes on along the minus strand of NC_142588.1, from coordinate 56,107,766 downwards.
ATTTAATAAAAACATGGAAATAAATTGAAATAAAAAGGGGTTATTATACAGCATTTGCTTTGAATGTTGTAGCAGTCCTGATGCAGTAAAGATGGTACAGCAGCTCCCCCCAGTGACCTTATTGAGATAACTATAGATGAACAGAACCCTGGTTTTGAATCATGTTGTTTATAGCTGAGTTCTATAGTTACAAAAGGGACACGGGTGGTGCTGTGGGTTAAACCACAGAGCCTAGGGCTTGCCGATCAGAAAGTCGGCGTGGCTTTGTCATGCTGGCCACATGACCTGGAAGCTGCATGCTGGCTCCCTTGGCCAATAAAGCAAGATGAGTGCTGCAACCCCAGAGTCAGTCACGACTGGATCTAATGGTCAGGGGTCCCTTTACCTTTATAGTTACAAAAAGTGGACATTTGCTTATTTACCCAGTAGTCCTAGGTGTAACCTGAAAAGCATCTAGTAAGTTGTTGTTTAGTCGTTTAGTCGTGTCCGACTCTTCGTGACCCCATGGACCATAGCACGCCAGGCACTCCTGTCTTCCACTGCAGTTTGGTCAAACTCATGTTGCTAGCTTCGAGAACATTGCCCAACCATCTCATCCTCTGTCGTCCCCTTCTCCTTGTGCCCTCCATCTTTCCCAACATCAGGGTCTTTTCCAGGGAGTCTTCTCTTCTCATGAGGTGGCCAAAGTATTGGAGCCTCAGCTTCAGGATCTGTCCTTCCAGTGAGCACTCAGGGCTGATTTCCTTCAGAATGGATAGGTTTGATCTTCTTGCAGTCCATGGGACTCTCAAGGGTCTCCTCCAGCACCAGGGCCGGCCCTATGGCCAGGCTGGGTGGCGCAGGGCACCACGACGCCGGCCCACCAGGAGGGTGGCGCGAGCTGCGCCTGCCCGCTGGCCGGTCGGTCCGCCGGTCCGCCGCGCAGCTGCGCCCACGGCAACTGCGCTGTACCTGCCCGCCCGCCGCACAGCAGCGTTTGTGGCACCCGCGCTGCACGTTGCGCCCGAACGCCCACCGCTCTGGGAAACGGGGCGGGGGTGGCGCTGGAGGGATCCACGGTGCCAGGGGCACCATAATTCAAAAGCATCAATTCTTCGGTGATCAGCCTTCTTTATGGTCCAGCTCTCACTTCCATACATCACTACTGGGAAAACCATAGCTTTAACTATACGGACCTTTGTCGGCAAGGTGGTGTCTCTGCTTTTTAAGATGCTGTCTAGGTTTGTCATTGCTTTTCTCCCAAGAAGCAGGCGTCTTTTAATTTCGTGACTGCTGTCACCATCTGCAGTGATCAAGGAGCCCAAGAAAGTAAAATCTCTCACTGCCTCCATTTCTTCCCCTTCTATTTGCCAGGAGGTGATAGGACCAGTGGCCATGATCTTGGTTTTTTTGATGTTGAGCTTCAGACCACATTTTGCGCTCTCCTCTTTCACCCTCATTAAAAGGTTCTTTAATTCCTCCTCACTTTCTGCCATCAAGGTTGTGTCATCGGCATATCTGAGGTTGTTGATATTTCTTCCGGAAATCTTAATTCTGGCTTGGGATTCACCCAGTCCTAGTATAGTATAGTATAGTATAGTATAGTATAGTATAGTATAGTATAGTATAGTATAGTAAAGTAAAGTATAATCCATTTTGCAGTGCAATCCTATACATGTCTATTCAGAAGTAAGTCTAGGTTAAGACGATAAATTTACTATCGCTACACTTTAAGGCTTATAAATGCAGACTTTTTGGCTTCAATACCTTTTCCTTCTCCCTCCTGCTTTGCCTAACATCCAGCCGAATGAAGAGTTCTGGTGAACACATTGTCCACCCAAATATTTATCACGGTTATATTGTATCTATGACAAACTTAGTTGCTCTCTAAAGTGCTACTGGAAGGAATTTTTTTATTTTGCTTTTATTGTATCTACTAGAGAACTAGACTAAGATTGAGAGCAGGGATGCCACGTCTTTTAATGATATCAGGTGCTTCATTGTTGTTAGATAATAAATAAGCAAACAAGCAATATGTGTATTTATTTTTATCCCATAAATATTGCTTCTGAGAAACAAGTATTTTATTTATTGACATAATTTTTATCCTGCTCTTCAGACAAAAAGGGCTCCCAGGGAAGCTTACAATTCACTACAGACAAGGCAGTCCCTGTGTAACGAAACCAGGGCCTTTGCCACCAATAAATATGCGACAAACCCAGTCCCGGCGTTGTCACTAAACTTTCGGGGATCCTTCTTAATATGTGACGAAATGTCCTCCCTCTCTATTACTAAAAATGTGCCACAGGAATCCAGGGGTGAAACCACCCCCCCCACTTCTCCTGCTGCCTTAAAATAAACCCGTTACTTGGGTTTCTTAGTAAAGAGAGTCTTCCAGCTTACATGGCCTGGTATCATGAGAAACTCTAGGCTGTTTGACGGAATAACCTCCTGCCTACAGTAAAGGGTCTCACTCAGTTTGATTCCCCACTGCAAAAGTTTGCCCTTTCCACTCTGGCAACTTTGTAGCACCCCAGGTTATCCTCCTAAGCCTCCTCAGTGTAACTCTAAGACACAAACCGTTGCCTCAATTCCCGAGGTAAGTTTTGTCCTCTATTGAGCCACCACTTCTGTGAGTTTAGATACCCAGCTGGAATAATTAAGCACATCCACTAACATTTAAGAAAGCTTTATTTAGACTAGATGACTTTTAAACGCGTAATGGTTTCATGTGTACAGGCTCTTAGATCATATTCTTAGTTTCAATTAACAATGGCTAGATAATATAATTCAATTAAACTCCTCAGAACACTTTAAGATCTCCTACGCCTACCCACACTCTCCCTCGCTCCCACAACCCTCTCCACCGAATTAACTGACTCCCATTCCTTTTAAACTCCTGGCAGTCCCGCCCCTCAGGAATGGAATGCGTCATTTATCCAGGAGGTTGGGGTTTAACTCTCTGCACCCTGGAGTTCTTTTGCCCACCAGGCCAATCCGTCACACCCTGCCCTCAGGTTTATAAAAAAAAAGCTGCAACAGAAAAGGAAAATGGATTGGGAAGGAGGAAATGTGCACACTCAAGTACATGCTCATAGTTAAAATAATTGTGTTGTACACTCAAATGGTGAGAGAAACATATTGGAATATGGTGTGTGAGAGTGCTGTACAATTGTCCCCAAAGCCCTTAAGAGACAACTGCTAAAGAAGTTTTAAAAGCTAAATGTGGTAGATTGAGTTTCCTTTCCTTGCAGGTGGCAGTTGACACTAGACATGTACTTTCATGGTGTTCTTTTTGGTGCCTGCTGAAAACGGTTCAGCTTCACCATCAGTGTTACGAAGAACAACATCCTGGGTTAGAACATCTCCAGCACTCCACACATCAACATTGGTGACCACATGCTTGAGGTGGTAGATTATTTTGTCTACCTGGGCTCCATCATAAGCAGCAACCTTTCCACCAATGCTGAGCTAGACTAGCATATTGGTAAGGCAGTTATGACTTTTCTCTCCAAGAGAGTATGGAGCAATGTGATGCTAATGGCTGATACCAAGATGAACACCTACCAAGCTTGTGTGTTGAGCACACTGCTTTATGGAAGTGAGTCATGGGCAACTTAAACCCACCAGGAGAGACACCTCAATGCTTTCCATATGTGCTGCGCCAGGAAGATTTTGGGCATCATATGGCAGGACAGTGTCTCAAACAAAGATGTGCTCTCTCAAGCCCACCTTCCCAACACGTTTGTGCTTCTTCTGGCTCAGCGACGTCTGTGCTGGATTGGTAATGTCCATGGAATGGAAGATGGCAGGATCCCCAAGGATGTGCTGTTAGGACCTGTTGTCACACCAACTCTGTTACAAAGATGTCTGCAAAAGTGACAAGAAGGCTGGCAACATTAACCCCACACTGTGTGGGAATCCCTTGCAGACAACTGGAGTGTCTGGAAATGGCCATGTTGTGTATTCACAGCAGCGAGCAGAGGAGAAATGACCGCTTCTCTGGGAGGAGCACAGAGAGAAGAAACGCCATGGTACACCTGCATAAGCACAAACTGCAACAAAACATGTCTCTCCTGTATTGATCTCTACAGTAGGCGCTGTAACTTTCAATGGGCTCAACTCCTCTCTGGAAGGTGAGGTTTGTAACTGTTTTTTATTGATAACTTTAACATTTCTCATGACCCGCTTAGGGGTTTTATTACAAGAATACTAGTTTGTTTAATTAATAAAACAAGCGCCTCCTCCTCGGCCCACATAATCTCCTCTCCCAAGAGCAGACACAGTTGAGCCTCCACTATTTTTGTAGGTTTCTAGGTGGTTTTTGCAGATTCCAGAATCTCCCCGCCCCGCTCCACTCCGAATCAAACCCCGCGCAATCTCCCCGCTCCCGAACTTTCCTAGCAGCAGAGCATCTGCCCGCAGCTGGGCCTTATTAGAACCCGACCTATTCCGCTTCTACAACAGGCTTTATGACTCCTTCTCCTACCGCGGAGGGATTGGTTATTTGTAGCTTTGTCCCGCCTCTAGAAGGCAGTGGTTGGCTACCCTTCAGGGGCTTCCCTCGTATGCGGTATTCCATTAGCCGGCAATCTCAAAATTCGTGCGATTGGTTGTCCCGCCTCGCCCCCCTCGAAAGCGGCTCTCCGATTGGCGGGAGGGCGCGCCTCCCTGCTACTGGGGACCTGGGATTCGCTCTCCCCATCTCTCTCTCTCTCTGCCTCCGTCTGCCGTGAAGGTGACACTCTCCGTCTCCTCCAGGCAGCGGCGTTCGGGGGGTTCCAACCTTGATATTGTCCCGCAATGGCTCCCGGAGGGAAATCCGTGTTCACCACCGTCCCGCAGGCCCCGCCCGTGGCTGTGTTCCAGCTCACGGCGGATTTCCGCGCCGATACGGACCCGCGCAAGGTCAACCTGGGAGTGGGAGGTAAGAGAGCAGAAGCAAGCGTGGATGCGGCTCCTGGTCGGAAACGGGTGGTTGAACTTGGAGTGGGGCGGTCAAGGACCTAAATCTGATCCCAGGGAGCCCTGGGGAGACGGGCGCTGTTATTCTCTGCAGGCAGGGTGCCCACCTGTCCTTTTTAAGAGGGGTCCTCCTGAGCCTTTGAGCAGCTGTGAGACAGACAGAAATCCGTCAGGTGATGTCTCTCTAGAATTGCAGCTCCGTGCCAGGGAACCTTTGCACTTGTTGAATTTCTGCCTACCACCCATCTGTCAAAGAGGCAAAGCTCTGTCTGAAAAGAAATCAATGGGACTCTGACAAGGATGCGTGACCAAACAATTGGGGGCAGCGATTAAAACAATTTGTTATTTGTATGAATGTTTCACAATCAGCTGATTCAGACATATTGTCTATACTTTCAAAATCCTGCATAAAGTCTAGACCAGGCATCCCCAAACTTCGGCCCTCCAGATGTTTTGGACTACAATTCCCATCATCCCTGACCACTGGTCCTGTTAGCTAGGGATCATGGGAGTTGTAGGCCAAAACATCTGGAGGGCCGCAGTTTGGGGATGCCTGGTCTAGACTCTAGAGAATCTAGCTCCTGCTGATCGTTGTTGTTTGATTCGTTCTGTTCCTTGCCTAATACCAAATGGTCTCTATGTGACTCTCAACAATTTAAAAACATGCAAAATTGTAAAGCAGTATAACATTACAACAATATTATCAGCAGTACAAAACTGCAATGATTAAGTGCATAGCAACCATAAAACATCATTGGCCATCAAATGGTAGGAGCACTAGAGGAAGCGACCATTACTGAAAAAGCGCTTATGCTTTCAGTTGAATTGGTGTGTGTTTACAATTTTAAGTACATTGATGATCTGAACTACTTGGAACCATCTGTGCAACCTCTGGAAAAAATCTTTACTTCTCTTGATGGCTTTCAGGCTTAGCAAGGAAAAATACGCATCAGAATACTTTCCAATTCTGTAGATAAAAAATGGCTAACACTCAATGATCCCTCATCTGCAGAGCACACAGTTGAAATCCAAGGTGCCTCTAGACCAGGCATAGGCAACCTTGGCTCTCCAGATGTTTTGGAACTATAACTCCCATGATCCCTGACCACTGGCCCTGTTAGCTAGGGATCATGGGAGTTGTAGTTCCAAAACATCTGGAGAGCCAAGATTGCCTATGCCTGCTCTAGACTACCACTATTTTCAAGAAAGATTTGATCACATCTTGGCAAATTGAGATTGCACATTTATAGTTTGATTGGGAGGTTTTGTGCCACAAACATGCTTCCCCAAAATATTAGACTGTTTGCGATAAGGAGTGTGCTGGGGGAAAGTACAGAATAACACTGGCTTTTGATGCAGTGTCAACTAACCTTGTCTTCTAATCTCCCTGCAACCAAATCTGGATAAATCAGGTTGTCTGGGAAGCACCCCTAAAGATAATCACACTAGTAGGTTGTGGGGATGAGAGGCTCTAGTCTCTTGCAATTTGCACCCTTTCTTATGCTCATGCCTTTGCCATTGGATTCATGAGGAAACATCTGAGAAAGTTCAGCAGGAAACTACATGTAATGATTGGGTTGTGGTTATAGGGTTCTGAACATATCATCTGTTTTGCCTAAATGGGAGATTTGTACATTTTTATCTGCAGGCAGACAGAAGAATACTCTGTATCCTTAAATAGTGTTTATACTTTATGGCATGTAATTTCTCACAGCCAAGTTCAGTTTACAGAAATTGTATTTGTACTTCATCTCACCTGTAGATTTTTGGCTGTACCGTTTATAAATATTAACATGGGGTTCTGTGGCTGATCACAGCAGATCTGCAGAATACAGAAGGATGGTGCCAAAATTGATGTTTTTGATAGGTGTTAAAGTCCCATATGGATATGGGCACTGTTCTGCTGTTGATACAGTGGTGCCTCACTAGACGAATTTAATTAGTTCCACGGGTCTATTCTTATAACGAAAAATTCATCTAGCAAATCCCATAGGAATGCATTGAATTTTTGGAGTACTTCGATCTGAGGCAGCCATTCAAAAAGAGGTAGAGCTACTAGCAAAGGGGCTGTGTATTACAAGGATCAGTGCCTAAATGGGGGTGGTGGGTTAAACCACAGAGCCTAGGTCGGCGGTTTGAATCCCCGCGATGGGGTGAGCTCCTGCTCGGTCCCTGCTCCTACCCACCTAGCAGTTCGAAAGCACGTCAAAGTGCAAGTAGATAAATAGGTACTGCTCCGGCGGGAAGCTAAACAGCATTTCCGTGTGCAAAGCGGGAAGGTTAACGGCGTTTTTGTGCGCTGCTCTGGTTCGCCAGAAGTGGCTTAGTCATGCTTGTCACATGACCTGGAAGCTGTACGCCGGCTCCCTCAGCCAATAAAGCGAGATGCATGCCGCAACCCCCAAGTCGGTCACGACTCGACCTAATGGTCAGGGGTCCCTTTACCTTTACCTACCAATACTGGAAATGTTGAAGCAATATTGCTAATGAAGCTACAGTATGTACCCTGGTTTATAGTCAAAAGTCAGTTGAACAAATTGAAGCCGTAAGTAGAAAAACAAGGAAATGGGTCAGGCTGATTGTAGAGAGAAAATAAATTGTTGTCTCTTTCTTAATCTAATGCTGTCAGATCCAGGACTTTTTTTTGGATCTTTACCCTTTTTTTACCTGCACTGCCCCTTCTGCATTCATTTCCCCCTTTCTTCTTTCATCTCAGTGTATCCTTTATTTTGGGCTTGTTTCCCCAGTACTTACTACAGTCGCTACTGATTGGCTTCCCTCAGGTAGGGGGGCTGTGATGCTGCCTAGACTTTTGGCACCTGATGTTCTTATGACTGGGCTACAGCTGTCAGGAGATCTGGGCTGGTGCCCATGTTCTGCTTGGGTGAACCACACGACCTTGAGCAAGTTAATGCCGGGGCCTTGCAGGAACTGGAAAAGGGACTCTGCCCTTAAGAAGCAGAGTCCAGGCTGAGCGTAGTGTTTAGTTAGCTGCCAGTCCTGCAGTTTCTAAACATTACCCTTTGCTCCCAAGTTGTACAATCTATGGCTGCCTGGTTCCCCTTTGCCCCAAAGCCACTGCACCTCCTGCAGGTGACTAGCTCAAAGCTTGACCTTCAGCAAACTAATTAGAAGCCAGCTTGCCAGTTTCCTCTTTGCCAGTATCCTCTGGAATACTTGTCGGTTGTTGTTTGTGGTCTCTCTTACCTGTGCTCTGCAGCTCATGCTCAGGATTTGAAGTCTTCTCTCTTGAATGGCCCATTTGCTGCCTTCCATTAAGCTCTTGACGTACCTGATAAAGTGAAAATTGGCAAGCGAGACTGGAAGGAGTAAGGGAGAGAACGAGCTCTCTGTATTAAGTCTTTTTTGTCCATCCTTTTATTTTATACCATACCACTCCTCTGAGAAACTCAAGGCACTGCACATCTCTCTCCCAGACCCCTTCCATCTTCACAACAACCCTGAGAGGTAGGGTTAGGCTAAGAGATGCGTGTCTGTCTCTAAAACAATTCCCTCCCCTTAAACTTTGCAGCCTATCGCACAGATGAGGGGCAGCCATGGGTCCTGCCAGTGGTTCGGAAAGTGGAGCAGATGATTAACAAGGACCTCAGCTTGAACCACGAGTACCTGCCCATCCTGGGCCTGCCAGAATTTCGTTCCAATTCCTCACGAATTGCCCTAGGAGACGACAGCCCAGCCATCAAGGAGAACAGGGTGAGCCTGAAGAGGAGACTCCAATTTCAAACTTCATCCATGCAAGTTAAGCCTTATTGAACACAGAAGAGCTTGATGGCATGGGAGAGATAGGGTGGGAATAGGTTGGCACTGTGGCATATAATCTCTCACTCGCTCGCTCACACACACATATGTAGAAACTGGGGTTTCATTGGAACAGAGGATTTTGGGGACAGGTAAGGATCTCAGTATAATTAAATGAAGCTATTATAGGAAACAGGATTCTTGCTTATAGGATGCCCAGGCATCTTACTGAAAAGAGCACCTGCCTTCTAATGATTGCTTTCTCTTTGTTCCAGGTGGGGGGTGTCCAGTCCTTGGGGGGCACAGGGGCTCTCCGTATTGGAGCAGAGTTCTTGAGACGCTGGTACAATGGAACCAACAACACTGCAACCCCTGTCTACATCTCTTCTCCTTCCTGGGGTGAGTGCCAAGGCCTGGCTGGCACTTTTGGCATGGTTTGGGGTAGAGAGAGAGGGGGGGGGAAAGGCTGGGCTCCCCATTGTTTGCAAGCCTCCTCAGTAGACACGTGTTACGCATACATGTTCTTGTGAAGCTTTAGACAGTGGCAATAGCACATCTTAGTAGATTTACCCAGGAACTTAAACTCACATAGGCCTTAAAATGGGGGTGTTTATTGATACACACACATAGAATCAAAATATTCAACACTTCTCTTATGGTAGTAGGTAAAGCCCATCTATCTATCATCTATCTATCATTATCTATCTATCTATCTATCTATCTATCTATCTATCTATCTATCTATCTATCTATCTATCTATCTATCTATCTACGGTATCTAAATACAGTGCTGCTTGAAGCCTGCTAGTCTGCCCCCCCCCCCAGCTCCCATTGCAGACTAGGCCTGAGTCATGTACAAGTGGATTAGGGAAGACCTGAGGGTGGCTTCTAAAATGCAGCACCCTTGCATGAAGGTAAGAAGCCAAACACAGATCTAGAAATACAGTATTTCTCTCTCTCTCAAGGTAGGAAGGGGGAGCAGATGTGGAGGCTACAATTTATAGGGTGAAGGACAGGATAGGTGAGATACTTTTCCTAGCCCTGGTGGGCAATTCTGAAGAAATAGATCTGGGGCATTTTTTTAAAGGATCCCTTCTAATCCTGAGCAGCTTGAGCTTTGGCTGAATGAAGAATGCTTCTCTTTTTTCCCCCGCAGAGAACCACAACTCTGTTTTCACGGATGCTGGGTTCAAGGACATCCGAACCTATCGCTACTGGGATGCTGCAAACAGGGGTCTGGACATCCAGGGATTCCTGGAGGACTTGGAGGTGAGCCGGATCTCCTTAAGAGAACAACAGTTACCAGACCTTTAGAAGGCATCTCAAGGCAGCCCTGTTTAGGGAAGCTTTTAATGTTTGATGGATTTTTGTATTTTACTATTTTGTTGGAAGCCGCCCAGAGTGGCTGGGGGAGCCCGGCCAGATGGGTGGGGTATAAATATATTATTATTATTATTATTATTATTATTATTATGGATTGGGTGTAACCTAACCTAGAAGAAAATCTCAATAGGGACTGCGTAGAAGTTCTACAGGAGCAACGTTTCTAGCCTGTTGTAATAATAGACTGGGTTTTATTCCCTCTCTCTACCCAGAAAGCTCCGGAGTTCTCCATCTTCGTCATCCATGCTTGTGCTCATAACCCAACTGGCACAGACCCCACACAGGAGCAATGGAAACAAATTGCTGCCGTTATGAAGGTATTAGCAATTCTGCAATAAGGTACTCCCAGAGTCTGTGGCCAAAGCCATATTTCTGGAGGTTTTTGAATTAATTTATTAGTACTGTTACATTTTTATCCTGCTCTCCAGCTAAATGGTATTTTTAAAATACAGTAATTTAAAATAAGTTTCTTTATAGCCACAAATACACTAGAATCCATATTGTTGAGTGAAGGAGTGTGTGGAACCAGTGGTCTTGGTTTCTTCTGTTAAGTGTTTTAATACCTCAATTTAATCCTAATCTCAGGGCAGGTAAGAAAAAGAAAACAATTACAATCTCAATGCAAAAATCCATGACAAGCATTGTAAAACAGTTGGCAGGATTCAAATTGCGTCTGAAAAGCTTGGGAAGCACCCAAAGGGCAATAAAGTAGGTGCTGAAGAAACCTCTCTGGGGAGAGAGAGCACCATCACTGAGAAGGCCCCGTCTTTGGCAGCCATGTGCTTTCAGGGAGAGCAGTTGAGGATGCCCCGAAGTTAGTGTCAAAGACCAATCTGCTCCCCTTAACTATTCATTCCTTGCAGCGCCGGTTCCTGTTTCCCTTCTTTGACTCTGCCTACCAAGGCTTTGCCTCGGGTTCCCTGGACAAAGACGCCTGGGCTGTCCGCTACTTCGTTTCTGAAGGCTTCGAACTCTTCTGTGCTCAGTCCTTCTCCAAAAACTTTGGCCTGTACAGTGCGTATATTCATTTAACTTCCCTGCTTCTCGGATTTTGTTCTAATGTTAAGCTGCTTTTTTATTTTTGCCTGTAAAAGAACAATTATTGCATTGTATGGTTTTGCTGTTTCATGCCACTATGGGGAACCTTTTTTTTTTTTGAGAACTACAAGGTGGGATAAAACTAAGTAGAGATTCAAATAAAGGGAAGTGAGCATTTCCTTTCGCCCTGTGGGCTGTTGCACCGGGCCTAAGGCTTGTGGCTTGGCTTTCCTTTCTTTTCCCTCAGATGAGCGTGTGGGGAACCTGACTGTTGTTGCAAAGGATGGCGACAATGTGCAGCGCACCTTGTCTCAGATGGAGAAGATTGTCCGCACCACCTGGTCGAACCCCCCCTCACAGGGCGCACGTATTGTGGCTACGACACTCACGACTCCAGAGCTCTTTGAAGAGTGGTAAGGAACAGCAAGAGGTGAAGGGGTTAAGTTGATCCCTGTCATGAGGGGATCATGGGCCCTGTTTACTGCCCAACACTTCCCCATTCCTGCCATTAAAAAACAAACAAAAAACTGGTGCTGGACTGAACTAATGCTTTCCCCTTGCGACAGGAAAGGGAATGTGAAGACCATGGCAGATCGAGTCTTGCTGATGCGGGCAGAACTCAGGTCTCGTCTCGAGAAGCTGCAGACACCGGGCACCTGGAATCACATCACGGAGCAGATCGGCATGTTTAGCTTCACTGGCCTCAATCGTGAGTACAGCTTTGGGCGGTCTAGAGCAGGCACCCCCAAACTGCAGCCCTCCAGATGTTTTGGCCCAGTGTTTCTCAACCTTTTTTGGGCCACGGCACACTTGTTCCGTGAAAAAAATCACGAGGCACACCACCATTTAAAAAGTTAGAAAATTTAACTCTGTGCCGCCCTATATTGACTATAATTATGACTGTAAGAAACACTTGCCAATTGCTGTGTTGGTTGCAATCTCCTGTAATAAGGCTTCACAAGCCGTCCAGCGGGTCAGTGCTGTGTATTGGCGGCCGCCAGGTTCGTTTGCATTGAACTTTGGGAAAGAGGAGAAATATTGCTTTCCGGCGGGTCAGTGCTGTTTATTGGCGACCGCCAGGCACGTGACAATGCAAATCGCCCTTCTCGTCGCCGCACGTCGCGGCACACCAGCCAGCGGAACAGCGGCTGAGAAACGCTGTTTTGGCCTACAACTCCCATGATCCCTAGCTAACAGGACCAGTCAGGGAAGATGGGAATTGTAGGCCAAAACATCTGGAGGGCCGAAGTTTGGGGATGCCTGGTCTAGAGATACATCGGAAGAGCCTGGGCAGGAAGGAGGGGGTATGGTACAGGGAATGAAGCAGCTTTCCTGACTTTGCTTGTGGTGATCTAGCAAAAATGGTTCTGGCTTCAATAGTACCTCCTTGCCCTCCACTGCAAGTCCAAGTAACCATCTTTACACAGCTGTCCACTATGAACAGATCTACCTGTGCATTTCCTTTGTCAATCACTTCACAGGATCTCTTTGCATTGCATCCACTTTCTGGTCGCTTACCAGCGCCATTTCCTGCTGTGACCTTGGCTGCAGCCGGCAAACCTTAGTAACGGCTGGTCTGGGTGCCCGATGAGATGCCTGACACAATTTTTCCTCTTGCTCTTTCTCTAGCTAAGCAAGTACAATTCATGATCAAGGAGAAACACATCTACCTGATGGCCAGTGGCCGCATAAACATGTGTGGCCTGACCACGAAGAACCTGGATTACGTTGCCAGCTCCATCCACGAGGCCGTCACCAAGATCCAGTAAATCGGTTGCATGTAACTTTCCCCCTACGTTTTGGGTTGTTTTAAAACCAACAGCAGCCTTTGGAAAGTGGGAGTTTTAGGCAAAGAAATAGCCAGGGGTCAGAAAAGGGTGGCTTAACACTATTGCCTCTTGCCACTTTTCTGGTTAAAATTCTACCACTCTCTGAAGCTGCTACCAGCCCCCTCCCCACTGCCTCAGTGTGGGAGAACAGTACCCATTTATTCCTTTAGCTAGAGAGAATGGAGTAGAAAAGTGGCTGTGGAGTGAGAAAGGGTTAAGTTGGGGGCCCCCACAAGCATCCCTAAATTTTTGAAAAACCCAAAACAGTGGAAGAAAGAAACACACAACTGCATGTAACATCTAGTTTGGCCAAGAACAAGAAAAATTGAATCCCTCCATGCTGTAACACATAGTTTGTCTACTCCACCAACTGAGCTAATCCCCCATACCTCTTTGGTCAATATGGATTGAGAACAGTACTTTTGTCTGCATAGCTTCTTTCTGTCTTTTAAATGGCCCTCGGTTTGAGTGTGTGAGCAGGTGGCAGTGGGAATTTTCCTTCTTGGGCTCCACTTGGTATTGATAGCACCTAACTCTGGAATCCAAGCACATGGCCTCTTCCGGCTGCCTTGTCTGCATCTCCGTTTGCACTTTATGTAACCAACCCTCTCTGGCCCATGCCTGTTCCAGTAGAAGGGTTGGGCATTGTGGGATATGTACCAAAAATGACTGGTCTCCTTGTATGAGCTGCACGGGTTACTTCAGGGAGCGAGGCTGATGCTGCTTCCTTGGTTTCCAGCCTTGCACAAGCAAAGATTGTAATCTACCACCTTTTCTGTCAGTACAACCAATAAAACATCTCTTCATGCCATACCTGTCTTTTGGCCAACTTGGGGCTGGGGTAGAGAAAGGAACAGAGCTGTCTGTTGTGTAGAAACCTATGTGTGGTCCTCAACCCCCATTGGAACAACCCATTACTGCGTCTAGGCACCTATTCTTACCCTCCACTTGACCTTTCCCTGCTTCAGTCTCTCCAGTTGTCATTAAGAGGTGAGGCTCTTGTGGTAGCTCTGAAACTACCTGGAAACCTGGAAACCTTGATGAACGAACTATCAAGAGTATAGTTTGCTAGAAGGGAAGGGTGATGTTACTGCTGACGTGGTGGGTGAGGGTGATGCTCACAGTCCACAAACTACTCCTGAGACATGGGATGATCTGCGGAGAGAGCAGGTGCCACGGCTGCCTTTGCTTCAGCAAAACTGAGTGAAGAGGCAGGCTCTGAACCTTGAGACATGGAATGTTTGTGTGTGTGTGCAACTCTCTGCTACTCTAGAGGAGCACACAATCTTTGCCCATTGTTACAAAAGTTCCTAAATTTGACCCTTCTACATCAGAAAATCTTTCAGCGGCTCTTTTTCAGTGGGAACAACAGAATGATCCTATTTGCTTTTCCATCTTTGTAAGGCTGCAACCACCCCCCCTGTTCCTACCAAAGCCACACTTTTCTCCTTGTCCACCAAGTTAGCCCCACTCTATACCAGAACTGGGTTCAGGTCCCACCTTGGGCAAAAGATTCCTGTATTGCAGGGGGTTGGACTAGATGGCCCCTGTGATCCCTTCCAACTCTACAGTCCTTCGAAATAATAGTTATAATAAAGGATATATTCCAGCTTGAGAAGACTAGAGGTGAGCAGAACATCTTGGTACCTTGACTGCAAAAGCTGGCTTACAAGTGCCATACCCCATATTCTCATTTATGCATTACAGGCATTAACCAAATGGAGTATGAAATGATGTAGGATGAGAATTTACCTGCAGTATGGGGTTGAAGAACACATTTCAGCTCGGCAAAAGGCACTGAAGGAGGGTACAAAGCAGGGCTGGTAAGAGATAAGGCTGAGGACAGGGTGTGACCTGGGGAGAGTCCCAAAGACTAGAGCCCACATCTGGCCCCTGGGATTGAGCTTCCCAATCCCTGTTGCAGTCAAAGTGTTGCCTTGCAAGGAGTTATTGGAACTGAGCATTTTAATGTATTGACCTAGAGATAAAGCAAAGGAAACTCTGGTATTCTTCAGAGCAGAAATTTAACAGATGGTGTACAAGCTTTAGAGGAAGACAAATGGTGTCCCTTGGGATTATGATAGATAAACAAGGAGAAGGAGGGCAGTTATTTAAGAGAATGAAGCAATGCTTTCCTGGCTACAGCAAAGGGAGTGCTGGCCTGTTTTCCATGCTTTTGCCCAAGACCTGGAGTTGGCATGAAAAGCCACTTCTCACTTGGAAACAAAAGGCTATAAGGAGCTAGGGAATTGTCACCCCAAATGCCTGGAAACAGGGGGGGGGGAGGCAAATCATTCCAAACCTGTGTGGTGCCAGCCACCCTTCTTTGCCAGTACAAAACCTGCTTGAAAACGGCTCCTGCTAGACTCCGGTCTCTAGCTTGACCACTAAACATTAGGAATGTTAAGACAAGGGCCTTTGGTGCCCCCTCACACCACAACCCTTAATGTACGTTTGCCCCTTTCTCAAAGACATACTCAAAAGCTACACGTGAAAGGGGTTGATTTAATGTAAAACAAGAACATTTTATTTCTCCCTGACAGATGCTTGATGTCAAAACTTCATATATATTTTTTGTCTGGACGTGGAGGACAAAATTGCTCAGTGTGCACAGGTGACAGGTGAGCAGTGCGCTGACCTGCCCTTCGGACTGCCAGCCCAAAGCCAGCTGGTGCTGGTTACAAACAGCAACGGGTCTGGAACAACAGAACTGGGATAATGACCAGACAGACGTGAATACAAGAGGGAGCAGATGGTACGATGCTGTTGGCTGCACAAACATGCACTGGGCCCCCTGTGCTGGACCATGCATAAGGAAGGGTAGGCACTTCCAGCAGGAAGGGGGATTGACCGTGGGGCACCCCCTCCCTCTGGGCATTACCCCATGAAAGTAAGATTTGAGATGGTGAGGACGTTGCCCTGCTAAGACGACCCACAGGGAGCCACACGCACCACCACTTCGCGGTCGCCTTCTCGTTTCCTCCTCTTTTGCTGGGCCTTCCCTGCTCAGCTTTCTCCGCGTTTTGGCGCCACCTCTCAAGCACAAAGGGCTGCTATCTGAACCACAAGCCCTGGAGGTAGGGGGTAGTTGATGTGAGACAGAGAAGCAGGTGCCATCACGCACACATGGATCTTGTCACAGTCGGCTGTCATGCTGCAGACCTAAGAGAGGAGGAGAAACAACAAAAGCTTTTCAGCACAGTAAACCAGATGCAGGGGACCTCTTTGCCCCTGCCACAGTGTTTCGTGCAGCCCCCTGTATTTATGTGATAGTTCAGGGCCAGGCCCCCGCCACACAGCACTTGGAAAAAAAGCACAGGGCCATTGCGTGCAGAGCCAAGTGTGCCCTAAGCGCATTCCTCTCAAGCGCCTGTTGGTTTTGAAGTAAAACGTGGCCACTCCAAAAACAACATGGCGGTTTACAGCTTCTTGAGAATGATATAAAGGTCTGTGGAACTATAAAAGCTGGTGAATGGGAAGTACATTAAAAACCATCACCACCACCCAAGAACGACCTGGCAGGAAGCCCTGAGCTTGCAGAATGCTGGTGGTAGCTGAGCCTAAAAAGGAGAGATTGGAGAAAGGAAATTTCTAAAGCGGTAAAGAAGGGCGAAGGCTAATCATCCCTGAATCACCTTTTAATAAGAGCACCTTGAGACTAGGAATGTACATGTGTGAATTGGGGATGGGGCAGAAGAGAAATGGAGGAAAGGGGGAAATTATTCACTTGCTCAAACACCTGACAGCTCATATGGAAGGGAAGGGGGAGGGAATGCCTTCACAACCTCCAGAATTGAGTGCTTCCCATAAAACAAAAACAGGTTTCCAAACTTATTTACCCCACAGACCACTACGAAATTGCTAAGGGTTTTGAAAAACCTGATTTTTCTACTTGCTGCAACAAGTGTAATATGATATGCTAGATGATGCACAATTTAAAACTGCATTTTCATTGCTTCTTTTTTACGGTTTCAGAATGTAACACAATAAAATACAATATAAACAGTAAAAGCAGCAATGAAAAAGCAATAGGAATATTTAACGTGATAGATATGCCGTCTCCAATCTTCAACCACAATCTACAGATGTTGTGGACTACCTTATTGAAACTTGCAGACAACAATTTGGGAACTCCTGCTTTAAAGGATCTGGTTCTGGAGCTGGCAGCTGCTAGAGCATTATAGCACAGCAGGGAGAAGGTTGACCCGTGATAATGGGTGCTCATATAAAATATAACCATTAAAATATAATAACTCCTCTTTCAGATTATCTGGAGCCATGAACAAGACAATTCCCCTTTAGGGGTTGGGGAAACACATTTTGTGGTTGGTCCACTTATTCTTAATGTGACACTATCAGAAAGCCAATTTCTCCCTCTCAAGAATACATGGAACCGGATGAACATTAACACTGGTTTCCACAGCACAGAATTGCTTCTTTAAAAAACCACCAAAGTTTCACATTCATAAAATGAGACATGCTATTTAAAACAACAACAACAACAAAACACCACCGCACAATAGAGCTTCAGTACTGGGATTGCACAGCAAAGGGGTGAAGGACCACTGAAGAAATAGAAAAATCCCATATACCAAGAAGTTAATAGAATGGTATTTGTGTGTGTGTGTGTGTGTGTGTGTGTGCGCGCACACATATGCAGAGACTCGTGTGCCTAGCTCACAGCTGATGTACATAGCTTCATGAGAGACCAGCAGTGCTAAGAACACAGCAACACATGCCACTCACCTGTGGGCGGGGCAAGGCCATGTTGCCACTCATGTGATGAGAGGTGTGAAGTTGGAATTATCATCTGAACCCTTTTCGCTATCTGCTGACGGTTTTCTCCTCCTCCCACCTGCAATGTCAAGTAGTACACTGTTGCAGACCATCACCCAGCTTTAAATGGCAATGTTAATGTGAGGGTACAAGACCCTTCGGGCCTAACACATCAGGCACGACTTCACAGGCTCAGGGAATTTCAAGCAGATTGGTGGCTGGTGAATCTACAGCCTCTCAGTAGCTTCCTCCCTAGGAGCTGCGCCCCACCATCCCTCCCCAGTGGTGAGCAGGAATACGCTCAAGTGGTCATAACTGCACAGCTGCCCCCCATTTATCCCCTCCAGGGCCTTTGATGTGACTTACTAAGGGTCCGGAGTAACTTCTTGCCCAGGGGCTCCTCTGGGCCACTTGGGGATATGCTCATCTCCATTTCTCTGTTTGAAGGTTCAGGTTCCAGCCTGAAAAGGCAGCCCTCGTTTTCTGCAAGGCAACAATATCCAAGATAAGGTACAACACTCTTCTCTCCCTGTTCCTGGCCCACCTAAATGCCACCGTGCTGCCAACATACTTACTCTGCTGCGTGCTGGTCTCTAGGCAGCCTGCCACCTCCTCCTGGATGTGAGGGATTCCCTCCAGGTGCAGGAACACTGAGTCTGTTGGGCTCTTAAGATGCAGGTCTGAGTGGCTAACTACAAGGTTCAGAAGGAGAAACCACAGCAAATGTGTCAGGACATGTGTACATTTCAAGTGTGGGATACAGGGTGGCAACAAATCCAGGTGAAAGATGACCAGGGATAAAGTCAAAAGTGGGCTGTTATCAGTTAATTTAGCTTTCTCCCATTTGGCCTGGTTTTAATTCATATTGAGCCTTTGCTCCAGGATGGGCGCACAAGCAATTTACACATGCAAAATCTTTTTGTCAAAATCGGCAGTGAATGTGCTTCACCACGGTGTTCATTACTGTACACCATCGCACGGTCAGAACATGCCTCAAGCTGTACCTACTTCTCTCGTGCAGGAGGATGGCAGGGTCGTCCTTGGGGGTCTGTGGAGTGCCTCTGACGGTGGGTGCCTTTGTGGAATAGGCATCATTGAAAACCTCCATGTCAGGGGTCTGGGGTGAGCTATCCATGTGGCTGGCAGCCAGCGCATTCTGGTACTGCTGCCGTGTGATCTGGGCATGGGAGAGAGGGACCCATATATTCAGATGACTCGCTTTTGTTCATCATCGCCAAAATCTACCTTGCATCTTCTGCTACAACCCACATCCCCATCCCTTTGCAACTCAACTACCGGAAGTTCTTCCATTTCACTGCAACATCTCTTCCGCCTTTACTATCTTTAAAACTGTGCCACCTTCATGCCCTGCTAGTGGCTTTCCCATTGGCACCTGGTAGGAAACGGGGTGTTGGTCTGGTCCAGCAGCATCCGCCCTCAGGGAAAGACAGCTGTGTCTCAGCAACCAAAGGATTACAAGGATGCCTGAACCTGCCTCAAAACAAACATGTCTACAGAAGCCCAGAGCCTTGCAAGTTCTGTGTGATGTGCTATTTGTCAACCCTCTCCCTTCCATCTTTGTTTCTTTATCAAACATTTATCAGCCCTGCTTAGGGAACCTTTTAATATCTGATGAATTATTGTATTTTAATATTTTGCTGGAAGCCGCCCAGATGGGTGGGGTAATATATTATTGTTGTTGTTGTTGTTGCTCTGCCTTTTCATTTCCGTCCACCTAACTCAAGGCTGAAATCTCACCAGGGATCAGCTCTCTGTTCTGCATGCTAAAATAAAAAAATTCCTTCAGTAGCACCTTAAAGACCAACTGCCGATGTTACTTGACTGTTCAACTGATTAACAGCTTTTACATATAGGACAGCCTTGTACCACAAAATGCCCAAAGAAGCGGCAAGGAGTCTGCACTTGCGCCAGTCACCCAGTCCAGCAAGATACCTTGACAAACTGCACATCACAGAGGATGTGCACGGAGTAATCTGGCGTGTAGATGTTGTTGCTGCTGCTGTAGAGCTGGGTACTGCTGCCTCCATAGTCATTGCGCTCTCGGATGGGGGACTCACCCGAGCGGTTTAATCCACTGCAACGGGATGGTGACTGATTCACTAGAAACAAAGAGGAAGCAGTGAGCAAAACCATTATCCCTCCCAGTGAAGAGGCTATGGCTAAAGTGCAGGCTCTTGGGGAAGCATTTCTCAAGTCCCTCCTCATGTAAATTTGGCCACAATCACCTCCAGCCACGAAATCCACGGCAGTCTCAGCCCAAAACATTTTGCAGGCGGACAAAATGTACCCTTTCTGTTTCCATGCAGCTGTCAACTAGGCTGACAGCTGAATCTTCAAACCATGTTGATGTGATCAGGGTCCTCTATTGGCCCTGAAGCAGCAGGCTTCATGAAGTACATGCATTCTGCTGCTCGAAGTAACTGACTCACTTTGCCTAACGATAGGGCTGGCCTGACCAGGGTAGCTTCTGGGGTTAATGTCACAGGCTTGCTCAAGGAGAAAGAATGCTGAGCAGGGATGGGGCATGGCAGATAATAAATACAACAGGCAGCAGGGTTGAAGGGAGCAGCTTGCTTACGGAAGGATTTTGCCCCCACCCAACCCCTGCTTTAAACCAACATCTGCTCTTCCAAAAAAGCCAACAGCACGCAAGCCCACACCATGCTTCTCAAGCTGATTTGCTGCAAGACTATGCAGAAAGGATATTAGCAAGAGGAAAATTTGAGGGATTATTCACATGATGTGGATTCAGGTCACCACTGTAGCTCTGCCTGCTTCAAAAATAAGCAGGCTTGATGGGGAATAGAGTAAGAAGAGATTGAAGTAAAAACTGGAGAAACTGCTGGCTCTCTCTTGCTTGACAAGGAACAGAAATGGCTCAGTTTTTCCAAATGAGCCTGAGAGCATGTAACCGAGTCACTGAATAACATAACCCTTTGTCTACAGCAGTTTGGGCAGCACTGAGAACAAGAAGTGGGTTGTTGATCTGCTTAATTTCTTCTCCTGGTAGAAATTTGGGCACCTCAGTGGAAGATCTGCCTGTTTTAGCATGCACCCATCAACATGTTGAGGTGTGTGACCCCCACACGCTAAGAGAAGTGACTTTAATCAGGGCTCTAGTCAGCCTGGAACAGGAACCTGCTAGTACTGTTCAGGGGAGACCTTTTCCTACTCCATGCTGAAACTTTCCCTCCATATTGCTTTATGGTGCTCAAGGGGCTGGTTTAGGCATTGGTGATCAGCTGCCAAACTGAACAACTTATTACAATGTATTAAGGGGGTAGGTTTCTGAAAATTGAAAAGTAAGCATCCTCTCTCCTCTTCCACTCACTCCTCAAACTTCCCTGTGCAGTACAGGGAGGGGAGCTCACCTTGTTCATGAATGGCAATGGAACCCACCTGAGAGGTGAAAAAAGCAATGCCCACACCCTATTTAAGATTGTGTCTCTCCCGCCTATGAATAGCACCAGCCTAAAACCTATTAACACAGCACTTATAGCATTGGATTTCACTTCAGTATCCTTTGCTACTATCATTTTCCTCTACAACGCTGCCAACACCACACCTTCCTGTTTTCTTATTACTGCCAAAACTGGTTAACACTCTTTTCTTTCATTCTCTCCACTAACTAAGATTCATATTTTTAGCTTCATGTTTTCTGCAGCCTTATCCCCACCCTGTCTTTTGATTATTCTATCTTGCAACATTTCATATCACGTTCTCCACTTTTCTAATTCCCTTGATCCTAATCTCTTTCTTTCTTTCTTTCTTTCTTTTTTCTTTCTTGCCATAGCACATCAAACACCTTGTAGGATACCTACTGCAGTAACAAGAAGAGATTTGTAGCCCTTAATGAGTATTTATGGCAAGAGCTTTCAGAGACTAGAGCCCACATCATCAGATGCAGAAATGTCTCTAACAGTGACTTAAAAAAAACACCTTACTGCTTCCACAAAATTTTCCCAACAACACCTCCCTGCAATCCCAATTTCCTAATATTTTAACTGCTGTTTGTGTAAGATTTACACAGGAAATGCATATTTACCATTTTCACATGCAATCCTTGCTTTCCCCCTCTTCTTTGACTGGCACTTTCTTAGCTCGTTTCCCCCCAAAAGAAGGTCCCTCTCAATTCAGGCACCATACACATTGCTTGAAATTCTATTATCGAAATGAGGAAGCATGCACAGCTCAGCTGCAATAGTGAGACCACAACCCATCTCGTAAGGAGGTATGTCCCTAGACCCTAATTTTAGAACTGGCCAATTGAGTGTATTCCTTGGAATCTGTAGAAACATATACAGCACATTTCTGCATATGCACACATTTGTATATGGATGTGTATGCACATATTCTGCATATGCACACATGCATATTTGTAGGCAATATTTATTGTTTGCAGCTCCTCTATGTGTATGAAAAATTATGGGAAAGTGGCTATCCCTGCTGTTTTATGTGCAGCCTTTGATGTAGATCACCGCTCAGCACAGGCACATAGGTAACAGTTATGGAGAAGCACAGCACATGCAAAAATATGAAGAGTGTTCATTTCTGCACGCATGCAGAGTATATGCCGATATGTGGAATTAGAGGAAGAGCTCGCATTTAAGCACAGAATCATGAGGTTGCAGGATAGTGTAGTGTGTATTCTTCCATACTCTAAGGTGCAGGGCTGGAAAAAGGATCAGCAGGCAGCAGCATGGGAACTCTTGCTGGGTGCTATGTATACAGTTACCTGGGGAGCCAGCCAGAGATTCCCCTCTGCTGAAGGCGAAGGTACGGGACACGGACACAGGCACTAGATGGGGGCCCAGAATCAGGAGACAAAAACCAGGGGGCAGGAGAAGGAGCAAGGGAAAGGGTTTAGAAGGAACAGAAAAGAACTAGGCTGGATAGACAACAGTATTACAGCTCGGAAAGTTGCAAGCTGCTTACAGATATAGAGTGGAGCTGTCTTTCCTGCAGCTATTTATAAAGGGAACAGATAGAAGGGTCCGGCAGGCAAACTGCCAGATCTAGATCAGGGCCTAAGTATTCGTAGTATTGTAGGGTTATATTATGGAGAACCCTCTCCAGACTGGGCGGGGTGGGGAGTATAACCAGAATAAGGACCCTGAAAGGAGATTTCACTCCGTATGCTACCAACATTATTTCACAGACACAACGCCTCACCTAACATCATATTTAGGGCCAACCACACTTTTGTTTGCTGTGTGATTTCAAATCATAGGTCAGGGGTAGGCAACCTAAGGCCCGTGGGCTGGATGCAGCCCAATTGCCTTCCAAATCCGGCCCACGGATGGTCCATGAATCAGTGTTTTTACATGAGTAGAATGTGTCCTTTTATTTAAAATGCATCTCTGGGTTATTTGTGGGGCATAGGAATTTGTTCATTTTTCTCTCTCAAGATACAGTCCGGCCCACCACATGGTCTGAGGGACAGTGGACCAGCCCACGGCTGAAAAAGGTTGCTGACCCCTGTCATAGGTGCTAGAGGGGTTTTGTTTGTTTGTTTGCTGAATCTGCAGATTGACATTTGTTCCGATTCTGGGTAAAGCTGGTGGGACCAGAAAAAGAAGAAGCAACGGCCCTCTTGGACCCATGATTTGAAATCATGGGACAAATGGAAAAAGAGGTTTTAATAAATATGTCATGAGCATTTGTTATAGAACCATGATGCAACTCCACCAATAACCACTGGGCGGCACCAAAAATATACATTATGGTATGCCGACAGGAGCAGGGTTGTTTCTCGGCATTCAAGAGAGATTATGGACCCAAGGTTAGGGGCCAATACTATTATTCCTACAGATTTTCCTTATTTGCATGGAGCATTACTGTCTTGAGGGAGAAGGTGGGTGTTCTGCATGTGAGCAGGGATATTTGTTATGCACACACAATGCATGCATACTTGGTCAAGTGACCACACATATTAAGGTATGTGCAGGACCAGCTCCAGCTTTTTCTGGACCCAGAACAGGAGAGATGTGGGCAGGAGAGGATTAGGGCTCCTCCACTTCATTGCCTCTTGATTGGCTGTCGAGACAGAGGAAGTGAATGAAGAGATAGGAAGGTGGGATGAAGAGCTGGATGCGGCCGAGGTTAGGACCCTTGAAAATAATGGCCAGCAGAGTCTCTGGGTGCAGTTTGGGAAAACTAGGACTGCCTGTTCTGGGCTGGGAAGGGGGATAGTGACAAGGGGCAGGGAATGTGAGAAAGAGGAGTGGTAGGAAGTCCAGTCTTCTATCCATAGACTAGGTGTTTCAGGGGATGTCCTGCCTCAGCTGTCCTGCTCCACATTAGCCACATCAGCAAAAGATTAGGTCAGGGAGAAAATACGTACACAAGAAAGACGACCCGGCCAGGCTGCCCATTTTGCGCACGTCGTTATCTGAAAATACAGGAGGCAGATGGAAGGTGAGTCTCAAGTCTGAGCTTTGTAGTACCAGCCCTACCCAGTACAGGGAGGAGACCCTTTCTCTGAAGGGTATGGAAAGCCAGGGTGGTCATACCAGTTGCAGCCTGCCTGGACTAGCCACAGATGATTGGCAGTCCCTGCTACAGAGATGCTTTTAGTGTATCTCACAAAGTCTGCCAGCTGACAAGGATAAGAGAGCACCCCTCTCACAGACACTGCTCCTTCTGACTTTCCATTAATGTTTCCCATACTGCCGTTCCAAAAATGTTATTGGGGGCGGGGGGGGGGGGGCTTGTTCTTGCACATCTACATGAGAAGCCATATAGATTGCTGCCAACCATGTGACTTCCACTTAACCACTGGCCATTTCCCTCTGGTAAGGCTGTTCAAACTGTACATGCTCAGGTGGCTGCAGCACAGAATTTGAGTTCATGAATACCTGAAGTCAAAACACTGTACTTGGGGGAAGCGTTTAGGCCTTATGGAGAAGAGCATTTGATGGTGTGGGCTTAGCGCCTCCCAAAAGCTCAGGGCAAGGGCCAGAAATGAAAGGCTGCCAAGTTGGGCAGGGGTGGGGGAACTGCCTTTTAGCAGTGGGCAGAGCAATGAACCTAAATTTCACCCTTGTACAGTAGGCTAGTTTCTGCACACATCCCTCCACCTCTCTCTACCTTCCATATGGGGAAGCAAGAGGCATTATCAGAGTTCAAGGGACCCTCAAGGAGGGTGCTGTCTGGGGAAGAATCCTAACAGGCCAGATAGACAGGCTGGGAGGACTACGGCTGGCCCCCAGGCTTGTTTAGCAGAGTTACCAAGCCTTCTCCATTACTTTTGCTCTACTTTCAGACCTTTGCATTGCCTCTTCTTTTGTTCGCTTTCTGCCCTATTACAATTTGCTAACTCTGCATTTCTGTGAAAAGCCAAATGCTGCCGTCAGCAAAAGCGCCTTCCTTGGGGCTTCCCTCAACTCATTCTGTGGCTGGCTCTGTATTTTTACCTGAGCAGACAACAGCCATGATAGCTGGGACTCCGTAGTATGTGAAGGCTCCATTCTCAAAACGCAGGCCTTCCTTCCCCACTTCCACCTCCACCTTCCCCTGAAGAAGCATAAAAAGAATGGAAAGGCAACTCAACCCTTGTCCTCACAATCTTTGGTCATTCATTAAAAAAGAGAGAGGAAGGAAAACAAAGCCAGTGCACCTTAGCAAAATTGCTTTGAACCGAAACAAAGACTGTTTGCTCAGATAGTGTGGATGTTCCTTCATAAAAGTAGAAAGCAGAAGGTGTGAGCCAAGGTTGTTGGGGCATCAGTAGGAAAAAACACAGGATAATGGGAGACACAAACAAGTTAGGAGTGAGGGCCCCTTGACAAACAGAGAGCCCAGACCTGATAGGCTTGAAGTGACTGCCTGATAGGAGTCTGAAGCATCAACAGAAGGGACACAGGAAGAATGATTCCAGCGTTGGGGGTTAAGGATAAAAGCCAGCCTTGGGCAGGGAGAAAAGTATACTGGAGTATCTAGTGGCTGGCTGCCATAAGCCAAGCTCAAGCTAACAAGATGTTTGTTTCCTCCAATATTGATTTGTAAACAACATATTAAAACAGA
Source organism: Zootoca vivipara (assembly GCF_965207765.1). NCBI lineage: Eukaryota > Metazoa > Chordata > Lepidosauria > Squamata > Lacertidae > Zootoca > Zootoca vivipara. The sequence goes on along the minus strand of NC_142588.1, from coordinate 56,081,991 downwards.
GAGAAAAGGTTAGTATTACCTGTTGGCAAGGCTCTGGCACACTAGTTTTCTTACAAACATCACTAAACTTGCAGTCTATTATAGATGAGGCTGAATATGCAGGTGAAAGTGTAGGGAAAGGCTGTGGCTCATCTGCCTTGGACACAGAAAGTCTCTGGTTCAATCCCCAGCATATCCAGGTAGGGCTGGGACAGACTCCTGCTTTAAACCCCGGAGAGTCACTGCCAGCCAGTGCAATACTGATCTAGATGCACCAGTGGTCTCGCTCAGTGTAAGACCATGGGCGTAGCCAGGGGGTGCGGGGGAGCTGCCCCCAATCAAGTAAATAAATTAAAAGACTTAACTGACCAATTGCATCACAGATAACTCGTTTCTGCCCCCCCCCCCAATAAATCCTGCGATGCCCATGTGTAAGAGGACTTCCTATGGGTGGTTCGCCGGTAGCAAATTTAGAACATCGTCAACTTTAGCGCAAAAGGACTGGAATCCAACACTTTATTCCTTTATCTAGGCTGCAGCACTTTTAAAATCCAGCTGGGGAAGTAAGGCCTCGTAGATCCAAGGGGTGTGTGTGTGTGAGAGAGAGCTATACTTAGCAGTCTCTTCACTCTCCAGGACTATGGATTCTCAAGGAATGTTTGACCAACCTGTAGGATGAGCACGAAGTAGTCAACTGGCCGATTGCGCTGGAAGAGGTAATGTTCAGGGGCTCGCCTGTTCTTGTGGTCAAACTTCATCTCTTGGATGACGTGCGGGTGTTTGAGCAGCCGCAGCAGGATCTTCTCTGAGAGATACGGGGGCTTGAAGGGCTCGACCTCTGCAAGGGAAAAATGGGAAAGGAAAGCATTTTGAGGTTTGTGAGATGGGGCTTTACGCCTTCTATGACCTGCCAATGACAACCCAAAATGGTGACCAAGGGTGGCATGGAAACTCAAGGAGACAGAGGGAATTCTCCAGTTCGGAGACTGGAATCAGGCGGTGCAGGTTTGGCTTAGTTTTATTGGGGAAGCTGCTAGCCATGGCAAAATTTGTGCCCTGCACGCATCAACTTCTCTCTCCAGATTTAAAAAATGGGAGCTCAAATAATTTCCACTGTACCCGGCCTAAAGCAGGCCGAATCTTGAGCTGGGAAAGCTGAAGAGTATAGCTCCTTGAGGTATGCAGGCATCATGGCAGCTGACAGCACTGGCTCAAGGCAAAGACTGGACCCTCATCATTAAAGGTGCTTTGGAAAGGCTGGGTACCTGTGGCCATGAAGCGGTGGGTGGCCAGTAGCAGCTGCGGGGAGATCTTCACCTTCATCTCACTATCCGAAAGTCGGAAAATGGAGAAGTCATGAGGTTTCCGACCCCGGTGCGGGGCCCGTTCCTTCTTCCGATTGTCAGCTGAAAGTCAGGGTAGCAAAAACAGTGTTATGGCCCTGCTGATCTACAAATGGTGCCCTGTCTCCATCTCTTCTCCCCCTGAACCTGAAAGCAAAACAAAGCTGATGATTTCTGGGACTCTAGATAGACAGCTAGAAGATTTCAAGTGTATGCAACTCCTCTTCCCTTTCCTCAAATCTTTTATTCGTTGAGTGCATGATGGGCTGGGGGAAAGTTCTGAAACTGGAACCTCCTGTCTGCAAACTCAAGAATTCCTAAGACGGGTGACATTTGTGGATTTCTTGAGCCATCTTGATATTTTTATAGGGCAATGACCAGTAAAATGCAGGTACTGTACACATTTCCCCTGCTCTGCATACCAAGGAGTTCCCACTACACGTTCCAACGTTTCTTCTCTCAAGGGCAACACAGAGCAGTTGTTTTATAATATCTGACAAGCTGCACATCATGAAAGCACAGAAGTGCAGAAACTAGTTGTGGTGAGATGAAGGTATTCTGTACAACCTCAGGAGCAATCTGTTAATTCCTCTGTGCCTCAGAGCTGAATCATGACATTGAAACAAAGTCTGAAGACATGGCTTCCTTGACCGACAGCTCTTTCCCAGTGTTTCATTAATTAAGCCATTAGTATGTAACCCTTTAGCCAAACGGTTCTGATGCAGGAACATTGCCTCAGACCCTTGTGGGAAGCAGCAGCTTCACTTTCTGTCAAGCAACGAGATCCGTAATTCATAAAATCACAGTGAGAAAATTAAAACTGGCTCTGACTGAACTTGCTTCTTGTTTGAGGGTTGGGGGAGCAGTCACCTCTGTGCTTCAAAATACTCACTGTAGAGGTCTGTCTCATCCAGAATCTCAGATTTGATTATCTCTTCAATAACGTCCTCAAGAGTGACGATTCCCATCACTTCATAGAAGGGGTCTCCTTCCCCTTCATTATTCACCCGCTGCACAATTGCCAGGTGTGATTTACCTGCAATGAGAGAATGAACACAAGCAGGCTGAGCAGTAGTTCGAGTGAACTGCCCCACTGCACCCAACAAAAAGGAGTTAAAATATTTGAGGGCCCATTGACTCAAGTGCTCAGTTGGGTATCAATCCTCTCTTGAAATGAGTATGCAAAGCAAAAGCACTCCATTCTATCCCATCCGCGCCAAGGACAGGTAAGCAATGTATACCTAGGGAATACATTCTATTCGGTGTGGAATGAAAGGGCTGTGACCTGAATGGGAAGGTGTCATGATAGTTGGTACAGGTGAGAGGTCCATAACGGTGTGAAGGAAGAGAGTAATGTCAAGGAAACAACACTGATTCTGTGACAATACAAAACATACAATCAGGCGCCCTTCAGCAATGAACCAACCCGATGCCCCATCCTATTCTTACGCTGAAATCAAGATTAAAGTATTACAGAAAAGGCCATTAATTCAATAACTCTTCAATAAACACCCAAGGAACCATTATGGGTGCCCAGGAAGATGCTATGGGAGCTGACTAGGCTTCCAACTTCACAAGGCGTGTGAAACAGCTACAGTCGTACCTCGGGTTACGAACACCTCGGGTTATGAACAACTTGGGTTACGAACTGCGCAAACCCGGAAGTATTTTTGCCGCGCGCGCGAAAATAGTGCTTTGCGCATGCGCAAAATGGCGGTTCGGGACTTTTTTTGGGTTACGAACTTTTCGGGTTACGAACTGCGACCCGGAACGGATCGTGTTCGTAACCCGAGGTATTACTGTAATCATATGATTATTATTCTAATGTGATTAAAAAACAAACCCTGACATTCCATTTTTAACAGGGCCTGAGCACTGAAACAAAGAACGTAGGTCCAATGGTCCTGGAAGAAACATGTCAGGTTCCAGACTTACCTCTCATTTTCTATATGATTCTCTTCCCCTAGAGCATTGCACCTAACTCTGAGAAAATGCTGGCAGCTGCTCTTTTCCATGTATGCTGCTTTAAGAACATTTCAAAGCATCTAATTGGGGAATAATTTGCTAGGAAGTAGCACTACTGAGAGGAAAGCAAGCTGAACATGACTCAGCAAGATTGTGCTCGGCTTCATCAAAAGGAACAATGAAGACAGGCCATGAGATGTCCTATTTAGCATTGGCTGCATCTCAGCTTCCATACTGTGGGTAGTTCTGAAAGCTGCTTTCAAATATTTCTCAGCAAAGTGGAGGTGAATGAGAGCCAAGATGCACAGATCTAATAAATGCTTAGCCTTGGTCTCTCTGCTGTTAAGAAGTGCAGACCCATTATCTGTTAAGACTGGGTCTGTTAAGCTTTTCCTACCCACCCTGATGCTTTCTGATCACCAACATGACAGCATTCGAAGGTGCAGCTTCCTCTGTGTGCCCATTCGATTTAATACTAAATTAGGTGTGAGGACTCCTTTGAGTTCATTCCATCTGCTCACACAACTGGGTACATTTCAATGTATGTACTAACCCCCTCATCAGTTTTTGAGAGAAGCAGTTGTTGCTGTTTGCCCCAAGGCTTCTGAACTTCTTCAACTGTACTGCAGAGGCAACTTCCAAAAGAATGATATTTAAAAAACAAACAAACGAAAAATTCCCACAATTTCAGCTGCTGCAGCAGCTTTGGCACCAGATATCACAAGGTTCACAATAAAATTGTGAATGATGGTGACCCTGAACAACATCAATGGGTATTAATGATTTCCATATGGCCAGAGCAAAGCTGAACAGCGTCAGGGGAGCCTGTACTGCACACCTGGAGATTAAAGAAGGCAAATTCAAGACCAAACATAAAACTCCCTGCTTTTCAAAAGGGCAGCTGCTTTAGATTGCCTGTGTCTGGCACAAACAGCTGCAACTCAGCCAAGTGACCCCTAGCATCACTGAGGGATGACTAAGTAGAACCACCACTGGACAAATCTTAAACATGGGATTACTCTGGTTCAGTGTGCACACATATCCCTAACAATTAAGGTGCACAATGCTAACTGATGAGAGGTACAATACTGAACACAAAATAAGTTGTCTGATGCTATGTTTATATAGCAAAACTACAACCTTAGTTCTCTCTCCCTAACAGCAGCACTGCAGGATGCCACATACTCATTTCCAATCCCAGTTAAGTCTAGTGCTATTTGGCCCATCTTTTTCATTTAGTTGGACAATCTATACTTGGAATGGGAAATATGTGGTCCTCCGGATGTTGTTGGACTACAGTTCCCATGATCCTTGACCACCGGCTGCCCTTGCTGGGGCTGATGGGAACTGGAGTCCAACAGCATTTGGAGTGCCACATTGGAATATTGGCTATATTGTTCCCTACTATTTCTTGCACCTTTTTCTGTTCTGTTTTCCCTCTAACAACCTGGTATCTAGCAAGCTGCAGATTCCTACTGTAGCTTTCCCCTCAGAGATACAATTTTCAGAACCCTTAGCCAACTATAGTTCCCAGGATTCTTTGAGGGAAGTCATGTCCTTGAAATGTGCACCAAATTTGCCTTAAATGCCTAGTGTGGATCTGTATATATGAGAGGTGCTGTTCTGTGTGATATTTTAAATTGGTGTAAGAGAAGCCAATTTAGCAGCTATCTTGTAACTGCAGGCAGGTGCACAGATCGCAATGGGAGGGGCTATTTTCAGTAGACTCTCTGCTGAGAACTGGTCCATAACTCAGTAGTAGAGCACATGCTTTTCAAGCAGAAGGTCTCAGGGTTAACTCTTAGTATTTCTAGATAGGATTAATAAAGAGCCCTAGCCAAGATCCTGGGGAACTGCTACCAGCACCAACCTAGATGGACCCATAGTCTGACTTGGTAGCTTCATATGCCCACAGCAAGTATATCATGCTGTATTCCTAACACTCAGCCGGAATAGGCAGATTATAGCATAGTCATCTTCCTTACAAGAGTTGCTGAAGGCAAGGAACTGGCAGACCAGGTTCAGGCTGCTATGAAAGGAGGGCTAAATGGCAAATGCATGAATCACTCAGCTAAGAGCAGAATATTCAGTACATATGAGTTTATGCACAGTGGGTGCAGGTGGGTTTTTTTTGGGGGGGGGGGCTTAGGCCTACACAGCAATGCATTCCTTCCCAAGCAGCTCCAGGAGAGCATTGCTTACTCAGTTAGGTCTAGGGAATATTAGGATTGCATGAGCCATGCATGACAAGAACACAGAAACAGACAGACCCACCCTTGCACCTCTCCCAGGAGTCCAGCCACATTACCTAGGCAGGACAAGACTAAGCTAAGACAATAGGGCAGGCCAGGGCAGGAGGGGGCAATGTGGAGTCCCAGGGTACCTCGCAAGCAGGGCACGCAGGGAGCAGAGAGGCATGTGATGCTGGCGGGAGGCGAGCGGCTGGGGCCCCGGGCCCTCACCCGTCTTGAACTCCTTGAGCAGAACATCTAGGCGAGTGTCATGGAAGACACAGTGCAGCGGGCGGCGGTAGAAGCGGGTGACCGTCTGCAGCGGGGTGCAGTCATCGGGATCCACGAAGGCCAAGTCCTTGACGAACAGCAAGTCGACAATGTTGTCACGCCGCTCGCCTTCGTAGACCGGGATGCGTGTGTAGCCTGAGCGCAGGATCTCGGAAATGGTGGCAAAGTCCAGAATGGCATCCGAGTGCAACATAAAGCAGTCACTGAGGGGCGTCAGGATGTCCTCCACCATCTTGGTGCGCAGCTCCAGGGCGCCTTGCACCATGGCCAGCTCCTCGCTCACCAGGTCATGGGGCTCCGCAGCGCGCAGGGTCTCCAGCAGGCGCTCCCGCGTGGAGAAGATGCTCAGCTCCTGGCGCAAGGCCCAGTCCAGAAGGCGGCTGAGCGGGTAGCAGATCGGGAAGGTGGCGGCCATGAGCAGGCGGGTGAGGAAGAGCGTGTGCGCCGCGATGGCGAGCCCGTGGCGGGAACACACCGAGTAGGGCAACACCTCCCCGCCCAGGAAAACGACCCCGGTGCAGATGAGCACCGGCAGCCAGGGCACGCCTTGGCTTGCCTCGGGCAAGGGGCTGTGCACGGCCTGCAGCGAGGCGCACAACCAGCCCGCCAGCGCGGCGTTGGCGCCGGCCTGGCCGAGCAGCAGCGTGCACAGGAGGTAAGTGCCGCTCCCGCCGCGGCCGCGCGCCGCCTCCACCTTGCGCGCCTGCTCGCGCTCGGCGGCCGAGCCGCTGTTGCGCAGCACGCGCAGCTCCATCGGGTCGAGTGACAACACCGCCAAGCGAAGGCCGCTGAAGAGCGCCGACAGACCCAGCAGCACCAGCGCGCCCAGCACCCGCAGCCACCCCTCGGCGGGCAGCGGCACCAAGCCCGCCGACAAGCCCGCGGCCGGCGCCTGCACTTGCAGCGCGAAGCCGCCTCGCGCGCCGTGCAGCTGCCACGCGCGCCCGTCCCAGGCGCACAGTGAGAAGCGGCGCCCCTCGGGCCCGGCGCCGGACTCGCCCTTGCGCGGCTGCCGGACCCTCACCTCGGCCAAAGCCGAGCCGGCCGAGCCCCCGGGGAGCAAAGGCCCTAGCACCTCCACATCCGAGGCCCAGGCGCTGCGCTCCGGGCAGCGCTCCGCCTTGGTCGGCTGCTCGACGAAGACCAGCCGTCGCTCGATCTCCTGCCGCGGGCCGCCGCTGCCGTCGCTCGTGTTGCCTTCGGCCGCCGGCTGAAAATAGACGCGGAGCAAGAAGCGGGAACCCTCCACGGCCCGCAGCGCTCCCCCTTCGAGCCATACGCGCCCCGGGGCCGTGCTCTCCGGCCGCAGCCCCAGCAGCCACGCCGCTCCGCCAGGGGGCCGCGGCGATAGCGAGAAGAAGAGCAGCAGCACCGCGCCTCGGCTCCGGCCCCAGCAGCAGGCGCTGCGGCGCTCCAGCCCGGGCCCCAAGCGGCTCCAAGCCTGGCCGACCATCCTCAGCATCCCGTGCGCGCGGCTCCAAGCAGGGCTCCGAAGGGCAGCCACCGGCCGCACGTGATACTGCAGCGGCGGCGCGGGGGGGTGGGAGCGGCTGCCGGGCCACGTGGGCGTGGGGCGGGCCGGCCAGCCCCTCGGTGTGTCTCATTGGCCGAGCGGCGCCCGGCTAGCCCGCCCACGGGCCCCCCGCGCTGTCCGGGGCCGAGAGCGTGCGCGGGCGAGGCGGGAGGCGTGCAAATGCTCGGCGCCCTCCGGATTCAGGCGGATGCAAATTGTTGACTTCGAGTCGGAGTTCGAGATTCCGCCCATCATCCGTTGGCCTGGTCCCTTGTGACGTCGCGGGACGGGGCAGGGGAGGGTGTTGTCCAAGGAGTTCGTTCGGCCGTCTGAGAAGGTGTCTTGGTGTACAGCAGAAGTACGGGTGCCGTGGGTCTCTGCTTCTCACATTGCTGCTCCCTTAGTGGGATCGTAAGGCTTGGAGGAGGAGGAGGAGTAGAAGGAAATCGGATCCTGGAGCAAAGAGAGTAGTGGATTCTGTGCATATATTATAGCGGATGGGTATGAAGCTCGTGATTGCTGCCTAATTACTTGCTTTAATCCGCTGGACAAAATGAATGTAGACATGGGAGGTTTCATTTTTTAATGCAATGAAATAATATGAATTTGTCAAATCCTGCAGATACCGAGGGGCTCAATCAGACCTGACGAAAACAAGTAATTATTAACCCACAAGTGTGTTTTTAATCAGTGGTTCCCAATTAGGGGTCTGGGGATCCCTGGGAGTTTGTGGCCCCATCCCTTGCCTCCTGTGCAACTATTTTTTTGTCATTTTTCATAGTAATATCACAAATTTTATGGTCTGTTTTAGCGCTGTGCAATTTTTCAATATATTGGCCAAAATCGGTTGTGAAATCACACCACAATAACACTTTTTGACCTGACAATGTGCAGCAATATATCACTCCTTGTGCAAGGGAGACCAGGGCAGCTGATTTCAAGGTGCTGTCGGTATTGCACAATGATTTCAGCTGATAGCACTGCTGATCTGAGCTGTCTTCCCTAATGCTGAAGGCAATTCAGTCCTTTGCAGAAAAGACTGCTCTGTGTGTGCGTGTGTGAGAGAGAGTTGGTCATTTTGAGGGAAGAAAGGAAAACTAAATTTCTAGCCCAAACAAGGGTGGTTGTGCAAATTGGGAGAAGATGGTGTGGAAGTGGGGGCTGCATGAGTCATTCTCCTGGCATTGGCTGCCTGTTGAAGAACTGTCCATTTGCTACTAATTCCTTAGGGAAGGTTGTAGCTACAGTGGTACCTCTACTTACGAATAACTCTACTTACGAATGTTTCTACTTATGAACGGAGCTCCGTCCGCCATCTTGGAAGCGGTTTAGATAGGATTTTTTCTACTTATGAATTTTTAGATAGGGTTGCTTCGACTTACGAATTTTTTCTCCCAATGCATTCCTATGGGATTTGACTTACAAATTTTTTCGACTTACAATTGTGCGTTCGGAATGCATTAAATTCCTAAGTAGAGGTACCACTGTACATGGAAGAGCATCTGCTTTGCATGCAGAAGGTGTACTTGAGTTAATAATTCCTGGCATCTCTAGGTAGGCTTGTTAATGTCCCATCTGTAGCCCTAGAGAGTTGCTCCCAGTCAGTGTAGATAGTACTGTACTGTACCAAAATAGGTAGACCAATGGTGTGACTCAACATAAGGCAACTTGCTATATTCCTGTGCTTTTCTGTTAATAAGGCAAATACTACAAAGAGGCTATAAATGCTCAGATGTGAAGCACATCCAAAGTCCTACCTCACAATCTGCTTGTGCCATTTGGATGCCAGGACATTACAGGCACCTTCAGCCACTGTCTCTCTCCAATGGTCCCTTTCTTTTTGGAAACTGTGAGCTCATTTCTCTAATAAGCTCATTTTTGCTATCTTGGGATGGAAGAAAGGGTGGGATACAGATGTAAGGAAGGAAATAAATAAATAGTGCTAAACTGCACACCTTACCGTATAGAATTACGTTTTTACTTGTAGAAGGTGTGCCATTTGCCCTAGCAGCTAAGGGGGCATTGCTTGAAATGACTACTGCCAGTAAAGTGCCAAGAGAAAATTGTATTACTAGCCCATCCTTAGGAAAGATATCTATCTGGCAAAGCCCTTTGTGAAGTTATTCTGTCTTGCTAACAAAAACCCACATTTGTGAAAAACATGTTAGTTTAAATGATTCACTATAGCCTCAATCCTTTGCTGGTATTATGAAATCAGCTTAATCTCTAATCTGGTTAGACTAAATCTGTCCCCGTCTTTCTAAATCTCCAGGACTTAATATAAGTGTTTAGAAGTAAGTTTCGCTGAAATTAATAGGAATACTTCCAAGTTAAGATGCTTAAGATCAGGGTACAATTAATTATTTTTCCTAGGAATAAAACCCTTTATTTTTCATAATAAAAACATGTTTATTATATTCACATCCCACCTTTCTGTCCCAAAGTAAATGAAAACGATTTTGCATTTGTTGGTTTGTTTGATTATTTGTTTCTTAAAAAAAAAAGAATAGACGAAGAACCAAATGAAAGAACATCAACAGACAGTACATTCCTATACTGCAATTATACTCAAGATGGTGATATGCTAGAGAAATGCCAGTGTGGTACATGCTCAGTCCAGGACATGGGGCAACCGTGGGGAAAAATATTTAAAATCCAAGGCAAAATGCCAGCACTGCTCTCAGTATCCTTGGCTACATTGCCATTTCTCCTAATCCCAGGATATTGTGGAGATGACAGCATCCCTACACTGCCCATAAATGGAGAGAACCAACCAGTGTCAGTGACCTGGGGACCTGGCTGTGCCAACACCATGTCACCTCAACACACACATAGCATCCACAGTGATGCCACAACGTGCAACCACCCATGTGAGGCCCAGTGCCATAGGTATCAAACACAATTCCTGTGATACCCCAGGCAGACTCACATATGCCAACAACCACCACCCCAGCCTCAGGATGCTGGCAGCCCATGGGACTGATCTCAACCTGCCCACTACTAGTTCACTTTAGAGAGAGCAGAAACTGGAGAAGCCCAGGTAGTATCCCTCTCTTTGTCCTCCCAGGAGTCCCATCCTGAAGCCAGTGTGTACTAGGGTGGGGAAAGGGGACCCTAACCGCCAACTGGGATACATTGATGAAAGCAACAAAACCATAGGCACAGAGATGAATGCAAAGGCCTGTTTTCTACTCAAAAACAGGCCTTTGCATTCATACCAGTGATGAGAATCAGTACATGTGAATAGCATATGGATGTCTTAATAATTGATCACAAGCTGACCATGGGTTAGCTGAATGATCTGGCTGCTAAAAAGTTAATGCAATCTCAGACATTGTAATAACAAAAGCGTAGTATACAGGAGATGCAAAGCAGGAATTACATTCTGTTTGGGGCTGGGGTGGGCTTTGATCACTCTCCACCAGATATACTCCAGTTTGCCAATTCTTATTTTAAAATGTGGTACCCAGAACTAGATAGATGAGTCCAGAAAATGATTATATGATTATATCGCCCAGTAAAAAGTGAGTGACTGAAGTGGGGCTATTCGGCAATAAACACCCAGTGTGGAAGTACCCAGATCAGAAGAGATGCCATAGAAAATATGCTCTGTATTGCACTATATCAGCCTCTAGCTGGCATAATATTTGCAAACAACTCTGTTAGGTTTGGTTCTCTGCTTGTTAGAGCCAAACTTTCTTTCCCTTCTGTGTTTTCATGTCGGAATGAAATGTTTGCACAATAATTTTTGCTTCAGGTTTTTAGCAAAGAGGTTTCTGTAGCCCTTTTGTTTTAAAGATGTCAGAATTGCTTTGACAGAGATCAGGCTGAAGACCCAACTAGTCCATCCCTTCTCCTGTTCTAATAGCTGCAGTAAGATGCTCCATTCACAACTGGGGTATGTGGAAGGTAAATACTTCCTGTTTTTGTCCCCAACATTTGGTAGCTAAACATGAAGGTTCTTAATACTGTAATAGTAATAATAGTAATTCATTTGATAAAATGTATATACTACATAATTGTAAATACCGGTAAAAAACAAAGAAACACCCCAAAACACCCCAAAGAAACGCCCATTCAAAATACCGGTATTAGTGGAGGGGAATGGCATTCTACCCTGGTTAGGGCTGCATCTTTATGTAGCCACTTCTTCTTCTTCTTTCTTTGGCGATCACTCGTAGCCGAGTAAGATTGTCTTCCATAAACACGATTTTAACAATGAGTCCGTAAGTGACTGTGGAGGCCAATTCTGGATCCACACGTCCTTCCACAGTGGGGGCATTGGTTTCTGGGCGGGAGTTGATCACGGCATGGATTTACCAAGTGTGCCTTCCTCTTAGTATGTTTCTCCCTTGCCTCCTGAGTTCGAGTGTCTTCAAAGCCCATAGCTAATTAGACAGTGCACCTGACACAATGACATGGGGGAGTGAAAAGTTTAGACAAGACCAGAGCCAATGCATACATCCATATACTGCATTTGTTTACCTGGGCCAGGGAACAATCTTTGGTGTTCCCAATACAGTTACACAAATCAGTGAATTTGTATTGCTGATTCCTTTAGTTTTCACAGAATCCATGGAACAAGGAGAGACATTAGGGGTTGTATTCATTGTAGAGCCAAGCAGATCACTGGTCAGTGCAAGGATTTATCCTTGAGCAATGGAATGATCTTCCCCTCTCCTTCCCCTGTACCCCCCTCAATCTCTCCTGGGTTTCCCCTCAACCCTCCAGAGCAGATTATGGAATGGTGTGGGGTGTGCATGAGGGAGGGGGTGGAATTTCCCTTGCACTATTGCTAATCCCTGTGGTATAGTAGCTCAAAAGAATGTAATTGAATGCCACCCTAAGTCATCTAATTGGACCTCTTTCCTTAGGATGATGCTATTTATTTTTAGGATACTGTACCTGATGAATTACAAGGCACCACTGCAGTTTGCCAGAATCTTTGGAAATTAGTGACATGCGACTGGCCTTCTCTTCAAGTCCGCTCAGTGGTGTAGTGGAGCAGGGATGAGCAGAGTGAAGCACCACTGCTAATTTCACTGCCATGACAATAATATCATCTCCTGGAGTGCTGTTTGCTACTTGTGTACATAGGGACACAGGTGGCGCTGTGGTCTAAACCACTGAGCCTCTTGGGCTTGCCAGTCGGAAGGTTGGCGGTTCAAATCCGTGCAATGGTGGTGAGATCCCGTTGCTCTGTCCCAGCTTCTGCCAACCTAGCAGTTCAAAAGCACACTAGTGCAAGTAGATAAATAGGTACCATTGTGGCGGGATGGTAAACTGTGCCTCTGTGTGTTCTGGCACGCATCACAGTGTTCCGTTGCACCAGAAGCAGTTTAGTCATGCTGGTCACATGATATGGAAAGCTGTCTGTGGACAAACGTTGGCTCCCTCAGCCTGAAACGAGATAGTTGCTCTTAGTATAGTTAGTATAGTATAGTTAGTATAGTATAGTTAATAAGTATAGTATAGTATAGTATAGTATAGTATAGTATAGTATAGTATAGTATAGTATAGTTAGATAGTTGCTCTTAGTATAGTTGCCCATAGTTGCTCTTGACTGGACTTAACCAATCAGGGGTCACTTACCTTGCCTATGTAGCAGATAGGTTTTTTATTGGAGGGAAGCCCACCAGGTAAGCTAAGCAGAGGTTGCATGCATGACAATGGATTAAATCACTTCTGTTTTGTCCCTTTGTTAGGACCAACCAAAATGTCACAAATTAGAGAGCAAGCTTTTGAGTCTGCCAGCACTCGTCATGAGGATGTATGTTTGACAAAGTATTTTGGGGGAGAAGGTGGAGAAAAAAGTTTTTTTGGTCCAAAAATAATTTTTGCTGCATAGTTTACAGCAACACCACTGGTTTTGTTATTGGAATGTATCGCTGAATGTACAAGATGCAGCTTTACATTCAATATAATGGCAGCTGTACTAAAATTTATTGATGCTACATTCTTTTTTAAAAAAAGATTTGGGCTGCACTTTAACATTTGCCCCTTCCCTTCTTTGAGCCTTTATTCTGGCCTCCCTTTCCCACTCTGTATATTGAAAATAGCTGGAATAACCATAAGGTGGCTCCCTTTCTCCATAACACAGACTCTGCAGATCTGGTGGTTTTCAAAGAGTGGGCTGTGAAGTTCTTTAGGAAAGCTGACTAGCAACTGTTGTGATGCTTGTGTTACCATATTGAAGAGAATAATTTTTCATTGTGGCTGAGTCTTTATAGGAAAAATCAATAAAAATAAGAGTGTCTGCAGAACCCAAAAGCTGTGGTTGATCCTTGCCTGTATTCATCTCTCTCTCTGTATATGGAAAGTAATGTTTTTCATGGCAGCAGTATATATATAAAAATGAAGATTCAGGGTTTTTTAATGGCAGATTTTCCAACTGCACAAATTCCCCATCAGACAACCCACAGTTGGGAAAAAGAAGAAGCTGAATCAACACAAAGTGTGCATTGCTTCTTGCTTGCAGCATGTGCCTGTGGTTTTCCCAAAGGAATCAGTACTTATCTACTGAAAAGTGACAATTCATTTTATGAAACTGCCCACAAAAGGAGTACTTTAAAGGTATCTGCAAGGAGGCAATGAAGTACGAGGGGAGAGAAGAGGAGATTCTGCCCCCCCCAAAAGTGTTTTAATATGGGACACAGGAAAGTCTATGGAGCACGCCCACTAAGCTATATCCCTTCTTCTCAAGGACTTGAGATGGAGAAAATGATCTTCATTAGAGCATGTCATTCACATCCTTAGTTTGTCCTGACAACCAGCACAGCTCAAGTATTTCATTGTCTTAATACCCTTCATAGCTGAAGAGACTTTGTAATAAACCATTCTCCTTGCAGAATGCAATGTAGGGCAAGTACTAGTGAAATATCAACTGCTCACAATTGCCTGTCAGTCCACACCACAGCATCAATGTGATCAAAGCTCCTCTTGAGGTATCAAAATACTGCCAGCTCTGTGACAGCAGTATTTCTAGCCTTGCATAACAAAACAAGATGGGAAATAGTTTTTGAACACCTTCCTTGCATTAGATGAGATCTCTCTACATGGGATAAACAACTTAGGCCCTCTCCTTCTTTGGCATATGTTTGCTTTTTCTTTATTTTAAACTCTGTAGATGACTCAGAGCTGAGTGTAAGAGACATCCACAGAACAGTGCATAGCAGGGGGTGAGCAGTTTGCAAGATCTACTTTATCTTTTACTGGAACCCCAAGATCCATCAACCAGAGCCAGGTGCAAAAGCATACGTGAGGTGAGGGAAACACAGGCTTAGAATAGGTAATGGGATGCCTTGCAGCACAAGCTCCACACGATAATTTGTTTTCAGTACCACAACTGAGCTCATGCTCCTTTCAAAAAGTCACCTGCTGTTTCCCTCCCAAACTTTTAGTTTTGCCAACCTAATTTAGGAGAAAACAACCCCAACCATTTAAAAAAATTAAAACAATAAGCAATTGGGGGGTCACAAACCCTAACTGCAAATTACCCAGCGTTTTAGCAAGAGATCTCAATCTAACTTCTGCTTTCCCCTAGTGTAAGGATTATTTTAGGGAGCAGATTGAAACAGACATCCCCAGAAAAGGAAGCTTCCTGCATGCACATTCCAAAATCTTTTTGTTGTTGTTTGTACTGAGCTGCAGTGCAGTTTATCTGGAAGTCCTCTGGGCAGTGCCTTACAAGTTGTGGGGCAGATCTGGGACAGTGGCCAAGGGCAGTCTGTTCTCATAGGGAAGTTAAGGAGAGGAAATTGTGGGGTTTCATTTAGTTCTACAATTTAAATATATAATCAGTGACAGATGGTAATGCTAACTGCAGAAGGGGCTATTGTACAATTTAACATTTTGCACATACCAAAAAGTAAAATAGCCTGAACAACAAGTTAAACAGATCACCTTTCCACTGTGCCCACAGCCCAGGATACAAACTTTTCCAGACATGTTGCCCTTGCCTCGGGATATCAACAGCCAAGAAAGATGACCAATAGAGAGCAGCATCTAATGTGTACAGTTAATTAGATTTCCATCTATGTTATTTTGTGCTGGGAGGGATTGTGGTGGTGAAACCTTTACATCTGGGGCAGAGGTACAGAGTATGGGCCATGTTGCACGTACAGCAGTTTGCAGTAACAGCTATGTTCCATGTGTGTTGTGCACTATCTCAGCTTCCCTCCCATCAAGCAGCTTTAGACAGCTCCATTTGTACAGCTCCCCATGCTTTATTTTTCATTTTTATTTATTAAATTTATATACTGCCCTTCGTCCAAAGATCACAGGGTTGTTTACAGTACAAAACACAAAAATACATAACATAATAACTAACAAAACTATAACTAACACACCCAATTTAAAAGGCCATAGATGGTTTAATTAGCCAAAGGCCTGCACTCCCAACCTCCTATGGACAGTCACAGGAGCTCTCAAGACCTAGGAAGGCAGGTGTGGTGATGCTACTTCCTGGGTATGCATCTCCTTTCAAGGCGAGACAAGCACAGAAAATAGTTATTGGCAACTGCTGCTACCTGTCTGACAATCTGTGGATCCATGGCAGTGATTGTGATTGGTCACAATGGTGACTTTAGGTTCTAATTCAGATTAATGTTGTTAGGAATGCATAGGGTGCCTCCAGACTGTCAGAATTTTCCAGGAGCAATTCACGCACATACCAGAAATTTAGGTTTGTGCACTTAAAGTACATTAAATGCTCTGTTGTCCTAGCACAACAAATCCACTAGCAGTTAGTAAAGTGATGGGGAGATGCCCTGAAAGGTGTGGGGTGATTTCCTTGCTTAATAAAATGCTTAATAAAAATATATATAATCACCCTGCAAGCAAACCAGGATTAATGCTCATTGTCACATAACCTCCCAGTAAACCAATTCAAAATAATCTAACCTTTGCATCGGCTTTGTGCAAGGAAATCAGGATGAGTGCTCAATAAACAGGTTGCCTAGAAGAGCCATAGTAATAACACTGGAGCCATTTGAAGTGATGTGTTGGGGTTTTTGTGTGTGGTCTGTAAGAACTCAAATACAAGGACAGCCACCAAACTACTAAAGAGCTAACTTAAACTCACTGGGTCATACGTAAGCAAGTCATATTCAGAAGAGATAAACTGAAATCAATGGAATTAAGTTTTACTTTCTGTCCTCAGAGGATGATTGAAAACAGTGCTCTGGCTTTAATTCAGTGATACACTGCAGTACAGTACTGCCTCTGCAGGCTTAAACCAATTAAATTAGTAATAGAGTGATGTTATGTTGCTCACAGAAGTCTTCCCTAACTGGAAAACTAAAGAAACTATGGAAGAGTATCAATAAATGTCTAGAACTAAACACACTACATGAAAGTGTGTCCTGCTGAAAACAATGGAACTTACATCCAAATAACATATTTAAGATCCCAATGCTGAAAACATTCAATCTGTCTTACTTTTCCTTTGACTTTTGCCATCTGAATTTCTTTAGTATTCTCAGCTAAAAAGCTTTTTCCTTGCTTCGCAGGAATAGTTGCATCACTTTTCATACATCCTCTGGGATTACTACTCTGCTGTACTGGAGAAGACCACATATCAGATAGATTGTGCAAAAAGCAAAACAAAACCCCATACACTATGCAGTAATAAATGCACAGCAAACATATGTGAAGAAGTGTGAATTCCTGTAATGCAATGACTTCATAATATTTTTCTGCTGAACAAAGTTGTATATTATATAGTGTGTGTCAGACTTACGATCTATAAAAATCTTATTTATTGCCACAATCCTACACTACCTTACCTTGAAGCATGTCCTGCTGAACTTGGTGGGACTTACTTCTGAGTAAATGTGAATATGATTACGTCTGTTTGTTTGCTGATTAAAAATGTAAATAAATCTACTCCTATAATCTATGGTGCTCTAGAGCTTGCCCTAGAGCTACAGAATGGGCAAATTAAGCTCTTGTCCCTTGAAAGGGGCTTAATCTTTCCCATACTAGAATTCAAGTAAATTGCCCACTGCAGACTTGCCTATTACTTATACAGCGTATTCCTATGCATGTTTACTCAGAAGTAAGTCCCACTATGTTCAGTACTGCTAACTCCCAGCTAAGTATGCATGGGACCTCAGTGGCAATATTTGCAAGTTTCCATAGGTCATTTTGCACTTTGGCATCACTGCTTCACTTCAAGCTCATGAAATCATTAATCAACAACTGCTACCCATGATGGAGGAGAGGATACCTTCTACCTTCAATAATCTCATTGGTAAACAGCAGTAACGGATATGTGAACTCATGTGACCACAATCCTGAATGCTTACTAGTGTTAATACAGCATACCAGGTCAATTCCTGGAGGTAAACTACACCCTGTGGTTTTAATGAGGTTTATGACCCAACAGAGAATCTTTCCCACGATGCAGAATTTTGTCATTATGTGTATGTGTTCACTTCTACAATCTTTTTGGATGGACAAGGGATCTTCTGGTGATGGATCAAGAATCTCCATCTTATGCTTGGGTCAGTTGTGACCAATGCTCATCCCTTGCTCCAAGTGAACAAGAGCACAATCCCACCCAAATTGCCTGGGATTTTGGAGAGGGAGAGAGTGTTGGTGCCTTTTTTCTTTTACTGTTAGTTTGGGATTTCTGGTTTACTGTAGATGCCAGTTTCTTCATAAGATCTGTGCCCAAACCCACTTGGCTTGCTAGCTTGGCTCTGCCATGCCTTCCATCCTGCCAATGCTTGGCCTTTCTCTCTGCTTTCTCTCCTTCCACATATAACACTCAAGTATCTGGCATTCATCTGGCATTGGGGACTTGTTTTGCCATATTGTGTAAACACACATACACAGCCCTGCCAATGTTGCTAAACAGACCTACCTCTTCTCCTGGTGCTATTGCCATGGTATTTCTCCATATGGAACGATTCCATTTGCTTGCCAAACTCACTGGGCTGGGGGCTTGAAGTTTCTCAAGCTCTGATACCTTCCAGATCTTTTGGAAACAACATGCTATCTTTGCCGTGCTGCATTCAAGAAACCCACCGCCATATTTGTTTCTTTTTAAGGCACAGAGACCAAAGAATATAAGGAAAGTGCTGATTGCTGAACATGATATTCAAATTAGAGAAAGTAACAAAAATAAGCTTGAAGGGCCAGTTAGATCAGGGGTCAGCAAACTTTTTCAGCAGGGGGCCGGTCCACTGTCCCTCAGACCTTGTGGGGGGCCGGACTATATTTCAGGGAAAAATATAAACGAATTCCTATGCCCCACAAATAACCCAGAGATGCATTTTAAATAAAAGGACACATTCTACTAATATAAAAACATGCTGATTCCCGAACCGTCCGCGGGCCGGATTTAGAAGGTGATTGGGCCGCATCCGGCCACCGGGCTTTAGTTTGGGGTCCCCTGAGTTAGATCCTGTGACTTAGAATGAAAGATTATCCCTACGCAACAATGCACAAGTAACATTGCAAATAACAGTCACATCCTTGCTATGTATGTGCACCAAACAATTCATCCACTGGACGAATCCTTCCTGCAAAACTAAAGGATCACCATGGAAAAGCAGAGTCAGGAATTCTTACAGTAACCATTGCCATGTCTTTGTGTCTTGGTTGTTTCTACGGTTGCATTTTTTATTTTTGCCACCAGCTTCTGTCCTGTACTTTGACCACAGCTTAATGTGCAGACATTGGCAGGTGATCATGCATATCTTGGTGCTCTAAGATGCTTCTCCTTCCTCTTCCTGTATATCAAGCTGCTATCAAATTCTGCACAGGAGCAGGCCAGGCTGCTTTTTCTGGCAAGTTGGCATTGCTAGTATCCACTTTTAATTATTATTTCCTTTTGTTTCATTGTGTGTGTGTGTGTGTGTGTGTGTGTGTGTGTGTGTGTGTGCGCGCTCTAGTTAGCTTTCCCAACTTAGCTGTATTGGATAGACTTTCCCCAACAAATAAATTGCAGACACAGCCTAACTTGCTAAATCCTTCACTCTCTCCATATCCCAAGCCATCTGGATGTGATCTACAGCAGGGATTTCAGCACCTGGCTATTACAGCGATAGGGCTGTAGAAATAGTTTAGATAACTCCACTGTTCCAATCTCCGAAGTATTAGAGACGGTGAGGGCATTCTGCTTTCTGCACAATTATTTGTAGTGATAACATCACCAAGCCTCTCCTGAAAGTACTGTAGAGAGATTCTCTGGGCACTGGCAATACTTTTGCAATGGTTCTATCCATATTCCTGTTAAACAAAAAGTCCCGCTGATTTTAATGTGGCTGCATAATGCCTTTTGCTTTTACAGTAATGCTGTAACAAAGAAGGTGTTCAAGTCCTCCCTTTTGGAAGATAATCCCATAAGTGGATAAGTAATGCTGCCATTTGTGCCTTATTTGTACCTTAAATTGGCAGGAAGCAGTGATAGCAGCATAATATGAAACCCAGAGGAATGTAACATCAGCAAACAATACCCAGATGTTCACAAGCTAACACTGCATAACCCAAGTGCATTTATGGAATGTGCACCAGCAAAATAACGCTTACACCACCACTATCCTATGCATTTTGATTATGAGGCAAATTCAGCTGTGTCCAATTGATTTTGATCCCTTGTATGGTTACAAACCCTTGCACACCTCCTGAGAAGTTCTATTGAACTCAGTAGGACTGTTTGCCTATGTTGTGAGTGAGAACCTAGTCAGGTATACATATCAAAGAGGCCCAATGTGCCGTGAATGTGCTTTGAGCACACACTGAAATGTGTGTGTGATTGCAGCACAGCAGGCAGTTGGACTTGCATGTGGATAGAGTGGCCAAGTGCCATACTATAACATGGACAGACCTCTATTTTTAAGTCTGATTTAAAGAGAAAAGAACAATTAAGGAGAGCAGGGCCTTTGGGGGTCAACAGGCTGCAGAGGGAGCAAGCACAAAGAGATCACCAGTCTTCTCCAGTGGTGGTGTTGCCTTTCTACTTAATTTATAATATTTGTTACTCAATTGGCAGGTAGGCGTAATATCAATTAGCATATGCAAATCCCAGCCCCCCCCCTTTTTGAGGGGGGAGGGGCGATGCCTAAATGGTCACTCTGCGTATGTGAGAGAAGATCTGGCTGGTCGCTACAATTCTGTGATTCTATGACTGGGCAGAGGAGAGAGGTTGGTGGGAACTGCAACTTCTCTGATCCTGAAGATACTGCAATGAGGGGCTGAGGGGAATGCGGCCCTCTCGCAGGCACAGCCCTCGCTTGACTGGGACTTGGTGGGACCCAAGTTCTCTTACCCTCCGGGTGAGATAAGCATCCCCGGGGAGCTTATTCGCTGCGTGTCGCTAAGGAGTGAGCAGAGGCCTAGGCCTTCCTTTTTGCGCAGACCTGAAGGAAGAGCGGGAGAGCTGCGCCGCTTCCTCGCTTGACGGGAGCTCCATGCAAAAGAAATGATTGACCAGGCTGGCCGGCCCTCCGTTGAAGGCAGGGGGGGAAACAACCCCCCCCCACTTCCCCGCTCCTTGGCATTCCTTTTCCCGCCACGCGGCGGCGGCGGCGGCGGGCGTCCCTGGAGAGAAGGCGGCGGCGCAGCAGCTTCCTCCCTCCTTAAGCGCCCAGAACTGAGGGGATGGATGGCGGCCCACACCTCCTCTGCAGCAGAAACGACAGTCTTGCAAGCTCCACGTTGAGGTGAAGGGCTAAAAGGCTTTAACCCCGGACTAACATACATACATATATGTATGCATATATATGTGCAGACATTAGCAACTTTAAATTTAGGTTTATCTATCTCTCTATCTATAAACCTAAATTTAAAGTCGTACATAATTGGTTAAAAAAAACCCAAAGAAACGGAAAACGGACATTATTATTGCAATGTGACAAAAGTATACTTCAGGGCCGCACAACAGCCATATCGCGTTTATTTGTCTGTGCATTGTGTGTGTGAGTGTGGAGCAATATCAAAATTTCTTCTGGCTGTCACACAGCAGCGGTGGCAGCTGAGGTCCAGTGAGAGCACATATTTTTTAATTTGTAATACTACGGGGCCTCTTAAACTTGGCATAGTTTTAGGGCCTCAGCATGTCTTAATAATTCATGCTGAGAAGCAAGAAGGAATACAGGTGTGGGCATGCAGATATACCCTCCAAAAGATGCTACAGGGGTGTGTATCTAGTAATCCAGTAGTACCTTTTTATTATTTCAAAGGTACACCCCAGTCATAACCATATTATACTGAGATAGGTACCATTGAAATGAATGGAGCTTGGTTTTCAAATAGAATTGGTGGTATTATGTGTATTCTCTGCAGAATGTAGTCCAGCACACATTTTCTAGGGAAGTCCCCATTGAACTCAAAAGAGACTTCCAAGTAAAAGTGTGCTTGTTAGTCACTCCACTTCCAGTGAGGAGCTAAGGGCTTAATGTAGGATTGTGCATTTTTTTTAAAGGCAGCTTTGATGTGCAGACATTAGCAGGTGATAATGCTTATCTCCACAAAAAGCTTTCCCCTGCTGATTCCTGCATACCAAAGAACTTATGTTAAAAGCACAGACAAGGGCAGTTGCTTTTTGGCCAGTTGGCAGCCCTATTTCATTGCCTGCAGTTGACTTTCTTTGAAAATGAGCCAGATCCAGAGCTTCTCTGTGCCCTTTAATTGATATTAATTCTTACAAAGGACCAGAAAAAATGCTGCTATCATATTATTTTAGTTTAGTTACTGTACTAACCATTGAAGAGGGTTCAGAACTACCTTGGGAAAAGCAATAGAGAGAACCCTGCTGGATCAGGCCAATGACCCATCTAGTCCAGCAACCTGTTTTCATGGTGTCCAACCATATGCCCATAGGAAGCCCACAAGCAGAACCTGAGTGCAAGCAGAATGAATGCTGCAACCGCATCCCCCCCCCTTCCTGTGGTTTCCAGCAACTGGTATACAGAGGCATACTATCTCCAACAGTTGAGGTAGAGAATACCCATCATGGCTAGTAGCCATGTTGGCCTCCAACTGTCTTGGGAAACAACGGAGTTGCACTTCTGGGGTTGAAATCAAACTGCTGGAGAGTCACAGTGTTGTGACTGCAGAGACCAGTTGCTCAGAACTGCTGCCTCCCGTGTTGTTTTTGCTGTATTAGCAGCACCAAAATGAACTCTCTGGGGTACATGTCTGGGCAGTGTGTATAGAGATCCTTTGCTGCCCAAACAACAAGACCCTCCTCTCAGCCTCGCTGATGTGGTGCAAAGGAAAGCAGAGCAATGCTTTTGGTACTACTACCTTGGCTGGAGGATTTGCCAGAAGGAGG
This sequence comes from Zootoca vivipara, assembly GCF_965207765.1. Taxonomy (NCBI): domain Eukaryota; kingdom Metazoa; phylum Chordata; class Lepidosauria; order Squamata; family Lacertidae; genus Zootoca; species Zootoca vivipara. Next base: position 56,059,386 of record NC_142588.1, on the reverse strand, counting down.
CAGACAAGACACCATACATCTTAGGGACTCTGCTCTGTATATGTGTAGAGTTTATTCCTTTGCCTTTTCTTCTCCTGGAGATATAACACAAGGCAGCAGAGGGTTGGGATCAGAGTTTTCCTTCTCCTAGATGAGCTACCTTCCCAGATTGACAAGCCCCATCTGCCCCTCACTTCCCTCTATGGCACATGCGGAAACTGCCTTCTTGACTGTTGGACCCACTATTGGTCTTGTCCACTCAATCTGCCGGACAAGGGTTTGAGACCCCTCACCTGGTTTAGTTGGCCAGTTGAAGCTGTTCCCAGAGTATGGACAAACTACCCCATACACCACTGATAGCCACTGATAGCCTTATCCTTGTTTTGCCATGTGTCCTACTTTACAGAGGCCTGTCCTTTATCTGAAGGGCTGTCAGAGGATTGTTATCTATTTATCCAGCTTAAGCCCAGTTTAAAGATAGCCCTAAGAAGGAAGAACAGGAGACTTTAAGTTGCCTATCAACAGTTAGCACTGGGATAGCAAACTGAACAGGTCACCTGGTCAAAGTCTTCTCTACCTTAGTTAGATGTATTATATTCCAATTTAAATTATACTAATTTTCTCTAAATGTGCACCTGTATCTATAAGTTTGTATATGCAAATATTATGCAAATCTGTGTCCTCTCTCTCTTATCCTCTTTTTTTGTTGCATTTTCCCTTTCTTGGTCATGTGCAACTTGCCACCCCTGGATTTTGCACTGAAAGCGACATATGGATTTTGAAATGAATTGAATGCATATGAAATGAACATTTCTGTTGGAGAGTTATTGTAATGGCTTACTATTTCTGTAGTGCTTTTCATGTATCGAGTCTTGTTTATAAGAAATGTACATTTCTCTGTATTGTTGGAAGAACAATTAGCCTAGCTAGCTTTTGAGCTAAGAGTGCCTCTCTATTTCCTCTGATCTCACTAAGGTTGCAATCCTATGCTTTTACTGAGAAGTAAAAATACATAGGACATAGGACAAACTGCTTTGATTGTCATGTACATCAGTAGACACTAAAGGGAATGGAATTATATGAATAAGCATAGGAATAAATTTTATTCACAAAGGCCTTATGAAATCATATAGGGAAAGCCCCCTGGCTACACTCTTAAGGAAAGTTGAAAAACAAGCCTGTGATTGGATAGAAGATTCTTTGAATAGTTGATCATAGCTGCCAAGTTTTCCCTTTTCTCGCGAGGAAGCCTATTCAGCATAAGGGAAAATCCCTTAAAAAAAAAGGGATAACTTGGCAGCTATGTAGTTGATATGTATGGAGATTTATACATAACTTGGCAGCTATGTAGTTGATATGTATGGAGATTTATACTCATGTATACATGAGTCTGACCAAACTGCGGGAGGCAGTGGAAGACGGGAGTGCCTGGTGTGCTCTGGTCCATGGGGTCATGAAGAGTCGGACACAACTAAACGACTAAACAACAACAATATGCATTGTGCTGCAATGCAGGTTTATATAGAAGTAGGTGCCACTGAGCTCAATGGGACATTCTTCCAAAGTTCATTTTTCTGAGACGAAGAGATGGGGCAAATAAAGGGCATCGCTAAAGGGTCCACACTTAAAGAACACTTTGAGAAATGGAGCATGTTCAGAGGCAGGTGAACGGAGATGGTGAGGGTCTTAGAGACCAAATCCTAAGAGGAGAAGAGACTTCAAATATTTGAAGGGCTGTCATGTACATGATGAACTCAATTTGTTTCCTGTTATTTGTTTCCTGAGGAGGTAGACCAGATGCAATGGGTTCAAAGTACAAAAAGTGGTTTTTGATTAAATATGAGGGAAAGCTTCCTGATAGTATGAGCTGTTCAGCTGTGGAACAGACTGCCTCAGAAAGTGGTGGATTCTCCTTTGTTAAAAGGTTTTAAGTAGAGGCTGGACCAGGGTTGCTGTAGCACCAGATCTCCTATGTCAGCAGGGGATTCAGCTTGTTGATCTTTTAGGTTCCTTCCAGCTCTATGGCTCTTAAGATAACCCCATGCAATATCACATGCAGTCTTAGCTCACACATTCAGTTTATGTGGGACCCGATTGCATTGGAAGTGGTTTGATATTTTTTAAAATAAAAAACACACACAAGTGAAATGGGTATTCCTTGAACTGTGCCATCAAGCAGCTGCCTGAATGTTCATATTAGCCCTGTTACCTAGTAAGTTTTTGTGGGATTGTAACCTTATTAGTTAACCCTGCTCTGGATAAAGCTATGTTTGCATCCAGCCCTTTGCATTCCCCTCTATCATTCCCTTACTCTCAAAGGATGCTTTTATGATTAAAAACAGCAAGCTTAGGAAAAGAGAAGGGGTGTTATTTACAAGCCTAACAAAAATCAGTGGGCTAAATATTTACAGGAGAAAATAGTTTAAAGGAGCCGGGCTTTCAGAAGTAATTATGGTAATGTTCCAAAGAAACAACCCATTCACACCAAGTGGGTGCCTGAGTCACAGCTGGTGCAAGCTGATAAAGCTCTTGGCTGGGGCCTGTAAATTGTGAACGCCCCCCCCCCCCATAAGTCCTTCAAGAGATCTTCTCCTCACAGCCTCTGATTGAGAAGATGGTTCTCTCTAGTCCCTTTGAAATCCCAACATAAAATGTTGCCTCAAAAGAAAAAAACTCTTTTACTTTTTGAGCAGGTGGGTACAGAAAACAGTCCTTGAATTTCTTTATTTATTACTTATTCCAAGGCAGCCAACAGCTGTAAAGTGCAAACTACAAAATATTAAGAACATAAAAACAAAGCAGATAAATATACAATAAAAAACAATAAAACTGATAAAAAAAAACAGCAGCCAGTTGAACAAATTGCAACCTATTTACAGTAGTCACAAGGAGTCAGAATATCATCAGGCCAAAGGCCCTTCTAAATAAAAATGATTTTTGCTTAACCAGCAGAATTCTCATTTTATCTTACTCTTGTTCTTAGAGGTGATTCTTTAGGAGTTTAATCTTATTCATTCCAAAAAATAATTTCCTCATATCTCTGTTTGTTTAGTCCGCAGTAGACCATCTACAGTTCTCAGTTCTTCATCTTCGCAATCCAACATGAAGTCATTTAAGAAACAGGTGTTGGTCTGAGTCGAAACAAAATAAAAAAATTCCTTCAGTAGCACCTTAAAGACCAACTAAGTTTTTATTTTGGTATGAGCTTTCGTGTGCATGCACACGAAATGGTATCTGAGGAAGTGTGCATGCACACGAAAGCTCATACCAAAATAAAAACTTAGTTGGTCTTTAAGGTGCTACTGAAGGAATTTTTAAATTTCATTTAAGAAAGCAAAAGCAGCCCCTTGACTTGTTGCTGGTGATTGCCAAAGGATCATTTTGTGACATTTGGAAGTACCATAAATCTGTGGAAACTGACTTGACTGGAACAGCCAAAGTGGTGCAGTGGTTGGAGCATTGAGCTAGGTGTGGAAAGACCCTGATTCAACTCTCCACACAACCATCAATTACCGTACTGGCCTCACTTTTTTTCCAAATTCCGACCGTGAAAAGTTAAAGTGCGGCTTAAATTTGCGACCTTACAAAAATAGGCTTTTATGATATCGCTGCTGAAATAGACATATGGTAAAACAGAATGGGTGTGAGTGCCTGTGGAATTTTGAGGGAGCGGCTTATATTCAGGTATTGTGTCCCCGTCCCCTGAATTTAAAGGTACGTCTTATATTCAGGTGTGACATATTTGGGCCAATACAGTACTTTGAACCAATCTGCTTTTCATTCTAACTCACCTTGCAGGGCTGTTTTGAAGCTAAAGTTAGAGCGTGTTGGCAGGAGAACCATGTGTGCAGCCTTGAGTTCCTAGGATAAAAAGTGGAGTAAATAAAATAAAATAATTAAAAGTAAATGTCATGTTCTTAGAAATTAATACTGTTGTGTTCTAGAATAAGAACAGCTGTCTCTAAAATACAGGAGTTTGCCGGGGGGGGGGATGTCTTGGGGCCACACTCCAGTGATGGATGAGGCCAGAGAAGAAGAAGAACTTTTCTCTATCAATGTCATGCATACAAATTTTATAAGCTTTTATAATTTCATCTCTTTCTCTCCTCCCCCCCCCTAAACTCCCAAGTGCTGCATCTTTTCCTCATGGGAGAGTCACTGCATCCCCTTGATCTTTACGATATGTACACAATACTCTAAATGAGATTGCAACATAGATTTTTTTATAACTACAGTATATCTGCAGTTTTATTTTCAGTTCCTTTCTTAATGATCCCTAGCCTGGAATTTGCTTGTTTCACAGCTGCTGCACAACTGGGTTGATGTCTTCATCAAGCTATCTGCTATGAACCCAGGGTCTTGTTCCTGGTCAGTTAGCACCAGATCCCATGAACATATATGTGAAATTAAGATTTGTTTGCTCTGACATGCATCACTTTACAGTTGTTTACACTGAATTGCAGTTGCCATTCCATTCAGTTTGGTGAGGTCCTTTTAGAGTACTTTACATTCTCTTTTTGTTTTAATGCAGGGGTGAAACTAGGCTTTATTTCACCTGGGTCAAAGACACAGGCTGGGAGCCTCTATACCGCCCCTCCTCCAGCTACAGCACTGCTTAACGACCCTGAACTATGTAGTGTCATCAGCAAACTTCCCCTCCTTGCTGCTCACCTGTTACACTAAGTCATTTATGAACAAGTTAAAAAGCAGAGCCCCTAGTTCTGATCCTAAGGGGACACTACAGTCTACATATCTCCATTTGGAGAACTATCCATTTATTCCTTCTGTTTGCTTCCTGCAACTTAATCAATTTGTGATCAACAACAGAACCTCTCCTCTTCTGGATCACCTCTATATGCTTGTTGACACTCTCAAATAACTTTACTTGGTCATGAGACAGGACTAGTCCTTGCAGAAGTCATGCAGGCTTTGCTGCAGCAAGGCTTTTTCTTCTATATGCTTGGTAATTTTATCTTTAGTAATACTTTCCATCAGTTTTTTGGGGGGACATACTGTACATTAAGCTAGGGATGCAGGTGGCACTGTGGTATAAACCACTGAGCCTAGGGCTTGCTGATAGGAAGATTGGCAGTTCAAATCCCCTCGAAGGGGTGAGCTCCCATTGTTCGGTCCCAGCTCCTGCCCACCTAGCAGTTCGAAAGCACCCCGAAAAGTCCGCAACCTGAGCAGTGCTTTTGCGCATGCGTGAAAGCGCAATAGAGCACTCATGCGCGAGGTGCGCAGAATGCTTCTGTGCATGCGCACGTGGCGAAACCCGGAAGTAAGCACTTCCGGATCCGCCACGTTCGTAACCTGGAAAAACGCTACCCGCAATGGACGCAACATGATGTATGACTGTATTATTCTCTGCTTACACTGCTATTATTTTTTGCCAAAGTTTGTGTTCCTTTTTGTTCTTTTTGTATGGACAAGACTTCCACTTTGGCATCCTCCTGGCCCTTGTGAGACCTTTATTCATCTGCAATGTACAGATTAGGGCCCTGTTAACCTGTTTGACATTCTGGCCCCAGTCAAGCTAACCTTAATCATTGTCAGAAAAAAAAGAAATCAACTGTACACCCAGGTACAAACAGGAACAGCTGACATGTTAGAACAGTGCTGCTGCCACTTACCCAGATGGTACAGGGAGCAGCAAGGGCATACTGATGGAAGTGCCAGGTTGTTTCCAATGGTGCACCCAGGCTGCCCTAAGCTCACCACCATTTGGCCCCAACTCCACACCATGGCACTGCCCTATCACATGACTGCTACTGAGTTCAGATGTTCTCATCTGTTCTACAACCTGTTAAGAGACTATCTGAATGGAGCTCATGGACCACTAGTGGTCAAAGGGGTTCAGCTTGAGCATCACAGCAGGTAGGTAGGTAGGTAGGAGCTTGGTAGGTCGGCAAGCTAGGTAGGAGAGCTTGCCTTAGGACTCTTGGGCAGCTATACAGCTATACTTTCTCCCCTGGGGGATGGCAAGAAAGGGTTGCATCTGTATCAGAGCCAATCTATTACCTTCCATCATCAGTTCAAAACAAGAAAGAAAGCACAACTCAGGAAGAAGTGGAAAAATGCCTTGATCATCAGTGATTCCTGAGTCACACGCATTTCAACTTAAATTCTTGGTAGGGGTTCCTTTTCTGCCTGGAAGATGAATACTTCTCTTTCTCAGTGCATTCTGCCAACATAGGCAGAATCTGCTCCAAATTATGTACCTCTTCTTCACTGTGAACCACTTACATCCATATTCAGCAAGCTCTCTGTTGGTTGCTGTTGAAGACCCAGGCTGCCATGTTTTCCCCAGTATCCTCACCTTCCTAGCTTTCTGTCCTCAAAGAAGTACAGTATCCCTCTTTTGACAAAATGTTGGCATAATTTGAAATAGTACGTTTAAAATAGCTGAGTCCCTGCCAAGAGTAAACCAAATAAGCTGTTACTACTACCGTACAGCTATGACCCTCACCTTACCCTGGATGTGCCCACTTGACTGCTTCAGTCTGCAGAAGTGGCACTTTTACAAGGACTGCAAAATATTTGTTCCACTCTTGTGAGAAATTGATTTTTTTTTTTACTGTGACATCAGCTGATCTATAGATATTAGGTAGGCATCTTTGCTGTTCTGTTTTCGACTACTGCTAAAAACTTTTCTGTTTCGGCAAACCTTCCCAGACATGTAATTTGATTAGGTGCATTTATTTTTCAGTTTCAATTAGATGCATTCCCCCCGCCCCCAATTGATTTATCTCTATTTTCATCAATCGTTATGTTTACAGTTTCAAAGTCTGCTTTTATTACAGTGTTAATGAATATTATATGTAAGCCACTTAGGGATTATTATTATTTGATTAAGTGGTATATAAATCTTGTGAAATAAATACCACCTGATCATTACACATAATAGTCCCTTTGATTCCACTGTGCATCAGTGTCAGCAGAGCTGATGGCCACAAAAAAGAGATACCCCTTTTTCTATGGTATCTTTTGCTCTGTGATGCTGAACCATGAGCTTCTTTGTGTTACCTATCTCCTAGTTTGTTGCATCCTGAGCAAGGCTGTTGTCAGGCAAAGCAGCATCAAAACTTTGCCAGGAAGGTCTGCTAGCGCAGAGGGTTCCTCTTATTCCATTGGAGCCTTGGGAACCAGGTTCCATGCAAAGGTTTTCCCCAACTCCAGTACAAACACACAAATACACACCAACTGCTGCAGTTAATTTAAATTTCCTTCCCTGAAGAGGCCAGTGCAAGGCTGGGTTCTCTGAGATTCTGCATGATCTGACGCCACATCTCAGCCTGGCCCTGCCCTCCTCCCCCTTCACCCGGCCTGGCTTTCATACAAGGAAGAAAAGAAATAGGGGAAGACACTTTCCCCCCAACATTCTCTATTTATCTTAAATGAGGCAAAAAGGACTTCATCAGTCTGTTTGAAACAATATCTGAAGCAGAGCTGGGCTGTGAGGGAGCGTCACTTCATCAAAGGCTGGGCTGGATACTCCACTGGGGAAGAAGCCCACAGGCCTGGTGGTTACTTTAAGTTTATAATGTGCAGGGTTTACTTACATCATCTGCTTTCTGTAAATCTGCCCCCCCCCAAGCAACACTTTGCTCCAGCCTCACCCAGTCATGTCTGAGCACCCAATTCCACAGTCTCTGAATTAACTTGTACCTCACAGTAAGGCTAGACTGGGGTGAAGGGGGAAATCTATGGTGGGAAATTATAATCAGACAAACTTGCAATTTCAGGCACAAATCGTGTAATCATATTGGGCACGATTCCAGCAAAGCTAAGCACTTTGAAGGTTCATTTATTTCAACATGAAAGATCTAATAATGCACTTGAGACTGCAATCCCATACATACTTACCTAGGAGGAAGTCCAACTGAATTCAGTGAGCCTTACTTCTGAGTAGACATGTCTAGGGTTGCACTGTGGCTGTTCTAAATGTTGACTAGATCTAGATCGTGCCTTTCATTTTGTAAATCAGTTTGGTTAGAACTTGGATTTCTTGAAGTCAGGCCCATACCTCACAAGGTAAGAGTATGATGGGATGGAGTAATTGTACTTACTTTCCTTAGTTCATCATCATACATGGTTCATCTCAGTCAATCTTAGTGAAAAGCCTGTTTAAAAACAAACCCCCATGTGCTCCTTATAGGCAATATTTTAACGTAAGTATAGTGCGGTAAAAATCAGAAATACATGATTTCCATACCTGCTTTTTTTTTTAAAGACTGCAATCATTAGCAAATTTGAGGAAATAAGTCCCATTCAGTTGAAACTTGCTCAATAGGCATGTTTATAGGATTGTGCTGCAAACGTGTGATCCACGGAGCCCAACTAGGAAGTAATTATCAAGAGCTCTATAGGACTCCTATTAAATATAAGTACACTTATTTTGAAGTAAGCAGGCATATAATTGGGGTATGTATATTTTCCCTGAAAATTTAAAGGGCTCTGAAATCAGTAGTGTATAGTTCCAAGTGGATAGCTACGTTTTTAGGACAAGACTAATATGCCAGCCTCATTTATTTTAGTGGGACTTCTTTTAGGTGAATGTGTTTAGAGTGCGTATAGGAAGCAAAAGGAGAGACATTCAGAATCTACCTTATGCCTCTTGGGGGAAGGGAGAAAGGAGGACTGTACAAATGTTAATCTGCATCCAAGAATTGTCATAAATCCATCAAATAATTGTAAATCTTGGGCACGATCCACTGAAAGTAAAGCAATGTTTTGAGTCCCTTGGGAGAAAATTGCACGCCCCCATATAAATAAATGGGACACAAAAGTGCTTTGCTTTCGCTGGATCATGCTCCAAGGTTTCAACAGGTTAATCAATCCACTCTTTTGTTTTTGTTTAAACCCAGCAACTCAACAGAGAGAGAACATATTGGGGGCATTTTAATTAATACAATCGTTCAGGGCATGTAAAATAACAATTGACAGTTTCAGTCAAGAGCTAATGACAGGTTTACTGTGAATTAATCAACAACGATGATGATGCACACATTAATGATGATGAGGGTGATAATCATAAATAAAACGTTTTGTATGCTAAAATCCAGTGCCATCCCTTGCTGGATTGATTCCTATAGGCCACGGGTGGAGGGTGAGGAGATAGTGGGGGTCTCCCGACGTGGTGGGGGAAGCAGAAAGAGTGGTAAGATAGAAAGTCCCGTTGTGCTCCTCTTTGCCAAGCTGCTTTTCCTTTAGTTAAAACAAGAAAAGGGGGGAAAGAGAAGACGTGCGCTTAGCGCTGCGCATCCTTTCCACAAGAGAAAGAACTGCGGAGAATCCCTAGGAGATTCTCCGCTGCTCATTCCTTAACCTATTTAAGTCATTTCTATCCGGCCTTTCCCTCGCAAGCCTTTCAAAGCGTCCTACAATCCAGAAAGAAGGGCAAAATCCAAAACGGGGGCAAATCCAAAACAAGGGCAAAGAAATTAAACGAATCAATCAATCTTTTTAGCTTTCAGATTTATGTTTTACAAGAGTTTCGATGGGGTGCGGGGAGGAGAATCCCGAGATCTTTCCCTGGAGGTTTTAGGTTGCAGTAAAACCCCCGCTGCCCTATGGGATTCAGTGGGACATAATTCTGCGTGGACATGGTTAGGATGGTGCTGCTAGTGGGTTTCCGAATTCTACAGTGGGACCTTGGGAAGAGACTAGAACGGCCAGATCAAAATAGATAAGGTCGAAAAAGGTAATCTGCATAACAAATAGGGGATCCCCCCCGCAGAAACTCACTCCGTTACGCAGCTAAATCCCAGCCACGCTGGATTTCCAAAATCCTTGCAACATAACCGATGATTTGCAATAACATTGCTATTGTCTGAATGAAGGGAGTGCAAACGAAACCCCACTTTCTTTTGGAAACTAGCCCGGCAGTGGGAATTCCCGGGGAGGGGAGGTTGTAGGACTCTCTCGACGCCACTCCACTGGGTGGAGGAAGAGACCCTTTGAGTCTCTGGGCAGCTAGTCAGCGGGTAACGTAGTCGATGCCATCGGGGATCGGGCGCTGTTTTGCGGATGGAGGAGCCAAGGAGACCCAAGAGAGCATTTGTTTGGGGGCGTGTCTCCCTCACCCAGTTTGCTTGGCCATCGGAGTGGGGAGAAGCCCACAAGTTCCCGCCGCCGCTTCCCGTCGGGGTTCCAAGGGCGACTCCGCTGTCAACGCCGCGGACTTCAAGTCTTCCTGCACACCTTGATCCTTCCACGTCTCTACAACCCCCTCCCCCAGTTTCAAGGCGGATTGTGTGGCTGAATGTTGCCTCCATAGCACCCGGCTTAATTCTACCGAATTGCTTCTCGGGGAAGATAAGCATATGTTCTGGCCGGCTCGATTCCGGCAGCGGATTAGCCACTTCTTCCCTTCCCTTTCTGGAGCCATTGACTAAAAATGCTCTTCGACGGAGCATCCAAAGTCCGTGAAAGGACACCAGCTCCTCCGGTTCGCTCTACCAGCGGCCAATGACCGGGAGGTTCTGTCTGAGTCCCAGGAAGTGTCTTCGGGTTTCCGAGTCCACGTTTGCTGCCGGGTTCCCATCCCCGTCGCTCTCAGGCTTGGGGCCCCCGATGACTTATTGTGTCCCCCTTGCTCGGCTTCCCTAGGCCCGTGGTTCTCCGATTCTTTCCCGCAATATCCGCCGGCAAGTTTTTGCGCTCCCTCCTCCAATTCGAAGCGTGAAATCGGCCCGTCGGATTCGAGGCGCGCGTTAATTGTTTCTGCTCCGCTGTGCGCCTGATTCTCTCTGCAAAGTCAATCCCGTTGGAAATGGGATTTCATGCTGTTTTCCTGGCCCAGTAATAGATCTCCCGAGCGCTGCTAAGTTGAGAGATTTCAGACAAATCGAGCTGTCTAAAGTTGCTAAAGTCGATTCGATTTGAGTCCCCACGAGGGTCTCTGCGGCGGAAGGGGGGGGGCAGACGGGAGAAGGGGCAAGAGACCTATAGAGTTCGGGTCAAACTCCGGTATTTCGCGCCCCCCATACCCAAACTTTTGTTCAGTTTCCCAAGATCCCCCCCTAAAAACCCGACTGTATAGGCCACATGCCCAAGTTAACGGAGGGAGCAGTAGGTGAGGCTTAGAAAAGACAGTTCTAAGTCTGGGCTTTTGCAGGCAGAAGGGCAAAGAGCAATCGTTTAGCCCCATCAGATCCAGCCAGCACGACCTGCGGAGCTTTGGTCCAGCAACCTCTACCACAGGCTTTTAGATCATTCCCGATGGAAAAGCCCCCCCCCCCCAATTGATCTTGACGGGTGTGAAAACTGGCTATCCGGTATTCGTATCATCCTCAAACGCAGGACGGTGATCGTTTGGGAGGCAGTGTTGTACAGTGGTTAGAGTGCTGGCTAGGACCTGAGAGACCAGGGTTCAAACCCCCATTTGGTCATGAACCTTGGGTCAGTCACTGCCTTTCTTCCTAACCTACCTCACAGGGTTGTTGTGGGGATTAAATGAGGAGGGGGAGAAGAACCATGTACGCCACCTTGAGCTCCTTGGAGAAAAAAGAGGATTATAAATGCAATAAAATGAAGTTTTATTGAAGGAATGTGCCAAGGGGGGTTGTTACCCTGTCGCGCATTCGGTTACTCCCTTGTCTCAAGGACGGCAGGCTACCTTCCAGGAATCCGGTGCCCTGCGGTTATACAACGGGGACGGATTTCCCTTGGCAGTTTCTGAGAATGTAAACGCAGCGGGATGGGGCTAGTTCACACACGATAGTGGTAGTACCTATTCCTCTTTTTCACATCGCACCAAACGCGGCGCTTTACCGCGGAGTCTTTAACGCGGGGCCAGCCTTAGGCAGCTGAAACTGGGTGTCATGGAAGGGCAGCAAATTTAACTAACTTAAGGATAATTGTATCTCTGCTGCCAGGGAAACGGAAAGGTATTTCTGTCCCGGATGCCCAAATTACTTGGCTGGCCTGGCTGTACGTGTGTGCCATTTTGCTGCTTGGCGTAGGGCAGCGTGGTGTCTTCTTGCGCCGTCCTTGTGAACAGAGAAATCAAGAGATGGCGCTTCCTTGAACCAAGCAAGGAATCAGCTGGGCTTACCCAGCGAAGCCAGGCACCTGCTATTTGGAGATTTTCTTTTTCGACCAATCTAAATTGTGCCCCCGCCTTTTAAAAACGTAGCTGGCCAAGGCCAGAGTGTCTCGGTTAGAGCAGTTACAGGTAGGTAGCCGTGTTGGTCTGAGTCGAAACAAAATTGAAAAATTCCTTCAGTAGCACCTTAAAGACCAACTAAGTTTTTATTTTGGTATGAGCTTTCGTGTGCATGCACACTTCTTCAGATACTTCGGTTAGAGCAGCATTGTTTGACGGGTCTTCTCTCCCCTTTCCAGCCCTGCAGAAGGGGCGCCCCGAAGGTTGGACCGGAATGCTAAGTATTCCAAGTTTACGCTCTAAATGGCAACGCATCAGGCTTTCGGCCGCCAGGAGGCGCTCGTTGAACATCATCAAGCTCTTGGTTGCCGTCTGTTTGGTACTAAAAGGCCTTCGGAAAGCCAAAGGCTCCGTGCAGTGCGCCCCCTGCCGGCTAGTTCTCTTGGCAATCATGGCTGCTTTCGGCGAGGATTCCATTAGGGATGGATAGGGCGAGGGCACCTCTGCGGGTACGACAAAGGAGGGTATTTGGGAGAAAGACCTAAGCTCCTTGCTATCCTTTTCTTTCACCTCGAACAATGGCTGAGGAGATTCAGCTTAGATTCATCAGCCTGCCCGCTGGCAACCCTTGCTGCCCAGTCCCACACCCACTGGGGATTTTGCCTGACTATAAACTCGGTGGAAATGCCCTTATGCGGGATCTCATGATTCCAGCGAGGGGTTAGGCTGGGAATTCAGGATTCTGCTTTCCAGGGTTTTCCTGGAGACTCCAACCTCATTTGCAAAGCAGCCAACGTCAGCACTTAGTCCCTCTGCTAAACATCTGTCCATGCGAAAATACGTTTTTAAAAAACAAAACAAAACCCAGGTTTCCAGACACCCACTCCACCCTCGATATTTATGTCTGCAACATCTCATTTGGAAATGCCATCGACTCAGTTTGCAACATCCCATTATAGGGGGTTAAATCCTGACTTCCCAATTTGCAGTTTATTACTATTTTTATATATTCCTCTACTTAGAGGTTTTGGGCTTGGAGCATGTGTTACCAGTTAGAGAAATATCAAAATAATGAATGACAAATTCCGAATTCTGAGGCCGTGAATCACAAACTGGAGAGTCCAGACTGAGTAAACGGGGGCCAGGGAGATTCCTCACGGATCACCCAAACAAATAAATTTCATTTAGGATTCATAAGACTTCTGTCCTATACCCGCCTGCCCATTGAGCTCAATGGCCTGGGACTTCTGATTAGATACGTCTAGACTAGCATTGCACTGTAATTATTCCCCCTCCCATAACAGTGTCATAAAAAATGGATAAGAGACTTTGTTGATCCTCAAGCTGTTCAAAAGCACCCCGTTAACTCCGTTCCTCATGAAAAGCAAAGCAGGAAAAAAAATCAAACAAACAAAACCCTAGGAAAGCACCTAAAAATCATGACACGAAGGGAGCACGAATTTTTCTGGATTCCCCAGCTGGATAAAATATAGGAAGCCAAGACTAGTCAGGCATGAACGGTGCCAAAAAATATGTAGGCTATTCATTAATGGCCTGAAAAAGGAAGTAAGAATGTGACAAGATTTGCAGGTTATCAGGTCATTTAAACCAACTAAATCATCTAAATCCAGACTGAGGCGGTGGTTTTATCTGGTACCTGGAAGTAAGTCCCGTTGACATCAATGGTGCTTACTTCTGAGTAGACACGTATGGGCTTGCACTGCAAAGACCAGTCGCCCTAGGTGCTAAGGAACGCAAGCAACGAAACAGCAGATGGGATTTAATGCTACTTGGGAGGAGGAGAGATGGCCAAAGAACATAATAAAAATCTAAAAATGAAGGCAAGGCGTCGTTGATTTCAGTAGGTTTTACACAAGGTCTTGAGGGTTGGGGAAGCAATTGCATTTATGCAGAGCTTTATACACCCTGTGTATAAAGCTCTGCATAAATGTATTTATGCATAAATGTGTATTTATGCAGCTTTATACACCCTGTGAGTGTGGAGATGTTATCCAGCATTTCATCCCAGTCCTTAAAAAAATCATCTTGTTTTTCTTCCTATGGAAAATGTGCTTAGGATCGCAGCGCCTAGCACACCTTTGTTCCCCAACAAGTGGAATGGGAACCTGACTGAGGTGGCAGATGAGAGCCCCACTGAAAACAGTGGTACTTCCTTCTGAATAAACACGCGGCCACAATCGCCCCTTGAAACAACAACAGCCAGGAGCCACCATTCTGGGGAGATCATCCGTCGAAATGTCGATTAGCTCCCCAGCCCAAAGAATAAACATCGTGATGTTAGACTTCCGAGCGCGGGTAGTGCGTTAAGTCTACTGCAGCGGAAACAACAAAGAGCCCCGTCCTTTCCTTGAAGAGGACAAGACTTGAGAGTGGCATTTGCTTTCCTGTGCGTCATTTCGTCGGATGCACGACGGCCGGGTTATCTAATGTACAATGGGTCTTTCTTAGTACAGAATAGCAAAGGGGCCGTTGAAACGAAGATCACCTTCATACCATTCCGCCTGGAGCCCTGAATAGTATATTTCTGCTCTCCCAGTTGATTTTAAGGGAGTAAAGAGAAGCTCAATCAGAATTATTTTGGAACAAGCAAAGATTTAAACACTTCATCTTTGAAGAAAAGAAGAGAACAAAGGAAGGATGTGTCTGAACCGCACAGAACCAGGAATCCTGAAAGGAAACTGCCGCATTTATATCCGAAGGCAGCAAGCTTGAAACAGATCTGATCGTTGCTTCTCGCAAGGCCCAGTTTTAGCCTATGGAAACGTGAGATATTAGGTACCCCTTGCCTTAAACATTAGAGTATCTCAAAGGAATTTCCTGATAATTCCTATGTTAAATGTACTTATGTATTTATATTACAGGGCATCAGGCTTACTGGACGTAAAACAGTGGTTCAGGCTGCGTGCAGGCCATACTAAAAACCCATTCTGCAAGAGTCCTGTAGTTTATCCCCCCACCCCACCCACAGAGCTACAGTTCCCAGCACCCTTGGCAAACTACAGTTCGCATGGTTCTTTAAAAGAGAGTTTCCCAGGTAAGCCGTGCCTTGAAAGGAACCACTTTATAATTTTTATTTGGGTCTGATGCCCTTTAATATGAATGTATGCGTAGCACTTCTGATATTGCTTACATTTACAGAGGCTAGCCGTGATGGGAATACCCCCCTCCTCTCACCGCCCCCTCCTTTGAAAGCGCTTCCTGGCGCATCTGGCTCTGGACACTGTCAAAGACAGGCTACTGGGCTCGATGACCCCCTCAGGCTACTGTTGTGAATTTGGAAAGTTCTTCAGTAGTGTCAACTTGAGCATAAATACTCGTGAACGAGGAGAGGAAATTGTCCATGTCCTCCGTTATTTTCTTGCAAACCAAGGGCCCAGCCTAATTCCCCCGCCCCAAGATAATCTATTTCTCCGGTAGTCTTTTGTCAGCAACACAGTGCCAGGTCTAAGTTCTTCCATCTTCGTGATTCCAAACAGTAATTTTACGCAGCACCTCTACCACCCTAAACCTTTTAAAGCTCAAAGCCGTTTCCCCCAACCCCAAGTCCAACTGGGCATCTCCGAAGGCAGAGTTGCACCCACAGCTCGCACATCCCGAGAGAAATGTTCGTACAAGCAGGACTTAGATCAATTGGAGACATTCTGATTTCATGAGAAGGTCGCTCTCCTGAGATCAAGGGCAAGTTGCCCATGTGTGGCTATTTCTGCGGTGGGATAAAGGCGATACAAAAACCGCGGGCAGCTTTGCTCAAAAGCCTTATGGGGCCGCGATCTTACACGCACTTACTTGGAAGTGTAAGCCTCAAAGGGATCACTTCCAAATTAGGAGGCGCAGAATCCGGCACGGCCGGGGTGAGATCCGAAACTCCCGGAGATTTCATTCACAACCAGAGAATCTTACGACTTAAATAAAAACCCTCTGCAGTGTAAAACAACAACAACTATTATTTCCAGCGTGCACACACACCTACAATGCTCCTAGTGAAGCTTGTTTTCAAGCACCGGGAAAGTGCAAAGAGCCAGTTGGACACACCATCTGGGAGTTCTTCGCATACCAAGGAAACCCAGAGGAGGACTGAGGCTAACCCTCCCCTATAAATGTTTAAAACTAGGCTTGGAGATCGCTCGGTCTCCATAGCAGGGCTCCAATATATCGAGGTCCGCAAGGCTGACTACAGAAGAAATGTGACGGACTAAACCGAGAAACAGCAACTCCCGGGAGGCATTAAATCGAGCCGGTCTTCTTGCCAAACCGACCTGGCCTTTAGCGCTCTCACTAAGTCAACTGAAGAGTTGGAGGCGGATGGGCTGTGTGTGTTTCTGTTCTGCATCCCTTTTGTTACCCGGGTTTTCCTTTCCAGGAAAGGAACGAGACTCAGACATAAAGAAGGATTGTATTGCTTAAATGGGTTACTCTGCTTAAAATATATATTACGCACTCTGGGACTAAGCAGTTCCAAGCCGGGACAAATCCTGCGGCGCGCGGTCCAGGGCAACCGATCAGCTGTTGGCCAAATGCTCGAGTAATATGCATTTCTTTGGCAGTAAAGTCTCCCTTTCTGGACTCGGTTTCCACCTCAGTACGAGGCACGGGATCGCATTCCTGCAACTTCGGGCACGTTTACTCGCAAGTCACTTCCGCGGTGTTGAACTGGGGGGCTTTCACTCAGAAACAGGGCGCGAAAACAGCCCAAGTGAAGACGCCGCGTGTAGTTAGAGTGAGGGGGGGGGGAAGGGAAGCACCCTTCAGTCAAATAGGGGTTTCAGCTGGATTAATAAATGGGCCTGTGACACCCCCTCTCTCTTAGGCCCCCACCCTGCAAATGCAAAAAAACCCTCTGTTTCAAAAGGAAGCGCCTCTCGCTTGCCCTCTGGCTCATCCCTAAGCAAACTGTTGGAGAACCTGTCTCCCCACCCCTCCAGCGCCCATTAGCCCTGGCCAGCGTGTCTAGCGGTAAGGAGCGGTGGGAGTTGGAGTCCTACAACATCTGGAGGGTCACAGGATCCCTGCTCCGTTGCGGGGTGGGTGGGGGAAATTCCCTTGGCCGGGGTAAGGCCCCTCCACCGAAAACGTAGCAGAAGGGAGCGAGATCTCTTCTCCCGTCGGGGAGATGCCGGGTTACCCATAGAAGAAAACCAGCCTCCCGGGAACGACTCACCCGCGCTGCGTCCGGGTTCGGATTCTTTTCCCCTTTTCTTCTCCCGGGAGCGCCGGGACTTCCTCCTTTCGTCCTCGCCAGTCTCATTACCTAAGGCAGAGGCTGGCAGTGGGGTAGGGTGGGGTGGGGGTGGAGCTGCTGGGCACCCCTGCTCCCCCCTCCAGCCCCCAGATTTTTGACTGTCCATACTCCAGAGCCAAAGGCCGGCGGAAAAGATTGTGTGAACGGAGAGACCCCTGCTTACCTACCCATCTCTCGGGCTACTCTTGGGCAAGGTTTCCGCGTCGAGGCTGGGGAGAGACGAGGCAACGACGGTTAGGGGGTTCCTGTTATTCGCCTCCGGTTGGGACTGCTCTTGCCAAACCACCTTTTTGTAGCGAGACTGTTAGCAACGGCGACGGGAGGCCTCCTACGCGGCAGCTGTAGAGAAGGAAGCCCGGTGCGCGCGCGGAGGGGGGGGAGGCCAATCCCCTCCCCATCTCCCCCTTCCCCCTCCCTCCGGATGCGCGCAGGCTCCCTCAGGGAGCTGGCCTGGCCCCTCGGGGAACCCGTGCCGAGAGGGTTAACCCCGGAGCGACTCCCCTTTACCTTTGCGCGAGCGAAAATGTCCGCAGGCGGCGGCTCTTCCAGGGGCGGCGCTGGCGAACAAGGCGTCTTGGCACCGGCCCCGGGGAAGGCTGGTCAGGGGCGTGAGCTCCCCTCTCCCACCAGCACCAAAACATTGGGGGGGAGGGAGGGAGGGGGGCAGGGGGAAAAAGGCAGCTTCGCCCCCACGCTTTGCACTCCGGACAATTAGCCGCCCGCGACTGGCTGTGCCCGGCGCGGGACTTAATTCGGGGAGCCCCCTCGGCCTCGGCCCAGCATGCCCTGCCCTAGCGCTGGCCCTCCCGGCTTCCTGGCCCTCTTGGCCCCTGGACTAGCGCTGCTGGCTCACCTCTCGCTCCCCTCGCAGGCCGGGGTGAGGCGCCTTCCCGCCGGGACTGGCCCGCAGGGCGCCCCGGGCCGGACGCTCATCCTCCTGGACGTGAGCGCCAGGAGCCCCCTCCGCGTCACCAGCGAGAACTTCCTCTCGCTGCAGCTGGATCCCTCCATCCTCCACGACGGCTGGCTGGACTTCCTCAGGTAAGGAGGGGCGGCAGCGGCTCCCCGGTGCTCCACACCCCACGGACTCGCTCCCCTTCTGCCAGCCCGCCTCGGCGCCCCCTTCAGCCCTGCCGCGCGCTACCCCAGCGCGCCCTTTGCGCTCCGCGCGTCCCCCCTCCACGGCCTCGCCGAGCCGCGGCTGGGACGGGAGGAGGAGGCCGGGCCATGGTTCCTATTAAGATGCACATGTTTGCAATGGAGAAAGCATCTCGGAAAGGCTGGCTGGAGGGGTGGGGGGAGAGAAATGCTGCTGCTTGCCTTAGCCCCCCCCCCACCGTCCGCGCCCGGTTCTGGAGCGGGTTTCAGCCCCGAAATGGCGAATCTGAAGCTGATAACCGTCGATGTCCCCGGGGGCGGTCACTCCAGGGCTTCTTGGGTCAGGAGAATCGCTTCCCCACGCGATTAACAGGGCCCTGATGGGAAAGAGTACAAAGGAATCCCTACAGAGAGCCCGCGCCGATGCCCACGACGGGGCGGACTTGCCCTCCAGCTGGTCCGCAGGGAAAGAGGGAGAGGGGCGTCCCAGGGTCGCGTCCCTGCCCGTCGGGAGAGCGCAAGCTCCAGGTATCCTTTCTCAGCCGCATCTCTCCCGGCTGCCTCTGGAGGGCTGGGGGAAGATGCCCCGTCGTTCCCTTGGGCGGTCTTCCGTGGGGCGAAGGGTGGCTTTCCGGCCCCTTGGCGACGGCAGCCAGTGTGGGAGCGCAGCCCTCCTTTGCTTCTCCTGGCAGCCTCCTCTTTCCCTTCGGGGCCTTTGACGGCCTGACGGGCTAGCGGCGCCCTCGGTGTGCACCGGGAGGCGCGATGGCGGCGCTCCGAGCGCGGCTTGCCTCTCCGGTCGGGCCCTGGGCTGCCCAGGATCAGTCCTCTCTCACGCAGCTCCTTGTCCGCGCAGCTCCCGGCGTCTGGTGACCCTGGCCCGTGGCCTGGCGCCCGCCTTCCTACGCTTCGCCGGCAAGAGGACCGACTTCTTGCAGTTCCAGAACGTGAAGAACCCTGCCAAGAGCCGAGGCGGACCCGGACCCGACTACTACCTCAAGAACTACGAGGACGGTGAGGCTGCGGAAGCGCAGGCAGGGGCCAGGCCGGGGAGATGGCAGCGGCGGGGAAAGGGGCTAGGCGGCGATCCCGCGATTCCCTGGACAGGACGGATGCGGGGGGATGCGATCCCAGAGACAGAGGAAGAATGCTCACTGCAGATCCCGGCAAAACCCTTCTATTATCAGTGATTGGGCGATGGGGAGGAGAGGCAGGCTCTTCTTATGGGGGAAAGGAGGCTTATCACGTCGAGCTGGTGATAATGATAAGAAGGTGGCCCTAGTAAACTGGGGCCAAAGTAAAGCGCTCTGCTTATTAGGGTCTTTTTGCTGCCAGCAGTGACTGAGCCCAACTCACACATTTACAGCTGACTTGTGATTAAAAGCCCTCCTGTGCTGTTTGGTAGGATGGTAAAGATGCCTAAGGCTCCCAAGCGGGGTGGCAGTGAGGGTCCGATAATTTGGTCCCTGGTATCTTATGCAAGAAGCAGTTCATGTGATGGTGGGCTGCTACCCTAGACCCAAACAATACCGTCCTTGCAGATGTGCACCTGCTTCTGTGCCAGCATGTTTGGGGTGTGGCTCCAGAGAGTGTGGAGGACATCAAGGCATGTATGCTGGGATGGTTGCATGACACAGCCTGGCGTTTGTGATGGTGCATTGGGAAGGTTTGTGCCAGACAAACATCATTAACCCTTTTGCTCTGTGTGTATTTTGCAAGAGAGCTAAAAGTTGCTAAACTGTGTCCACAGGTTGCAATTCACTAAGCTTTACTCATAATAGACTACTTGAAATTGATGGACATCAATTAACACATGACTAACCTAGGTGTGTTAATTTTAATGGGTCTACTCTGTGTAAAGGTTAGTTGAATGTCACCCTATAGGCCAGGGGTGCCCAAACTTTTTTCAAAGAGGGCCAGATTTGATGAAGTGAACATGCGTGAGGGCGACCAAAGTTGTTGAGCTTTTTGTAGGCTTGAAGTTGCTGGGCTTTTTTTTTTCCCCAAAGAATTTTACCCCAGGACTTATACCGGCAGGCCAGATTAGGACTCTGGACATGCCTGCTATACTATAGGTCCATATGTGAGAAGAGCAATTTGGTCTTCAACTGGTGGTTCAGGACCCACATTAGGTTGCATCCTGATTTATGATAAATGTGTGGTCTTTTGGGTGTGTGTGTTTTTAAGGGTCACCAAATTCATGTTTGGGTAAAAGATGGGCTGAGGGTCTGAAAAAGTTGAAGACTAGTGGGAAAGGCAGAGGAGAAGATTCCATCTGTAAGAATCTATAAGAAAAAAAAGAATGCAGGAGTAGCTTTGCTGAATCAGACCAGACACCCAGCTCATCCCCACACTCTCCTCAGCAGTAGGCAGTCAGTTGCAAGGCAGGGAAGAGAAAACCACCCCCTCTTGTTTACCTGGTATTTGGAGATACATTGCCTATAAATAGGAATGTTAGGTTTTTAAGCTACCGGTAGCATGGCCAATGAAATCATCTTTACCCATGAACTGGCTTAATTTACTTTTAACAGTGGACTCCTACTTATATTTACCCAGAAGTCCCACTTGGTTCCATGGTGCTTACTCTCAGGTAAGCGGGTCTAGGATTGTAGCCTAAAGTGGTTGCTATCAATTATGCCGTTTGCCTGTCCTCTGCTTACTGCCAGTTGTTACACCAGGCCCCTGAATGAGGGGGCAAAACTAAAAGCAAACCATGGAAGTACAAATTACACTTTGTGAGTGTTCAATTTAGGCAGAAATCCAGAATATGCAAATATCAAAATAAAAAATGGAAAGTAATAATCTAAACAAAAACCTCATGTTACTATTCAACAAAGGTTGGTCGTACAAAGTGAAGACATGGTGTCTCAAATCTACCATTATCCACAACCCTCCAAAATCTACCCCTCAGATGGGGTGGGGCAAACCCTCCACAATGATTTCTTTATATTTAGACCATTTCAAAATTAATTGTACATTTAACTTTCCTTCTACTATGGAATTGGGGCTGAATGAATATTTGACAAAACACTTTGAGTTCAAGGGGTATAACATACAAAGAAGTAAGCAGTGCATATTTCCCCAGGAACACAGGCAATTTCACTGGATAGCTCAGCTTGTTGAGAGAGACATAGAATAGTGTAGGACACAGTAACCCAAGGAAACAAGGGTAGATGGAGATGGTTCCTTGCCTGATCCTTCCCTGCCATCCATTGTATGGTTGGTGCTGTGATTTGTGCACTGACCTCTCCCACCTTTATCCTCTGGCTGAGATTACGATATTCCCTCATCCTTCATTTTTTCAATTTTATTTTAGAAATTCCAGGGTACTTTACCTTAGTGGCACCAGCGCAAAGGGGTAGAGAGCACAAAAACATTGGGGAGAGTGTGGAAGGGGCAAAGTGCATTTTGGGATGGGGAGAGCTTTGTCCCACATGCTATATTTTTTAAAAAAATAGTGTATGGTATATTTCATATACATTCAGGTTGTCATCAATGTCTTTTCTCTGATGTGAGCCTGTTGATTTTGATGGAGTTTAGTTTCCCTCTAAGCATGCTTGGGGACTGCAGCCTTATTTTACTTTCTAGTGTATTACTATTTGTATGTAAAAAGTGCATTTTCTTCAAGCAGCTGTTGGACTCTACCAATGAGGTCGTGCGAGGCTAAGCTGCTCGTTTCCCCTCCCTACTTCTGGTGATACCTATAGTACTGTACTTAAAGGCAGAAAATCTGAGCTGCGCACATATCCTACATTTAAAGGACATTATTTCCCCCAAAGAATCCTGGGAACTTTAGTCTACCCTACACAGAGTAACAGTTCCCAGCATCCTTAACAAACTACAGTTCCCAGGATTATTTGTGGGAGATAATGCACTTTAAATGTATGATGAATATGCATGCTTGGTTTTTAATGCCTAGTGGTTTACAAGAACCTGCGACAGTTCTATCACACTAGTCTGGGCAAATGGAATGCATGCCAGCATTTCTGGTGAAGCTGAGCAACTTAGGAGCAGGCTTGGGCCTGTCTGATGCTAGAAAGGCCTGGCTCCATGTTACAAGACTCTGCTTTTTCTCTTAGCAGGAGCCCGCCCATGGCTTCCTTCCCCACCCACTCCTTTGCCACTTCTTGAACTCAATAATTCAAGCTATATATGTGTGTGTGTGTGTGTGTGTGTGTGTGTGAGAGAGAGAGAGAGAGAGAGAGAGAGAGAGAGAGAGAGAGAGAGCGCTAGTCATAGCTGCCAAGTTTTTCCTTTTCTCGCGAGGAAGCCTATTCAGCATAATGGAAAATCCCTTTAAAAAAGGGATAACTTGGCAGCTATGGCGCTAGTGCCAGCCTCTGTCACCACTACCAACTTACCGTAGAAGTGGTATATGAATACTAAGGGCTATGCATTAGATCAGTAATTCTTACAGAAACCATATATTGTACAGCAGACACACAACTACAGCAGCTCCTGCTCATTTTGTTAGCTGGAACTGAATTTATAACTGGATCAGAAATGAAGGAGAACATTCACACAACACCTCTAGACACCTCCTTTTACAGCACACATTTTCTCTCCTTCACTTACTCAGCTCAGGGTGCTTCTGCTTCACTTGCTGACAATTTGGGGAAAATATCAGTCTGTACAGTACTTCTTTCTCCCTGTTTCAGGGGTGATCCTTGGGAGTGAGGGAAGACACGGGGCATTTTCTTAACAGTAGTAAACTTCTTGCTCAATACTTTAGCATCTGCTTAGAGTCAAGCCTTTGTGTCTGCAGCTGAAATAAATGCTGGTAAACACATAGGGCTGAAAAGGTTTTCCATGAATGCCCAGTTTTCCCAGTTAACCTTTGGTTTGTTAGAAGCAGCTTTTCTGGCAAAGTATATTTGCTTATTATCATTTAACCATTGATCTTACTCTCAAATTTTCCACTTCATTTGTGAACTGAGCTGAAATCCCATAATGTTTGTAAAGTTTGACTTGATCCCACAAAAAAGACTACACTGGAGTAGTGCCACAATAGTAACATAAGGTCTGCTTTTAGTGCTGCAATCTTGTAAAGACTTAATTTAGGATCAAGCCCCAAGAAGAACACAGTTGTACAGGATTGGGCTGCAAAGTCCAAGTGGTTGAGTTTATTATTTCACAAGCCTGAACAGTTATATGAACGTTATGTCCCTCTTCTAAATACTGATTTCAACTTAACTTCTTCCTTCTAAGCAATATATGTAGAATGGCCATTTTTCTTGGGATTTATTATTTGCATCAGGGCTGAAAGCTGCAATGACTAATTGCTAATTAAGCAATTAAATCAGAACCACTCCCCATCAAAGGGAATTCCTGGCAGCTGAAGACTTTGATGTAAACCATCCATGTGCCCTTCTTGACTTAGGAATGTCTTAATGATCACCCTAACAATAAATTAATAGTATGTAATATTTGGATAGGAGTATTATCTTGAGATACATTCAAAAGTCCATCTGCCTGTAATATTTATTTATATAGATTGCTCTGGGAATTAACTTTCTTGCTTATTTTTGAAAAACAGTAATTAGTTTTAATATTTCTATTCATCAAAGGTTTTAGGCCTCTCTTCTTGCCTAGACTGATGACCTGGTTGAAGCTTCTGCAACTTCCCAGATGTTTTGAGCTCCACTTTCCTCACCGCTACCCAGCAGATCCAGTGATAAGGGATTATGCTAGCTGCAATTCAGAATATCTGAAAGGCACCAGGCTGAGGAAGGCTGGTCTAGACTTCTGTTGCATAAGCACTGACTCTGAGATTTGGTGTGTGGACATTTTGGCTCACACTCTTGATTGCTGTGATACACTGGCTTTCACTGTACAGATGAAATGCTAACTCTGGATTAATTAATGATGGGTAAATGCAACCTCTGGGTGTGAACTCACATTTTATTAAAAATTGGAGGTGTCGAGGGGACATACTGACATATTCAGGTTATAACTACTCAGTTTAAAGCTACAATCCTATGGAAATTTAGGAAATGTAAGAAGCTACCTTAGTTTACATCAGACCATTAGTCCACCTAGCTGATAATTTCTGGTAAAAAGCCTAGGTAAAGGTAAAGGGACCCTTGACCGTTAGGTCCAGTCGCAGACGACTGGGGCTGCGGTGCTCATCTCGCTTTACTGGCTGACGGAGCCGGCGTACAGCTTCCGGGTCATGTGGCCAACATGACTATTTATCTACTTGCACTTTGACGTACTTTCGAACTGCTAGGTTGGCAGGAGCTGGGACCGAGCAATGGGAGCTCACCCTGTCGTGGGGATTCAAACCGCCGACCTTCTGATCAGCAAGCCCTAGGCTCTGTGGCTTAACCCACAGCGCCACCCGCGTCCTGATAATTTCTGGTACCCAACTTTTTTTGAGTTCTGAGGCATATTTGCAAAATCTAAGCAACTGTTGCAGACACTGCAAAATCTAAGCAACTGTTGCAGACACTGCAAAATGACTTTCACAGAAGAAGAACTGCAGATGCTTAGAACACACCCAACCCTGACCAAAAACCCGGCATAACACATACATGCTCCAAAACAAAGAACACAGACAACAACAAAAAAGCAGTTAAGCCCCACAAACACTGACAACAAAAAGGCAAAAAACCAACCAATCCAACTCTTAATTAAAAAACTACACAAATTAGAACCTTGGAGAGGCAGGGAAACCTTGGTGCATGTCAAAGTGAATGTCTGAGGATGCCATGGTGCCCACAAGCACCTCGTAGGGGACCCCAGACCCACAACAATTAGCAGTGGCTCTGCATCATTTCAGGCAGGAATCTGTCCCAGCTCTATTTGGAGATGCTGGGGAATTTAACTGTTTTACTTTCCCACTGAGCTATGGCCTCTTCCTTACATGGGAATAAGCTTCATTCAGTAATAGTGGCATTTACTTCCAAGTAAACATCTACAGAAGGGATGGGACCCCTGTTTGAGCCCCACAATGGGCAAAAAGATTCCTTCATTTCAGGAAGTTAGACAAGGTGACCCTTGTGGTACCTTCCAACTCTAAGATTCTACTTTATAATGTGACCATGAGACATCCAGAAAGTATAAAACAATGCAGCTACATAAGAACATGAATCATTCCCAAAATATAATATTGATTGCCCTTGAATCTTCCTGCCACATTTGCCATCCTCCCCTGCAATTCCAGTATAGCCCGTCACACTCTTTGAGAACCACTGCCTTAAAGGAACAACATAATCTACACTTGCCGATTCTCAGTATAAACCAAAAAAATGCATCACTAGAAACTAAATTTAGAGATGCAAATGTATATTATTTTAAGTTCATAGACTTTTAGGATGAGTGCCCTTTTAACAGAGACTATGCAAGAGTTGGTTTGTGAACTGCACCTTTGGTATTAAGACGATAACCTCTGGTCTGGAGAAAAACAAATGAGGAATCGGACTTTAAATTCCAAAGGAAAGTAACAAGATCCACGTGCGTGCATGCACACCCCTTTCAGCCTTTCTTTGGCTGCATGACCCAGGAGGCTGTTAGCTGAAGATTTTCCATAAGTCATTACTGAGGAAGCCAATTAATCCCAGACAGACCTCAGCGGGTAGGTCTGCAACAGAGAGGATGTCTCATAGAGATCTTGTCTGCTTGGACAAGAGGCTTCCAGCCCCAGTTCCTTTCTTTCCTCCTATGGGTTCCTTTTGATGCTGATACCTCAGTCAGCAGGGGTGATGCAAGCCTGAGATTCTCTTTGCAGGCACGGATAAAAGCCCCCCCCCCACATATAGGGTAATTCTGCCTGCTCCCTCTCTCCTTCCCACCCAAACTTGCTTTGTTGAAGCCACTGCAGTTTTAAAGCTAAAGGTGAAACTTCTCATCGGTAGCATAAAACTTCTCTGACCAAGAGCTGTGGTTGATTCACACTAAACATTTGCAGAAATAAGTGTTCTCTCAGCCCAAAGGTCAATATTTCAACAAGTTGTGGTAGGGAACTTACACTTATTAAATGTCTTCGCCCAGGTTTCTTTGCTGTTGAGTGACTGCGGCCTTTTGTTTCTTCCATTTTCCCCTCCTGGCAATAAAGTTGAAATGTAGCAGCCCTTCAAAATGAAGTTTCTCATAGAAGTTGTAACCACAGGTCTTAACTTTTCATCACTTAAATGTGGAACAGAACCATTGCAAATGGGGGAAGGAGGGAGGGGACACATGTGGTGTGTATCAGGGATCAGTGTAAATCAGAAAGGTGTGGTGAGGGGGATTTCCTGCCCACAGGCCCAGTGTTCTTACTGGCTCCCCTACACAGGCTCTTGGAATTGCAGGCAGGACCTTCTTCCCGTAGAATGTTACAGAGAGCCATTCTTTTTTTGTGGGCGAGGGGAGGCAAAGATCCTTGCAACACCCTCAAGACAAATTGGCTGGCCATGGCATGGATGCATGTGACGAGGAGATCCATATTTGCAACAACATCTGACCTGATGTAAAGACTGTGTTCTGCAAACATTGGTCTGTTGCTGGCTGCTCTGGAAATGCCTTCTGCTTCACTTCAGATAATAGTGGAAATGTATGAAGGGGAAATGCACACCTTCTATTCTGTACAATGCTTTGCATTGTCCTGGCCACCATTGCAAATCCTGCTGCACCTTCAGATCAAGCATTGTTAAACCATGTCAAGTACCATATTTTTTGTGAGTAGGAATAGTTTTGTTGGCTTGTTTTCCTGGAGCACTGCCTGCCATTAATATAATTAACATTTGTTTCCCAATTTTCAGGCAACAGGTGTAAAAATAACAAAAAGCCTTGTGGCCCAATGTAGATGAACAAATGTCACGTTTAAGGTGCCAGAAGACTCTTAGGGCTCTTCTAGATGAACTGTTTATTGAGCATTCATTCCAATCTGCTTGTGTGGAGGTTATATGATGCTGTGTCAAGGGATTGCTATCACATCTTTTCTGGTGTATTTTGTTTATTTATTTAACAGAATCTATTTACTTTTTGAATGTAATAAAATATCCAAGCAGTTTACAAGAAATCTTAACGTCATCAGTGAAAAATAATTTAAACTTTTAAAAATAATTAAATTTAACAGTAAAAAAAAGATTGAAAAGCATCGCTATTTAAGTGTCTGGATAAGCATGTCTAAGCAGCAATGTTTTAAGCAGGTGCTGAAAAGAGTATCACTTTCCTCCTCACAAAAGTGTGCGTTAGGCTTTTGTTTTGTTTTTTGAAGCAGGTTTGCTGTACAAGAGTGTCTAAATCCATTTCAAATTTGCATCCTAAATTTGCTGTCATAGCTGCAACAGATTAGCATGGTTACTGCTCTGGAAATGGTATAACACAGGGTCCCCAGACTACGGCCCCCGGGCCGGATGCGGCCCAATTAGCCTCGCAATCCGGCCCGCGACGACCCCCGCCGGCCACTGCCGCCGCCCGCTCTTGCGGCGCGCGGCGGCGATCTTCAAAATCGGCAAAAAATCGCCGAAAATCCTTTGTGCGCATGCGTATGGGCCTCTCCCGACCCAGAAGAGGTCATTTCCAATGCACTTCCGGGTCGGGGGAGGCCCATACGCATGCGCACAAGCGATTTTCAGTGATTTTTTCCGACCGTGTGCGTGTGCGCATGCGCACGGGCGCGCACTCCCCCGCCCTCCGGCCCGCTGCGCGCACACTCCCCTGCTCTCCGGCCCGAAGCCCGGTAAGTCTGGGGACCCCTGGTATAACATTTTCTAACCTTTCTAGTGATCAGGGTGTCCTAGACTAGGTATGCACCAAATCTTAGCAGCTGATTTGCTGGGGATGTATCTTAAATCTTTTGATAGCACCCCACCCCATAAAGATTACTGCTGGGCAGGCTGGGTCGTCCTCTTATATACCTGCTGGGATTGAAAAGGCATCTGACCCTCACCTGAATCGCATAGCTCTCCTATAGCTGCCTCTGATTTGTTATCATTTAACTCTCGGGGGAAATAATTAGCATCACACGTCATGTGCATGGAAGTTGCAGAACCAATTAACCAAATAGAAGGATTACTGTTAATAACACCAGTTTTCCTATAACTTGATATCGCTGGATAGTTTTGATGAACTGCAAAAGCATTTTTAGTTTGCTTTCTGTTGCCACCCTGGAACTTTTCTTTATTAGTGCCACTTTGTTTTGTACGATTCCTTGCAAATGAAGGAAAACACCTTTTCTGCTTGTGTATGTTGATAATATAATTTTGATTACTGAGGACAAACAAGATTGTACAAAAACAAGATTGGGTGCAGGCCTGGCCAGGACATAGGCATCCTGACTGTGACAAAGGTGAACTGTGTGCTTGCATGCTTGATTAACAGCTGTTGGGAACTTCTTATGGTCTTTGTACTGGACCTGGAGACTCCAATAGAGAGCATTCCATGTCAAGAAGGAGGGCAAGTGGGCACTCTATCAAATGACAGGGCAGGAGTTACATGGAGCAGGGCCTTTTCACTGGTGGTGCCCATTGTATGCCTCGCTCTTCCCAGACCTGCTCTCTTTTGGCCTGTATTTTGGAGCTTTATAATTTAGGAAGACTTTGGAAGAACTGGTTGACAAGTCTTATCAGTTGCTGACGTTTGAGCGGATTTTATT
Source organism: Zootoca vivipara (assembly GCF_965207765.1). NCBI lineage: Eukaryota > Metazoa > Chordata > Lepidosauria > Squamata > Lacertidae > Zootoca > Zootoca vivipara. The sequence continues at coordinate 56,030,361 of NC_142588.1, read as the reverse complement.
TGCTGCTATTCTGTGCTTCTGGTGCACCAGGGTTTACACCAGCATAATAGAGTTGGCCAGGATGCCAGAAGGGATACAATTTACGAGCTTTCTCCATTATCTGCACAGCAGCGGGTGTTTAGTCAACAGTGCAAAGGCTGAGCTGAAGCATTCCCTGCTGGTTACCGGTACCTGCTTTCAGCAATAGGGGTCTCTGTTTGGTAGTACCCAATTGGTTAGATGTCAGATTCTAGAGCTCCCTATTGGTGGCTCTTAGATAATTCACAAAATACAGAGTCCATTCATAAAACACAGTGTTCATTCATAAAGCAGCAACATAAATCTCCATTGCTACATATTGGGTGTCTATTTCCACGGTTGAACGTACAAGTTTATGGCCATGCTGTAGTGTAGTGCTTATGCGACTGTGAATAAAAGGTGGCTGGGGTCATTGTCTCGGGGTTTGGGGGGGAAGAGGTGACAAAACTGATTTCCAGTAAGTGCCCCCCTTTATTTCCACAAGTCCTTGAGTCTGTACTCTGAATGGTGACACCAGGGACCTAGAAGGTGCAGGGCTTGTCAGTCCAACCCCTGTATCAGGGCTGACCTTAAGGCAATAGGAGCAATTGGGCCAAATTGGGCCCCGCGGGCCGCTCCTAAGGGGGCCCCTGCACCAGGGCACTCTAGATGGATTTTATTTATATCTATAAGATTTTGCAGACTTTGGCTGTGAACTGGGGCCTTACAAAAAAAAACCCAAAAACAATTCAAGTTGCGCTCTACTGCTTCAAATTGGGCCCCACTGGCTAGCCCTGAGTCTAATAGTTGCTGGGCCTGCATTGCCCTGCCCTTGCATGAAGTCTTGGGTTTACAATTTTGGGAGAGGGGAGACTGTGGCACTGGGGAGTGGAAGGGCTGGTGAGGCCCCTAGATTTAGAGACTCTAGGCTTCAGCCTGCTTAGCCTATACATAAATCCGGCACTGATACCGTAGGTAGCTAGTTTGACTTGCTTTTGCTGGACAGTTCTTACATTACTGAACTTGTGCTACCTTCAGAAATTGAATACTGTAGTGCAACTAACTAGGCAAAAAAGAACAGAGGAAAGACACAATAAATAGTAGTGTAAAAGGAGGGTCAAGTGCTGCCTTTCACATCAACTGTTGTTGTTTAGTCGTTTAGTCGTGTCCGACTCTTCGTGACCCCATGGACCATCACATCAACTGCTTGTGACACATCAACTGCTTGTGACAACTGCTTGTGACAATTTTTGGTTATTTTTAGTTTAGCTTAAGTTGCCCTATTAGCATATCAGAAGAAATGACTGAACTAAGAAATCCTTAAAAAATGAAGAAGCCCAACATTGTATGTGCTTTAAAGGCAATTTAGTGGTGAGTATAGTAGAGAGATTATAGTTTCAGGACCAAGACTTAGTCCGGTCCAAAAAACCTTCTTGTCATTGCATGATTAATACAACTTTCTGAGCCTTTGAGTCTGCTCAGGAACAGACACATTTACCAGAACAAATACATCCTCCCTGCCCCCATGGCTCCACCCAATTAACAGCTTTTCATTATGGTAGTTAGCATAAATCCCCTTGGGGTAAAATACTCACCTTATCTGATTTTATGCCAAGGCCCAGACACCCTAGTCACCGAATACTTCTAAAAACTTGGCTAGAGAGCTGAGAGAAATCACAGAAGCCATTTTAATGACCATGACCTTTAAAACTAGCTATTTTCAAAGCTTTACAGCTTTCCATTTACTGGCTCTCTTGTCTGATGACCAAGAGACAGTGGGTTTGATCCCTACAGGATGTCTCACTTTCCAGTGTCGCCCTGCCTCACTTATTTCCATAGTGTTGGGGTTTGTTTGTTTTTTGTTAAACAGAAGGTACAATTAAAGTTTCTGTTAAAATTCATTTGGGATTAGTCTGAAAAGTTTAAACAAAGCCCCCCTCAATGTAATTTTTGGGCAATTGCTATGTGGTGGGCACTCCAGCTCTTGGGAAATATTCACTCAGGTCTTTAGGCATCCCAAAGGAATGCAGGGCTCCACCCACAGAGGAAAGCCTTTTCTGTGGACTCACACGCTCCCTCTGTCTCATACTGGCTGGATACCAGTTTAGAGAAGGCTGATGGATGGGGTGTGAGATGTACTAATCTCTGCTGGAATTTCTCCTCCCACTGCAAAAGGGGGGGGTCTCCCTCTGGGAAATTATTTGGGATGCTTTGAACCCAGAGTGTAGAGCGCACACTTCTGCCATGGCTGAAATGGGACAGAACTTCCAAACTCCCCTGGTCTGTGCCTTATTGTGAAGGTGGGAGCTTTCTAACCTACCCTGGGCTGATATGCCAAGATAACATAGGGTGGCTGGAGCAATGAGTATGCTGCCTACAGAAGGCCTCATTGTGCCTCTGCACTATGGTGTGAGGAGTCCTTTACTACACCCTTTGCTTTTCTAGTCCCCCAAACTCTGGATTTTGTGTCCTGCAGTCAGCCGCAGCTCACCCACCTGCCACATGGGTGTGCTCCCTTCATACTGCATCCATCTGTGAGTCTGCTGTATCAAGGATTGCACACAGGATGGTTGAAGATAGTCATGATTCAACATTCACAGCAAGGACCTGGTGATCCATAGCTGTATTGCAACCAAGTCCAAGAGTTCTAGGCAGAGCTCAACCCACCAACCCAACCCCCATCTTTCATATGAGATCTTGGACTAATTCTTTGTCAGTATTTGCACACTTACGTGGGAGTAAGTCTCACTGACAACAGTGAGGCTTATTCCCCAAGTAAACATGCACACATTTGGGCTAAAGGGCAAACCAGCTAAGAGTCTGGTTTTCTGGAAGAACAGTTAGGTAGTTTTAACTCGTTAAACAAAATGATGGGATGAGAACAGACAAAGTGGGTGGGATTTTTGTGTCCTTTTCCTTATCCAGCTTTATATTCTGTTCCCCCCTATGTTTCTTGTTCCTAGTTCCTTCCTTCTACCATCTCAGCTGGCTTTTACCCTCCTTGGGAGGAACTGTGAGATATAAATCCAATAAATAAAAATAATAACTTTTTTCTCTTTTGGCAGTCAAAATTATAATTGCTCAGAATGGGGTGGTGGGGTAGGGGTGGTGGAGAAGCCCCAACAATAATTAATTGGGATATCAAATGTTGGGAAATCAGGAAAGTTAACTTATTGGATTAAAGACAGAAAAAAAACCTAGGAGGAGTTGGCAGAATGGATTATTTTGATAATAAAAAAACTATTATAGGAACAATACAGTTTTACAGCATATTGGTGTTTGTTTATGGATATGGAAAATTTCAGTAACATAAGCAGATTGTTGAATTCAAACTAATGATTAACTATTAAGTTAAATAATTAAGAAATTTATATTATTTGGAATTTGTGAACATTGTATTTATATGGCTGAATAATTGAATTTTAAGTAAGTAAGTAAGTAAGTAAGTAAGTGGAATTGCTCCTGAAGGGATGTGGTGACAGCATCAGCATTGTTTGATTTGCATGATGCCACCACCAATAAATTGGGTAGCGGCACCTACAGAGGTCTCTGTAAGCTGGTTCCAGCCCATGGGCCACTGGTTCCTATCCTTGGCTTAAATTAACAAACCACAGATCCGTGAATTCAAACATCATGGAAGATTGGGGTCAGTTTAAAACCAGAAGTGGATGTTTCCTGTCTCCTCTGGTGCATGAAAAGGTAGGGGCACCAGCCTGAGACTTCTTGCAGCTCATTCACATAATAGAAAACTGTGGCTTCCCATTTTGTCTGAACTTGGCCACCAAATGAGCTGAGTTGAGATTTGAATCAAGGATTTCCTGGCTCCCTGGTCATATGCTTAGTTACTGCAGCATTCCAATTGTCTTTCCTGAAATGGGCCCACCGTTAGAATTGAATATAACTTTTATTTTAAAAGATAGTATAGACTGGACTCAATTAAGTTAGGCATGCCTTTCTCAACCTTGGGTCCCCAGATATTGTTGGACTACAGCTCTCATCATTCTTAGCTAGCAGGGTAAGTGGTGAGGGATGGTGGAAGTAGTAATTCAACAACATCTGGGGACCCAAGGTTGAGGAAGACTGGGTTAGACAGTGCTCACGAGTCCTAATTTTGTGAAACAGGAATGATAATCAGCCTTTCTTACAGGTTTTCTACTGGGCATGCTGAAGGTAAACAAGGAACAGGACCAGCCCACAATATTTTGCCTCTTGAAATGGAGCACCAAATGACATCCTCTATAAGTCAATGAGCAGAGTTCCAAAAGCTGGTCAAGTTATTTTGGCACCTGAGGTAGAAATTCTCACAGGTGTCTCTTCCCATCCCTGGCAGTAATGTGTCATCTATCTATCTATCTATCTATCTATCTATCTATCTATCTATCTATCATCTATCTACCTACTGTATCTCAATTTGGTGGCCTTTCATAACACCCATAATCAGATACTTGAAGTGGACACTTCAGTCTGACTCGTTTACACACTTATCTTCATGCGCATGATTTATAGAGACACTAAAATATGTGTGCTGTTCTACATGCCCTGGTCATATCTGTTTATTTACATGAAACTTAAAGGATTAAATGAAACTGGGTGAGGGAAGGAGGAAGGGAGAAAAATATCTCAGCTGGTTGCCTTGCAACTAGACCACATGATTTTTGTTCCCTCTCTTCTCTTCATGAGCAGATGAGTAAGGTGTGTGTGTGTGTAAGTAAGTGTAAAAGTGGTGTCCTTCATGCACAATGGGAAGTGTTCTGGTTTTGGGTTCATGCACTCAGAATGAGGGCTGGCATAAAACATAATTTTAATCTGCAGAGTCAATCAACAAGTTTGTACAGCTGTTTCAGGGCCACCTCTATTTCTGCAGACTGATGTCACCTTATGAAGGCATGCCCAGAAATTATCAATTTTTAAGAAAGGGTTGACTATGGTGCACCAAATAAGGGAATGTTTTTAAATCACCATCTATCACTGCAGAGAGGAATGGTAGGAGGTCATCTCACTCACTGTTAAAAAATTACTGGTGGCGGGTAGCCCCCTGCCTGGCATTAAATTCTCTTCCTGAGCAGGCTAGCTGGTAGCATTGAGAGGTTCATCAGCAATTGTTAATTATTCCAGGAAGAATGTAAAAATAAGGCTGTTGGCAAAACCTTAGCTGTGCATAGAAACCTTCCTTAGATAGCCTCCAGTCTGTGACTTTTGTTCTGAGCATGTGACTGAGACAGCACTGATTGGCATTTGGTCATAAATTCCTGCAGCTTGACAAGCACTATTTTATTCCATTAATTTGTGGTCTTTTACAAGTATTGATCATGAAGTTTTGGTGACATGATGACTATAGAACCTAATGGGAAATTGTGGGACCACTCTGGAGTGATTCCACTTAGCCCTGCAAGGTCTCTGAAATGCTGATGGGAAACTGGTCATCTTTTCACTGATACCTTTCCTGTGATGTCCTGCAGGGGTCATCCTGTTCTATTTCCCAGTTATAAGTCAAGACAGGTAGCCATATTAGTCTGCTGCAGCAGAACCAACAGAATCCTGTGGCACTTTGCAGCCTAAGAAATTATCATGGCCTAAGCTTTCAGGGACTAGGGCCCACTTCCTCACTTGGTAGATACACAGACACAGACAAACACAGACCTGAACAGAGGGGGAAATATGTTAATACTAGAACCAAAATGCAAAAGGTATCAACAGGTCTTTTACATTTCTAGGCAGAGTCAAATGTATACACGCTAACAACAAAGTGACCCATTTACAACAGTACATCTCATGTTAACATGCTTTTCATTATTATGCCGATTGAACACCTAAATTCCCCATCTCATCTGAGCCCTCTAGTTCAGTAGTTTTACGCTGCAGGCAGCCTTATTCTTCAGTTGTATATGAAGTGCCTTGGCATCTCTCTCTCTCTCTCTCTCTCTCTCTCTCTCTCTCTCTCTCTCTCTCACACACACACACACACACACACACACACACACTGTCCTTCATCAAAATATCTCAGGGCAATTGAAATACTCTCCCAAGGCTCTGTTGGCTGGCTATAGCATGAATCCCACTGGGAGATGTGTACATGACTAAGCCCCTGTTGGTATGGCTGTTGTTGTGAGGTTCTGCCATAGTGCAAAAACATGAGGTTGTCAAAGGTCATGTGCTGCTGTGTTTGGCTTGGTGACTCAGAACTTGTGCAGGCTTGGTCCAAGCAAACCTTCTCATTAGAAAGAAGGCATGAGTGGTGAATGAAAATGTTGGCCGTCAGGGGTCTGAAGCTGGTAGAGACATGAGATGCTGAGGAAGATTGACTGGAAGGAAACACAGACCTGCAAGGGGCAGGTGGGAATGCATTGCCCACTGGGCGAGTTTGTCTGGTTTCAACTTAAAGAATAGAGACTTTTGTTCTTTTATACCACAGACATCATTCGCAGTGATATTGCCTTGGATAAACAGAAAGGCTGCAAGATTGCCCAGCACCCAGATATCATGTTGGAGCTACAGAGGGAAAAGGCAGCTCAGATGCACCTGGTTCTCCTCAAGGAGCAGTTTTCCAACACTTACACCAATCTCACGCTAACAGGTAAGGTTGCAAGGCCATCATGAGCCAAGGATCTGCCCTCATTGCTGAGACTCTGGTAGGACAAATTGCTTCTTGTTTCATGGTGGGAAGAGAAAGGGCAGCTCACAGTCAGCAGGAAATGTTACACAAATTAAAATGTAATCTAGAGAGTGTCTCCTCACTTTGCTGGCAACTTGGATGTTGCCAATTTCAGAATGCAAGAGAAAGTGGCAATCTGACCATGTTAAACATAAACCAAAATTTGTGCCCAATAAGATAGAAGTCAGAGAAGGAGAATAAATACTAGGAAAACCCACAGTGTGTTCATTCTTCTATTTGATGGTCTCATGTAACAGCAATAATGGGTTGGGCTGCTTAACAACTTCTTGGGACACAGACAGACTCCTGAATTTGATTTCAGCAGCAAGAGGTGATCTGTGGCTTTGAGCAGTGTTTTGGTGCAGCCAGAACAACAAGAAAAATGATTAGCACATGTCCTTTAAAATGAAGTGAAAAATAGCTGTTCCATGAGTATTTATTTATTTAAAAATATGTGTATATAGCCTACCCTTTATCAGAACTGATACCAGGGCAGCAGGGTATGACATTAAACAACTGAATTTATACATAAAAAATAGACAAGCCCATTAAAAATACATACACATGGGGCAACTATGAAAGGGCAGAATAGGCTAAAACAACCATTCCCTTACAAACATTTAAAATTCCTGAGTGAACAGGTAAGTTTTAATATGGTGCAGAAATGATATCAATGTCTGTGCCAGTTGGGTATGTAATGGGAGGACATTCCACAAATGGGGCACCACCAAGGAGAGGCTCGCCTTCAGGTATTTGGGTCCCAAACCATTTAGGGCTTTAAAGGTTGGCACCAACAAATCGAATTGGACTTGGTAGTGAGTAAGAAGATACATCCTTGTTAATCTGGCAGCACCTCTTTATATGTCATATTCCTGACCCATCTTAGGTTTCTGCTGGGACCAGAGTGCCTCAATTTAAATATCTCTTATTACACATCCTAGGCATAAACCAGGGGCAGTCATCTTCTCTGGAAGGGGCACTCTAGTCTCCAGATAGTGATATGGGGACCAGAAAGGTATTTGACTTGGATTTGACCTTTCCACATTCAAAGCCAAAGAGAGACATATCATTCTGTTCAGAGAACAAACTATCACATTCTTCATATGAACAAAAAACTAAAGGCAAGCTTTTTACTGCACACACATTCATTAAAATATGATCGAGTTACCAGTAGGGATGGGAGAGAAATCTTAATTTGTACTTTCCTAAATAATATTTGAACTTATTTGAAGGGGGGGGGAAATCTGACGGGTGGCTGCAGTTTTTATGGGAGATGTAGCCCTGGGATGCTGTTCTTCAACAGGCAACAGCTACTACTGCCTTCCTCTAAGATGCACTTGGTGGGGAGGAGCGTTAGCAGGCCTAGCAGAAACTGTCTGACTACTTTCACCCTGGGCCTCTGCCCGAACAAGCAACACAAGCCTTTTTGTAGCTCTTTAGCACTCCTCAAAATAGCCGTGCAAGGCTTTCAAACTTCTTCCCCTCTCCCTGCCCTCACTTGCTTTAGTAGAAGGGATGCAGCAATTACTAAATTTGGTGTCCTTGAAACCAAAGCAGCACATGCACTTTGTGTGAACCCAGTAAATATTAAAGAGCAAATATAAAAGAGATAATGGTCCAGATGGAGCCGAGTGGCTGTTTCTATAACGGGTGTTGTTTGAATTATCCATGAAATGGGTCCTGGAATGACTGACAGGCTGTGAGGTAGTGGGGAGAGCTGCAGGGCACTCATAAATGTCCTGCCTGGCTAGTGGGAGGACAGAAGAGAAGGATCTAGTTCTCCCATCTCTGGCCAGTGGGTGGCAGTGGAAAGCCCCACCAAGAAGTGCCCAGGTTTTCGCTAGAAACGAGGCCCAGGTTTAAAAAGAATCCCTTGTTCCCAAGGTTTTTGGATGGATGCTGAGTTTGTGTGACATGCACATCTATGTCAGCCTTTTGAACGTGACAGTGACCCACGCTTTGTGGGGAGAAAACACGAGGCATCCAGGGCTGGAGGCTTTCCCAGTCTCTTGAAAAAGACACCTAGCTGTGACAGATCCCCAGACTTGTGCCTGCATGATGTTTGGGCAGGATCCCTTCAAGCCATTTCTCATTTTGTGTAACATAATCCCCTCAGCTGTTTATTCCTACTTGAGCTCTTGGAATCTTCCCTGACAACTTGCTTACTCTCCAGTAAACAAACTTCCCCCAGAAGGGAGGGTCTTCCCCTCCTGTGCTAGTCTGCACGGCAGTTTCAAAGAGGCCTAGGGCATTGCTTGCATTTTTGCCTGGGACCTAGCGCCCGAGGGGGCACCCAGTTATTGCAGTCTCTTGGCCTTTTAAAGTGTGTTTATGTTGGGAGGATAGAGGATTTCGGCTCCAGGTGCCTCTGTGAGGCAAAACGTCTTTCAAGTGGCAGGGCTGCACACAGCCTCCTTGGGTGAAATCGATGTAGCCTGATAATTGTTAGGAAGTTTAATCTCTCATTTCATAAATGTAACTTAGCTCTGTGTTCTTAGTGGGTAGAACATAATATTTACATATAACTAGACAGAGCCATGTAAATATTTCTCTTTCCTATGATGGATTCTATCATTTTGGTTGTGTGTATGGGATGGGATGGGATGGGATGAGATGACTGGCTGAGGGGCAATTGCACCTGCTTCTTCAGGATCAGAGGACAAATACTTGCAGGAGAAAAATGCACCAGGCAGGGGTTTTCTGGGGCAGAATGAGGTGTGGGGAGTAAACTGTCCAAGTGTCAAGGGGCCCCTCCAGCATGGTGTTTTCTTCTTCACACAAAAATATTGCCTTACTGGTGGATTTATTCTGCTTTAGTATGTTCTGTGATTTTCCCTCAATGCTACCACATTATTGCTGCCCAGAGCGACTATAGTGCAACAAAAGTAGGACAAAAATAAACCAGAACACTTGTGGTATAAAAAGTTACAGGGTTTTGGCAGGAAATTACAGGATAGCCACTGAACCTCTCCAAAACATTCGCAGGTGCAAACAGTATTGAAAGTGGGGCCATGTGTGACCACCCCAATAGCATTATGAGCACAAATAATCATGAATGCACAATAAAAAGGATGCCTGGAGGAGCCACAGGACACTCACAGGGTCACCACTTTCTTTAGCAAGCCTTGTTTTGCCACCAGATGAACGTAGACTACACAGCTGCCTCTGAGCATGAAGCTCAGCCTCTTACACAAAGGGCATCTTCCTGCTATTCCAGGGAAAACAACAAGCTAGTTAAAATGTGTTTTTTTAATACTTTCCCACTACCCTCCCTTTCCATATGGCCAGACAGAAGAGCAAAGACAAGAGGTACATCTAAGCTGTGAAATGGCTGTGTTCGTACCTATGCTAAAGGCTTTGGATCAGTTTCTGACAGAAAATCAGCCTTCAGTGTACAGCCTTCATTTGACTGTTCCAGCCCTATGGCTTGATCACCTTTCAGCATTTGACAGACTGCTTTTCCCACACTCCATTTTCCTTATCATACACTAACAGCGAGAATGATATGGCCATGAAATAGAGTAATTTAGATTCTCATCTTGCTGTGTGGCCCAGTATAATGTGTTTTGAACCTGCCACAGGCCTAGGAATGATTGTGGGCCATGCGAATTGGCCCTCATTTCTCTCCCAAGATAGGTGTCCCAGTGCTGGTCCTCTGCCAATTTCTGAAACCTGGCTGTTTGGACAGTGTCCTGTTTGGAATGCAGCAGAGCCAGTTTTGCTTGTGAGTGAGTGTCTGAGAAAGCCATTCTGGGATGAAAACATCACCTCAACCAGGACCTATCAAAGGCCATTGGTCTCTTTGATTGGTGGAAGCTGTGGGTTTGGGGGTTTTTTTTGTCATCTTCCCAGTTATATTTATTTTCAGTGCTTATATCCCCCACTTCAAACAAATTTTCAAGTGCACTAGTAACATATTTCAAGTTCATCAAATAGTGTAGATTGAGTAGGGACTTGCCGCCACCAATGGCAGAACCATGTGTGGTTACCCTACAATTGTGGCCAAGGGGGAGGAAGTGCAGGTGGAACGATGAAATATGGAACAATGAAATATGACTCAACGTAGCACCACAGGGCAGCGAAATTTCCTTCTACTTCAAGGGTGTGGAAGCTTTTTCAGCCTGAGGGCCGCATTCATTTCATAGAGAAACTTCTGGGGGACACAGGAGGCATGCAACAGTCAGAGGTTGTGTTAAGATATACATCCTTTCTGTGGTTGGCTGTGGAAAGATTTGTATTGACCCTGCTTTCACTTTCCATAGGTGATGTTGCAGTCACTTCCATTAATTAATTGGGACTTCAAGGTTTCATCTCTAGATTAATTGTGAATTAATTGGTGGTGGGGAGTCTTGTGCAAGTTTTGGTTAAGTTTTGTTCATTTTTGAGGCTATTTTATTTCTGGTATATTCCCATAATAGGGAATGAACAATGTGCCTGTTCTAACAATGGATGGTAACATTTGCTTTTTATGCTATGAGTTATGTCAACATACATCACTTTGTCAAAGAAGCAACAAAGAAGTGACATGCTTATTTATTTAGATTTAATCAATTAATTGATTAGTCAGCAAAAGCATATGAATAAGCAGCTCAAAATTGTTTTGTGGCCCCAGCATTTATCATACTTGAAGGGACAAATTACTTCTTGGGGCCTAGGCTGTGGATATGAAACACTCCCCCAGCACGCGGCTCTTGGCCCCATGTGTGCAGACATCCGGCTCTGTGCCTGGATTGGAAGCCTCATGCTGATTTAACTAATCACTTCCTTGAGAAGGGTGAAATGAGCATTTCTCTGCTTGTCTTGAAGGCAAGAGCCTAGGAGACCCTGCAGGGCTTCTGTTGGGGCTGCCCTGAGGAGGAATTTACTGCCAGAAAGGACATGACCTGACTGCAGGCTCATTAATGGCAGCCAGATGTGCTGCTGCTGCTGCTACCATCCCAACATCCTGCAACTAGGAGTGCCTGCTGTGGTCAGTGCAAACACGGCTGACCTGTCAGGCCTCAGGCTGGCCATGTACTCTGCAAAGCCCTTGCCTAACACTAAGCATGGGAGAAGAATTCAATGCAGTGTGCATTTAAAGCCAGATTTATCAAAACATAGCCATCCTTGAAAATTTGTGCTTGGCTGAATGTTGTGATGCAGTTCTCCAACTAACAAACTAAGTATTGCTTACAAAAATGCATATATTAGGCAAAAATGTCCATGAAAATGAATATATAAGTGAAAGTAATATACCAAAATGCATTGTACTGGGAGAAGTTGCTTGCATGAATTAGTCAAAATTCTGTACAAAAATGTGTTCGCTAGGAGAAATTTGCACAAAAGTCCTGAAGAATTCTCATGTGGATTTTTTAAAAGAAAATTTACAAATTGCTGCAGAAATGTGGAGAACCAAATTTAAGACTGGAAAAATGAGAAAATGAAGGAACCAACTCTGACAGATCTTTCTATTTCTACGTAACACTTGCTGTCACTGCAAATATCTCGTAGTCTTACAGCTTTCCCTGTGAGAAAAAGCTTTCATATGGAATTACCCTCCATGCATGCAGTGTGGCCCAGCTCTTAAGTGCTGCTCTTCCATGGTTCATATTGGGAAGAGGATGGATGGGGAGCCAACACAAAGGACATTATTCCTGTTCTACTGTATCTTCATTTACTGCAGCAGACTCTAGTCACGTTGATTAACAGACAGAGAGCTTGCCCCTGCTTTCACCAAACGTCTTGCAAACATCAGCATAGTTGCACATGCCAACCATGCCTAGCTCTGCTGAAGGGGAAAATAATATCGAAATGTCAAATGGAAATAAATCCAGTTTTGCCAAAGCTTCCATTCACAAGAGACCAGATTTTAATTAGTGCCTTCCAACTTCCTTTAGAAAGTTATTTGACTTCAATTAGCTGAACTGGCACATTGTTAGGGAGCAGGGCAGACTGGATAGCTGAGCTTTGTGTCAGGCATGGCAGTGGCCTAAATTTTTCCAGTGTTCAGTAAAGCACTATGCAATCTCTGTAGAAGAACTTCACTTATTTTTAAAAAGGCACCTTCAGCCATCTAACTTTAAAATGGGCCGAGAGGAATAGAAATAATAGAATAATAGAGTTGGAAGAGACCGCAAGGGCCATCCAGCCCAACCCCCTGCCAAGCAGGAAACACCATCAAAGCATTCCTGACATATGCCTGTCAAGCCTCCGCTTAAAGACCTCCAAAGAAGGAGACTCCACCACACTCCTTGGTAGCAAATTCCACTGTCGAACAGCTCTTACTGTCAGGAAGTTCTTCCTAATGTTTAGGTGGAATCTTCTTTCTTGTAGTTTGAATCCATTGCTCCGTGTCCGCTTCTCTGGAGCAGCAGAAAACAATCTTTCTTCCTCCTCTATATGACATCCTTTTATATATTTGAACATGGCTATCATATCACCCCTTAACCTTCTCTTCTCCAGGCTAAACATACCCAGCTCCCTAAGCCGTTCCTCGTAAGGCATCGTTTCCAGGCCTTTAACCATTTTGGTTGCCCTCTTCTGGACACGTTCCAGCTTGTCAGTATCCTTCTTGAACTGTGGTGCCCAGAACTAGACACAGTACTCCAGGTGAGGTCTGACCAGAGCAGAATACAGTGGTACTATTACTTCCCTTGATCTAGATGCTATACTCCTATTGATGTAGCCCAGAATTGCATTGGCTTTTTTAGCTGCTGCATCACACTGTTGACTCATGTCAAGTTTGTAGTCTACCAAGACTCCTAGATCCTTTTCACATGTAATAGCCAGTGAGATATTAACATTCCTAATTTCTTATATACCAGGGAACATCTCCTGGGTTAGAGGGTTTATGGGGATTCTGTCCTGACATCAGATTGACCTATATGTATACATCTTATACACCGTAAAATATTCTGTCTGCTCCACTTTGAAGAAGCTAATGATTGGCAGCATGTATCTAAAACCTGCCCCAGTATATTCCTTTCTCTAATCAATCTTTGATAGTGATGCATCCACTTAGATGTGACTTACACATGTACATATATCACTTTATCATTAATACTTATTGATGCCGGGGGATGTCTGACCTGTCAACATTGAAAAGTATTGTGTTTGAGTTGACAATTGGGCAATATTAACATCCTCTTTGCAGTTTTTAGTCTGGAATGGCTCATTCACTGATGCAAATCATTAGCTGTATGTGCAAAGTGATAGGAGTAATAGCTTTTGTTTATTACACTGTGCATAGTACTGGACACATGCAAGCAAAAAATAAATAAATCATTTTGTTCAGTTAAAAATGGCTAAACTCTCCACCTATCAATTTTCCTCTTATATTGCAATGACGCAGAACCAACATGTTCACAGGTCATGGTTATTGTCTTCATCAATTTCATGTGAACAAGTCACAGGTATAGTGCCTCACAGGAACAACATTGAAAAAAAGAATGTTCAAGCATATTTTGAAACCTCCACGGGTTCTCCCTCTGGTGTGCGCATGTACTTTCTCCCTTTGTCTCTGGTCCCTTAGCTTCCCATCTCTTTACCTCATAGCAGGGCATTTCAGAAACAACTGCCACAGCCCCTCTATCTGCTATTAGATCCTGCAGAATTCATAGTGGTGTGGGTGAATTGTATTTTATATTGTCATGATCTGCCTTAAACTTTTTTAATGGAAGGTGATATTTAAAATGTTTTTTTTAAAAAAATGAAGAACAACTCTATTGCAAGGCAACTTTTATTAAACTGTACAGGTAGGACATCCAGATTCCAATGGCCAATAATTTTGAGGGTGAAAGACCTCTCTTTTGGCCTCAGATAAAAATTCTGGCCAACCTTACAGGGCCATTAAAAGTGTCATTGAGATTATGCATGGAACCTTATTTGAACCTTCTTTAAGCATTACATAACTGGTACTGGTACCACTGTCACCTGTCCTTTTCCATTTGCCTTTAAGACATTTGTCATCATTTGCCTGTCTGAATAAAGTATTCCTTTCCAACAGAGCTACTGGGTCCAGATTCCAAAAGTGCCTTGAGATCTTGAAGAGTTGATAAAAGGACTTACCTTGTCTCTGCTGTGTGAGGGTTATGTGGTTGCCAGTATCATTTGAGAGGCTTCAGTTCAAGCTGCTCTGTGGGCAAAATGTTTGGGTGAAAAATACTAAACCCTTGTTTTGAGCTCATGTGCAGCACTTGTGCTTATATGATCCAAAGCTCTCAGCATGCGTGATCATTCCTTTTTTACCTGGGAAAGGATGCACTTTGTGCATGGATGCGATGCGCAAGCTCCTTTGCTTGGACGGGGCATTTTCTTTTCTTAGATGAAAACAAGTAGCCCAAAAGTATAAGAGATTCTATGATAATTATGTTACTATCTCTATTTAAACTGAATCAATTTACTGATATACTTGGAATGTATTTTTCTTGAAGTTTTTTTCCCCTTTTCATGTAGGCTACTTATATTCGCATTTTAAAGTGTTTGTTTTAGGCAGAGAATGATTTAACCACCACTACCCTCATGTTCCTTGAGCTGAAAATCAAAGGGTATGATCACATGTTTTAATTATTGTCTGTAAGCAGCCCTGATTGACTCATGCTAGTAAAGTGGGTTGTACTCGTAAATAAACACACAAATAAAACAAAACTCTGCGTTCTATGCTGGACGTGGGAGTCTGGATCTAGGCATATGCCATCTCTAATTTCTTCATGGTATGTGCAATGGCTGAAGGCATCTTTGCATACCCCATCCTGATTCTGCTCAACAACACCCCACCCCCCCAATAATAGTGCATATGAAATGGTTTTATTTTGCATTATGAAAATGCTCAATATTTGCAGAACCTCCAGGAAATACAAGATGTGCCAGATCTGTTGGGTAGGTACCCATAATACTTCCCTTTTTGCTTAGCCCTAGTAGGAATTCTCACTCAGAATAAATCCCACTGAGATCAGTAGACCATATTTCCTAGACAGCATGTCTGAGAAACCTTGTAGTTAAAACTTTACCCTCAAAGGGCTAACACCCACAGAGCTTGGCCAATTTTAAGGTAGGCTTTTGTTCAAGGGGTGAGATAGTTAACTGCTATGCAACAGCTCTGTACAACAGTATATGTAAGCTGCTGGAGTTCCTGTGAGGAAGGAGAATGGGAAGGAATGCTGTGGCCATGGTGCTGATGGGGTCATTGCTCATTCTTTCATCCGGGTCTTGAGGGACATGTTTCTGATGACAGATCAATTCTTCATTGTCGGGATTCCTGCACAGTTTAGAGGGAAAAGCAAAGGAAGAAGGAACAGTGGGTGAGTTTGCATCTGGATTATCATTCAAGTGGCCACAGGGGTTACTATAACTGGTGGGGGCGCTACCTGCTGCTAGGAATACAGTCTGACTCCAGTGCTTTGCTTGACTCCAAACCACTTCCCCATCTGTCTAGTCCTTCCTTGTCTACAGCTCTTCTTGCTCTCCTGTTTTGGCTAGTTCCAAATGAGATCCTGACTTAGTGGCTGCTAAGGGCTACAGCCCATTTTATTTTATTTATGTCCCCCCTCCCCCTTTTTCTCTGATGAACTCAAGATGGCATAGGATTTGCCGGTGGTTGTGATCCAGAAGCTCTGGTTGCACTGTGAATTTCAAAGAAATAGACAACCATATGTAATTATAGCCTTGATATTTTTTTTTAGAAATTCATCTTTTAGCCAGGACAAGACTCATAGTCCTGGTGGTCTAACTTCCTATTGAATGTGTGCACCTATTTGTGTGCATTATTGTTCCAAAAACATGCTGAGAAGCACAGGGGCTTTGCAATGATAGAAGCTTAAGTAGGTCACACTAATTGGGAAAAGATCAATATAACTTTTTTATAGACTAGAGCTGTGGTTGGTATTTGGCATACTCAACTTCTGATTGATCTCTATGGTAGGGACAAATTAATAATAATATATATATATGGTTGTGATCTTGTAAGTAACATTTACATGAATTCTGGATGCTATCACCACTGCTTTCATGGTATTTTAGCGCTGCATGAAATGCTTTTTCCTACCAATGAACTACAGTACAGGCTGTGACTGGCAATTCACACCGGACAGAAGAGTAGTTGAGTAACATTTAGGGAGAAATGGGCTTGAGAGGTAGGTCACCTTTGCTCCTTCCAGCACAGCTGGGTCATCACGCCAGGAACTGCAGCTATTGAATTACCCAGAAGAAATAGAAAGGGTGGGGAGACTCCTTTTTGGAGTGAAATGCGAACCCATTGGCAAGGAAGCAAGAGGAGCAGCTTTGAAGGGAGAAGTTAAAGCAGATTCCAACAATCCTCCATTAAGTAATTAGGGGGCACGGGGGATGGATCCGTCTGAGATGGTCAGTTACCCCTTTTCTTCTGCTGGGCACTCCCTAAACCGGATCACCTGGGGAAGCTCCTTTAAGGAGCTCCAGATGGTGTGTGTGTGTGTGTGTGTGTGTGTGTGTGTGTGTGTGTGTGTGTGTGTAAAATGCTGCCTCCAGCTGTGGCCAATCACTCCTAGCCAGCCAATCTGCCTTTCTGCTGGAGCCCGCGGCAGCCACACTGCCCATTCGTCACGCTTCTCCGATTGCAGCGCTCTGGATAGCTTCTCCGGGCCTTGTCTGGCTCTTCCTCTCTTGTTTTATCATCCACCCCCTCCATGAGCTAATGTAGTAACATCTCTTCATTGGCTATAAATTCAGGGAAGAGCCATAGATAAAATATGGCTCTACACAGGAAGATGGGGAAACATCTGGTTTTTAGCCCTTAGATTCAGTCTTCACTTGTCTCCTATGACAATGTCACTGTTTGTGCACGTGTAAAAAAGAGAGCCGATACATCTGAGCCACCCCAACTGGATAATTTGGAAGAAACAATTGGCGGGTGGGGGAGCAGAGTAAAATGCTTTCATTTGGATATGCAAAGAATCACGTTGAGTCCAAAACTTTTCCTAACAAGGGAACTGTACATGGCTAGTTTGAGAGGCTGGGTGGTCCAGGCCTCTTCCTTCTCCTTGAAGGGCTGCTGGATCTCTGAACATTCAATGAGGAAACAGCTGATTAGATGCCTCAAAAGCAGCAATGATGCGCGAGCCCTGGGAGAATTCTAGTCAATAGTTTATTTAATGGTGGACTCTTCAGGCAGTGTTCCACTGTGTTTCAGTGTGACAATGTGGCACTGGGTTTAAAAATAATGAGGGTGTATGTGTGAGAGCATGATTAGCTTAATGAGCAGAGAGTGGCCAAGTAGGTATCCGGAAAACTATTGAGCTTCCACAGTTTTTTCTGATCGGAAGGAGGTGAATCATTGTGGAAATTCTATACTTTTTCGGATTCACCTCTTTCTGGTTTGAGCCCTAATACCCTGAATCCAAATTTGGCTGCATTTTGTGCTATATCTACTTGCTCGATAATTTGGGGAGTGGAAGGAGGAACAGAGTTTTTCCACTTGGTTAGCTGTTCTTATTGTGTCTAAAGGGCTAAGTAGTACAGATGCTCAGTCTGCATATTCTTTGTTATTCAAAACAAGTGTCAAAGTTCTTTGCCCTAAAATAGCAAAGGCAGAAGCAAGAGACCTTTCTAAGTCTGTTTTAAAACAAAATTCACATGTGCGTTGTAACAAGAACTCACCCTTTCCAGATGTTTGGTAGTTGGTGTGCTTTTTTTTTTTTTACTGACAAGGAAATTAACAAATTGCCTTCAGTCATTCTTTAGACTCCACCCAGGTCTAGATTCTGTCCAGGCCATATTTTAGCACCTCCTAGAAAGAATACTGCCTCCTCCCTCCATAAGCTATAGGTAATGAAAGAACCTTATCAGCGCTTTCCTGTAGGATCATAACCAGTTGCCAAGGGAAGGCAGCTTCCAGCACCAGCCTTACTCTGTTTTATGTATATGGAGAAGCAACAGCAATTGGGGCGATCAATGAAGCACAAAAAGACCCATGTCTGATCCACCTTTTATGGCAGTAACATGCCAGACCAGACTGAGTTTCTGCAATTAGCCTACAGAGTCACATCACCTTGGAATGTATTGTTGGAATATACTGCAAGGAAGTGTCTTCCCAAAAAAGGCAGCAAGTTGAAGTTCACCAACCTCTCATCCTTGATTTGGCACCCCTGCAGACTTGTGCTGCCTTTCCAAAGGCAGGTAGGGAGGAAAGACAGCTTTGGGAAGGAGGCATGAGGGCTCTGGCAGGGTCCTGGAGCCCTCCCACTTCCTTCCCAGATCTGGGAAAGCGCTAACTAGGTTTTGGAGAAGAGGCTCCAGAACCCTTGCTTATCGGGCTTGGAGACAGTACCCCTTTGGCTAAGGGCCCAGTGCATGTGCACTGCTCGCACAGCCCTAAATCCACCCCTGCAGATGCTGCCCAGGACTTGAACAAATCTATCTGCTTTCCTCTTGACAGTCATAGAAACTGTAGAGACTTGAGTACACTTGCTCGTGAATCCTAGTAAACAGAATATCAATGTATATTTGTTGGCTTCCATTGTTAGTGCTGTCTACCTGTTCCTATCAGATATTATCAGTTGATGAGAGTTATCTGAATTATCCAAGGAGGCTCAAGTCCTCATAGCAAAGCTCTGCTGGGTTAAGAAATCTCTTCCTTTGCCAACTGAAGCACGATCTGCCTTTATCTGTTGTCTCCAGATACTCTGAGATATTCCAAATATTTAAATAGCCCAAGACCATCTGCTGAGTACAGCGGCCCATAAGGCACACATCAAAATGCTCTTAGGAGCCACTGTGCTAATAAGAAGTCTGGATAATCTTGATCCCTAAGTATACATGCATGGCCGCTTGCCTCACTTTTTACCTCTGTTGGTGAACTTGCTTGCTCTGCTGGGGGGCAGGGTGGGAGAAAGAAAGGAAATATTTGGCTGTGTAGGGGTTAGATTAAATATTGTGGCCTTCAGTGTTCTGACACCTTACCTAACAAAGATCGAGTTGTGGGATGAGCCCCCCCCCTCCAACCTAACTGCAACCTGGCTTGCATTCAAGGATTGCTGAGGAAAGGCTGCAGCTGACATCATGAGCACATTTTGCTTCCTTTTAAGAGCTTCTTTCTCCAATTGTCAGCCATTGTAGATGGAATTGCTCGATGATTTAATTGCATGATCACATCTAGGAGTGTTTGGTCTTGGTGTCCAACAGTTCATTTATGTTTGTCCCAACTCTTAATTCCCAGCCCTAGAAGTATTTCAGAGAAAAGAGTCTCCATTTGATGGAATGCCATAGACACAAACTTTAGAAAACGAGCCTCCTGAGCCATCTTGAAGGTGTCTGGCACCAGGACAAGTCATTAGTCAATCCTGAAATAATCATCAAGCAGAGGAACAGCTTATTTTATATACTGTTTCTTAGAGTTAAACACTTCCCCATATTCCAGCACTGATTGGAGCCTTGAATTCTTTCCAAGTGTTCAACCTGTAAAGATATTTGAGAACCCCGGGACCTAGTAGGAGCTTTCCAAAAAATGATAGATTTCACTTGAATTTTCACAAATGGAAAACCACAACTCCCCCATAGCTGCAAAGAAGCAGCTGTCACACCAGGTACACTGTATGAGAAAACACTTTTTGAAAGCTTCAGGGATTTCCTATTATCTGGAAGTCTGTAGTGCTCTTAAAATTTGTGAAGAAAATGTTCTCCCCCCCCTCCTTTTACAGGCACATTTGCCTGGGATAATCAGCTGCACCTGTTTGGAAGCTGCTCTTCATGTTTCCCCCCTCAATTACAAGTTGCACGTGTTTTTGTTAATTTTTCCCAGTAACTCGTAAGTGTCAACAAGCTTACGTTGCAATTCTGGAGCAAGCTGGACATTGTTTTGCTCATGCCATCGTGTTGTGAAACATTGTGAAAGTAGGCTGAAGTCATCTGCAGAGAATACAGATTTCTGGGAGGTTTTCTCCCATCCCTACCCGAGACCAGGGTCCAGGAGGCAATGGGGTTAAATTCTATTGCAGTGGAGTTTACTGCTCTGTATTTAAAATGATGGTAATAGGATAATCTTCATCTGCTTTTATTGGCCAATTCACTGCCAAAAAAAATGTGAGAGTTGCTCTCTACTGGAAAATGGTTCCTATTTATAGGAGAAGAAGCTTGTGATGTCCTAGGCTCAGTATGTTCCATTCTCCCAGATCCTGTTTCTGATCTGGGTTTAATAGTGTGTGTCATGGCCAGATAGGAACCGTATGGTGCAAGGCCCTGGCTTGGCCTGGGGCCTGTGTGTTTAATTCACCCCTACTGCCTAGTGTGGGAGCAAGGGGAGTTTGGCTGTGCATCTTCTCAAATGTTTCTGTCATATCACCTCTCCTTTTCCAAGGCAGGCTTGACAGTGGGCCTTTTGCACATGTTGGGAGGTTTCTACCCCCTTCCTGTTGGTATAGGCCCCCACAGTCCTGGGAAGCACAGCTTCTAGGGAGTTTCTCTGATCCCATCTGTGGTTGGACTAAAAGATAATCTGTAAACTCAAACCTGTACCAAAGGTTCTCCAAGTTGACCTTGTATCCGGAACTGTTGCCTTCCATGTAAGGAGTTTGCCTATTCTGCTGTGTCTTTGGCCTCAGGCAGTTCCCCAGCCTACATTCTTTCCCCTTCTCCTTGGCCTCTCAGATTCCCCCCCCCCTTTAATTTTATGGCTGTTGCCTATCTGGGGACCACACAGCCCGCATTGTCCAGCTTTGGTACACTGCCAAATAGTTGACTGGCAGCAAGTTCGCTACACTACATCTGGTGGTTTCCCAGCAATGGAATCTTCTCCCAGGGCTGCTTCATATATTACTTTTATCAACACAGATGCTAATCCCAGTCTAAGGCAGGTTTCAGGCAGCATGAATGCTCTGCCCACTAGCTGGCCCTTCCTGGTCTCAGAAAGGAAATGTACATTTCATTTCCCTTGTCAGTTTGCCCAAGCACACACTGTTCTTAGAGAAGGAGCAGGGCCTCTTACAGGCCCCTGGATGCAAGGCTGCAGAAAAGGCAGTCCTTTGGGTAAACAGGGCCAGCCCTACCTTTAAGCAGAGTGAGGCAACTGTAATCCCCCTCTGTGGTTACATGGCCTCTCCTGCCTCCTCAAATCTGTTCTAGTGCCTCAGGTGTGGTGGAGCAAGCTATCCCATCACCAGGGTTGAAGTAAGATTCAACTGCCAGTCTAGTCATACTCTGTACATGCAATTAGGAGGGGGCCCAATCTTGTAATTTACCTCAGGCCGCATAATATCTTGGGCCAGCCCTGACTGTGGGCTCCCTCTGGCTCTAAAAGCCTCAGCACAGTTTCACCATTTTTTTTGAGGGGAGGCACTTGCAAGAAAGCTAGTGATGATAACCATACAGTGGCTTTGTCCCCAAATGTGAGATCCATCAGTAGTGAGGGCCGTAGGGTTTGTAATTTCTCTATCTGTTAGGACTCTTCTCCACCCCTGCTTCATTTCCAAAGCCTAGCGGTTGGAGTTGTAGTCAAATGCACAAGAGAACTGGGGAGGTGTATGTTGTGCCACTCGGCCCAAGTCCTAAGGCAAGGTGCCCTCAAACCAAAGCATTCCAAATACAGCCTGTGCTTTCCCCTTTTATTGTTCAAACCTACAAAGCTCAGTCATCTTTTATGAGGACATAGAAAAGTTTGGAATAAGTGGAGAGATTCTGAGTTGTCCCTAGTCTCCCTTTGATGAAATCCCAGTGTAGGAACCACCCCCCTACACACACTTAAGTATGGAGAGCAGTATATTTCCCTATACTATGAATACATGAATTGAACTGCCTCTATAAACATGAGCATCAATGTACCCTCAGCAAGAAAACCCCAGCACTTCATACATTACAACATACCGTATATACTGTATGGTTTGCTACATGGAGATGAATCTCTGTGTATGAAATTGTAACACATGAAGCAGCCTTCAGCATATGGCAAAAATGGCACAACTCCAAAGATATCCATTTCTGCTTCCATATTCCTTCCTCCAGAATAACCGTCTCCCCTTGTAGACTTAACCATTTACTTTCCATGTAAATTATGGAAACAGTTTGAGGAGATTGGTGTTGATGCACGGAGGTTGAACAGGAGAAACTTTGCCTGTTCAACTGTTTCTTTCTTCTCCCCACATCTTTCCTGCTAAGGCAAAGCTGCCTTCCCTGCTTAGCTGAACTCTACTCCACTGAAGAGTATTGCCCTTGCCCCATTGCTGGAGTCAGCTCTACTCTGCAGGAAGTCCAGGGCACTCTTCTTGCCCCTGCTATTTGCTCAGATATGCAACTCTAATGTCCTTATCACCTATCTGAAAAGGATTAACCCCTTTCCTTGCACATTGAAAGCACATTTGTCTCTGTTCTTAGTGCAGGTCTCTATGAAACTCTTGTGAAATTCAAGGTCAAAGAAAAGCACCTGCACTTTGCACTGCAACCTCTGCTCTCTTTGTTTAATTATTCTATGTCTGTCCCAGGATTGATGCCACTGCCCTGGGCAGATCATGAATGCCTTTATCTTTCCATGTTTTTCATCTAGCTCTCCTTACTGCATTTATGTTTTATAAATTCTTCTGCATTCCAAATGTCTCACATGCTCATGCCTCCCTATTCTTTTCTGATCTCTCTCTCTCTCTCTCTCTCTCTCTCTCTCTCTCTCTCTCTCTCTCTCTCTCAATATAGACAGCAGCAGCACTAAGACCGTAGAATTTGAAGAAAGCATGATCTAGGATCTTAGACATTTTGCAAACATTACACTTCATGGAAAAATTTTTTTTTCTGTGAGAAACAGAAATGAAACAGCTGTCTTCTGCTCCTGCTGGGCTTGTTCCTGTGCAGGCTCCCTCTGAATTTATGCTGCAATCCTGTTGGGCAAGGGACCGGTGGCCACCTTCATGGTTGTAAGACTATGTGCCAAGCCCTGGTGTTTACATGCTTAAGTGAGATCTGGGTGGGCTTGATCAATACAGCCATTGAGCTAAAGAGCCAGCCACCACATTCAGACCCTTCACTCCAAAGCTCACAACTAACAGAGCTCAGACTAAAACTCATTCTCAGTGTCATTTGTAAAACCAACAAACCTCAAACCCAGGAGCCTTAAGTCTGATTGTGGGAAGAAGTCTCTTCTTTTGACTTGGAAAATGCCTCCATATTAACACCAGCTCTAACTTTGAAGTGTTCTTGCTTCTGCTTTATTGTACGCCAAGGGCCTTGACCCTTTCTGCATTGCTTCTCTGTAAGCCTTTTAGGCTAGTGAGTACAAGATGAGATACTTAGGCAACAGCTAAAATTAATGAACGGATCTATTTTTATGATTGTCCATCAGAACCCTCTGTTTCCATTCTCGTACAAGTTCATTTCTAAACTTGCCCAGTAAATGTCATCCTGTAACTGTCCTCCTGCAACTGCTAACCTTTCATGAGTATTTTCTTTTCACATAGGTGTGATATTTTATCACCCCAATTACAGAAAATTGTGATTCCTTTTTTCTTCAGTGCAGCGTCTCAGGGCCCCTAGTGTTGGTACTCCTGGCTCCTAGTGTACTCTTCTTGGCTAGAGAATGTGTATATGTATGTGTATATTAAATTGCAGCCAGAATGTTTTCAACTTTCCCTTAGTTTTGGAGTAGGGCTGAATCCATAAAATATCCCAAATTCCTTTGATATTTTTTTGCATAGTTTGGCCATTATTCTCAATGCCTGAGTTCTTCATTAACCACTCAACATAAAGCCAGGGCCAAATTAATCTGTAAGTTTTCTATGAGGCATCCATATTTCTGAAGAAAGAAGACTGAACACAGTCTTACCAGGACATCTGGAAGCTTTGATCCTAGCTACTGAGTAAATCTGGTTGTATCACAGATCTGAAAGCTTTGCTGCCTGTGCAGATACTTTCTGTAGTGACACAGTGTGATGATAACCTTAGTATACCCATAACATGACATACTATGTCATCAGAAACTGAGGAGTCAAAGGAACCCACCAGATTCTAATAACTTTCTTTCTGGAACTGTGGCATTTGGAATTTCAAGTGGATTCAGGAAGGATGGGTGAGAGAGCATGGAGGGCAAAATTTCAGAAGATACCTGGATAGAAAACCAGTGACTCCCATACCCATAATGTTTCCAGATAAAACTGGGGGATTATATCGACTTCAATCCTAGCTGTTCTTGAAATCTAGATCCTTACTCAGCAGGTTGTTTATCACTTGGCTGAACAAGGTACATGCTTTAAGTCCTGTTTAAGCCCACAAATGAATGGCCATAAGGCATTTTGATGGTTGTGTGCTGTAGCAGTGACATTTCCTAAATGTAATGGCTGGGTGACTATGCAAGATAGGTGCCTTTTAAAAGGTAAATGTTTTGACCCTCCAACTCATTTATATCCTGCAACAATATCAAATTTGGCTGAGGGCATTATATGTACCTGCTCCCTATTGACAGGTTCATGTGGAGGAGGCCTTCTTGTCGTAGAAGCCCCTCCAATTAGAGGCTGGACCAAACCCAAGTATTTCTACAAGACTGTCTCTTTTGGCTTTGCTCCCAAATATCTTTAAATCAATAGGCACTAGAAAATTTCATTTGAAAAGCAATCAAAAGAGAGTGATTTCCAACACCAAATTCTGCATTCCTGTGGCACTGTAATTTGTTGACGAGTTCATGCTGAGCTAGTTGTGTGACCGCCAACTGCTGTTTCCTGTTAACATTTTGACCTGAGCAAACATGCCTACATGCTAAATTGAGCCAAATGGAATTTTGGTGCTTCGTCACAACCATAATTTTGCAGGTGGGTTTCACTGCAAGGGGGGGGGCAATCTGACTTGAAGTCAGCTTAGCATATGTTGGGTAGCCACATTCATCTGGCAAATATGTGCACCTATAGCATTCCCACTTCATTTCCCCAAATCTTATGGAAAATAGGTTTATCTGTATACAGTACATCTATTAGAACTTGTACCATGGGGAATATCAAAGTAGGACATAAGACTAGATCATGTGCAGGGTCAAATGAAATCTATAACTATGCTAACTTTAGCTCCCATAGTCAGTAACTACAGCCCACTTTAAAGAGGTGCCATGTGAATAATTTGCATTCTTAGGGCAGATGTGGCTGTTACGTTGCATGTTAAATTTAACACCAGCTTAGCAGTAATAAACAGGCCAGTTCACAATTAATGTAGCACCCTTGCAGTTCCCAGCAGGGCTTTTTTCAGGTGGGCGTCATTGCCATTCTAAGAGAACAAGGGAGAACTTCATGGTGAGCTCCAGCACCACATTTTCTGGAAAAATAGCAGTACTGTAGTTCCCAGCATCTTCCTTCTCAACAGACAGTTGTATAATGTTGTGTACAAAACATTAGGCTACCATAATAGCAAAAAAAATGTTATGCATAAATATCTGTCTGTTTGAAATCTTACTCTTGGTTAAAAAAAAACCTTTCAGACATCCAATTAATATCAAGAGCATGCATTTTGCTTTGGCTGTTTTTGCATAAAGAAAAGAGGCATGTGCAAAATTGCAGTATCTGTCTTTCCTGAAGGGTCTTGTTTGTCTTGGAGTCTACACAAAGTTGGAGTATGCTCTGTCATGGTGCCAAACAATTTGGCAAAGACTATGAGCAGAGTTTCATTCAGTATGGATTCTTTCAATGTCCGGTGTTGTATGTCCTATCCCTGCATGCTCTCACAGACACGCACACACACATGTTGCATTCCTGATATATGCACCACTTATCTCTTGGACTTATGATGGTTTTGTGGCTTGTATAATTATATAGGGCCATGTGTATGTGGTTGGCTCACCTACTCCAAAGGCCCCGTGGTAACAATTAATAACGGAAGGGCGAACACGGTAAAACATAAATCTTCTCTTAACTACTAAGAACATTTAACCTTTTATTGAAAAACAAAAAAACAAAACCAGAAAGCCAAACCTTGGCTTGTCATTTCCATAAGTGTGTGGCTAGGGAAGGATAATAATTCCCAATTCAATAGTTAGCAGTGATTTATTTAGGCCTAAAAAGAATACAAGAGCTGCTATACTGTGTTTAGGCTATATTTCCACACATCTCAATTGAGGGGGGAGAGAATGAAAAGAAAGAAAGAAAGAAAGAAAGAAAGAAAGAAAGAAAGAAAGAAAGAAAGAAGAGGAGCTTGTAGGTTAAAAGCCAGAACTAGCTGGAACTCCATATTCTTACAGATCTTGTATCTCAGTGCAGACCAACTTACTGAATTTCATTTTCCTCCTTTCCTTCCCCCTTGTCTTTCTGGAAAAAAGATTGTGGCTCTGAGCACTGCAGTGTGTAGTGTCTCTTCTTCCTGTAAGGAAATTCTGCAGACTGTACCACACTGGAAGAAGGGGAAGCCATGGGCCAAACTGTGCAGGAGATCCATGGTCAAATTTCTGATCTTCTTTTCCCCTTAATAGCAACATCATAGATCTGAATCTGACTACTACCCCGCTCCAGTGTAATAAGAAGTACTGGAGAAAAATGCAGCAATTAGCAGGTGTGTGTATATGATGTGAGGTTTATGTCAGATCAAGAAATAGCATAGGTACTGGGACTCCAAATTTGGCAGCCTGGAATCTTACTCTTTTTTTGGATGAAGAGGGGCAGCTAGATTATCAGATCAATGGCACCAGATGCAGAGGTACTGGAACTGATCTAGACCAGGCCCGAGACAGACCCCAAGTCTGTTGGATTGGGACATTTGAGCCAGGAAATCCCTGACTTGGGCTCTTTGGATTCTGTGCTCTTAAAGCTTGTACCCTCTGGCAAAATAACACATAACACCAGGGACTCACAATGCCGGGTTATCCCCTCAGCATAGACTACAAGCCTGGAGGAATTGTCAGAGAGAAGGAGGAGGGCTAGGCTCTAAGCCAGATGTTTTAAAATATTCCAATCCTCAAGCAAGGCGCAGAGCCTGAGAGGGGTGATCTGGCTGTGGAGTCACAAAAAGCTTCAGTACAGTCCTTCCCCCAAAGAATCCTGGGAACTGTAGCTTTCCTCTCACAGAGCTACCATTTTCAGCATCCTTAACAAATGACAGTCCCCAGGATTCTTTGCTTTAAAGTTTTTGCTTTAGAGTCATGTGCTTTAAATTTGTGCCGAATATGCTTTAAATGTAGAGTGTAGATCTTGGTCACTTGGAGCTTTCCATGGTGCTGCAGCCACTGACCCACCTTGCTGCCTTGCCCCATTGTGTCCTGTAGGCCTCTTGTCCAGCTCTGGACAGCACAGAAGGGGGTTAGGGCTGAATGTGTTATCTGCCACAGCCACTGCTCTGATCAAATTTGGACCCTCTGCCAGAGCCAGCTTTCAAGTCGAAACCAGTATGTCATGAGATCCAGTTATGGATCTTCAATATAACATACAGATTGGTTTTTCTTGAGCAGGAAACTCTTTCTTTCTCTAGTTTTCTCCATCTCTACCCCTAAAACTGGTCATCCTCCTGTCCGTCCTCCAGCAGCAGGAAAAAGCTTTCATGCCAATGGCCATAGGTATATACGCCACACCTTGTTTTCCTCCAGCAGTTGCTGTAAGTTGTCAGTCTTGTCTAGACTGCCACTGTCTTAGGCTATTTGTCAGGAAATTCCCATTCATGGTATGTGTATGTATGTATGTATGTATGTATGAGGAGAGGTAATGCATTCAGCGCATAGGGCCACCACAGAGGCCAGACTTCTGATGGTCACATAAGTAAGGTTCCTTGCAGGACATGGGAATTCCGTATCAGGGATGAGGAACCTGTGGCCTTCCGATGTTGCTAGACTGCAACTCCCATCATCCCACACCACTGATCGAGCTGGCTAGGGCTGATGGGAATTGGATTACAACAACATCATAGGTTCCCTACCACTTTTTCTACATGTGTAATGTGGAGCAATGTATTAATTTTCCTTTCCGGCTTCCTTAAGAAAAGACAAAGTAGGAAATGGAGAGCTGGCTGTGCATTATGCTCACAATGTGAAAAGTTATATAGGATACAAGCATGTTCACCACACTGCCTGACAGCAGCTCTCCAGGGTTTCAGGCGGGGGTCTCTCCCAGCTGTACTTGGAGATGACAGGGATTGAACCTGGGACCTTCTGAATGCAAGGCAGATGCTCTAACCGCGCAAAGCCTTCCCTCAAGTTGCCACATCAAGTATGTTGCCTGTTGACAATTCTGCAGGTGCTGGTGGAGATAGGCAGAGAAAGCAAGATGTAATCATGCACAAACACACAAGGAGCAAGGGATGGCTCTTCTTCCATTGTTTCTCTCGTAGCATCCAAATTTCTCTAGGAGTTGGGGGTAGGGAAATTAACAGCTGTGCGAAGATATAAAAGGGGAGAAAAAAGGGCGGGAGGGAGAATGGCTGCCAGTGGCTCTTGTGTTAACCTACCGTACAATCTGCTCTCCACTCCCTCTGGGGAGCTTTCAGAACTCTCAACATACTCTTTGTGGTGAGTGTAATGTGTAGCCAGTCTCTGAGCTCAGTTCTGTGTATTGGACTGAAGGCTTTTCTTCCAGCCGTTCTAGAATTCTAAAACTCCCAATAGGTGAAACAGTCTCCTTTCTGTGAAATACTTGAATGGCCCCCACTGCTGGTGGAGACACATCTTGAAGTAATATGCATCTCTTGATGACACCTCCTCAGCACTTAGTAAATCTGACCTCCCCTTTCATCTGTCATTACACTGGAGCACATGGCTCAGCAAGCGGTTAACACATTGCCTCCAAACTTTACATTTCTGAGAGAGGAACATGTGCTCCTTGAAAGTGACTCGTGGTATTAAGTGTTTAAACCCATTTCCTGTTACCTTAGGGTCAGGAGGTCAGACAACAGGAAGTCTTCTTGTACTTCCATCCTGCCAGGCTGCCTTTCCACTGCCTTGCAGAAGTCTCTGTGCTACTGGCACTATCTTGTTTGGAAGTACCGGTAAGCCTTCATTCATCTTTGCATATTACAATCACTGCATTAGAATGTGTTTTGGAAAGGAGAAGTTCTCAGATTTCCTTCTACTTAATAGAACAGACATTTCCATTATGCATTTAAGTATCCAAATGTTTTAATATATATTAGCCAAAAGAATAGATTTTCTGCCTGTTTAGAGAAACAGTTTTATTAATTTCTGGATTCAGAGAGCAGCTTTCCGAGGACATGTTGAAGCTGGAAACTTAACGATGAAACAAATTTCATACTATAGATTTTAGCAACTTCTACTTAGACTCCTAGTGGAATTATTTGTCGACCATTTTCCCTGACCATTTTTAGCTTCTCCAGGTCCTCATTTAAACCAGACTAGTAATTTGGTCCTTAATTTGGCACCTGTAGCTCATTGAAAGTTGTGGGCTGCATTTGGAAGCTTTATTGCTGGGTAACACAATATGCTTTTAGGATCTAAATAGCACCATTAACAGAAAATTGGCTCCTGCTCAGAGTAAAAGTATTTATTAGATTTATTTGCTTAATGTTTATTGGAAAAACGGTTGCCCAACAGCCACAGGGAATGCATTTCCTCTGAGGTCCCAAGACAGGGTTTGGAAATTCTTCCTTTCTATTTCCAGGAAGAGTTGAAGCGGTTGGTTAAGAGTAGTTCTCTTCAGGATATGAATGGACATAGCCCAAGGAGATATAGCGTGGGGAGTATGAGTATATTTTGTGGAGGATTCTGCCTCTCTGGACCTCATGAGACATTTGTGGTGTATATGTGTACCTGCTGCTGACTCATATCACCCCATTCTTATGCCTCCTCAGTAATGCTTACCGTAGTAGAAGAGAGCTGACAACCAGTGTTCCAGCTGAGATGGTTTCTTCTTCCCCTGAGTGCCACCACAAAACTACTCAGGAACTGTCTTGCTCTGTAGTTTTCAAAAATATTCCCCTGCCCCCTCATAGCTTGTATTGACTGATTTATTAAATTGCTTTCATGCTTATTGTTTTAATATTTTCATCTAATCTTTTTTCGATAATAGTCTAGTAAGTGGTATGTAATTAACGTGTGTACATTAAAAAATAAATTAAAATTGTACCAGTCCTTGCTACGATTTATTGGCTAAGCTCTAGCTTGCAGGGGTTAGGAAGACACTGAATGGGATGACATTCCAGCAACCCAGTTTATTGGGTTTTGGTCTGAGCAATCCCAGTTTTACTCTGAGCAGAAGCCAATTTGCTGTTAATGGTGGTATTCAGAGCCTAAAAGCATATTGTGTTACATAGCAATAAAGGCAGCCTATTACTGTCAGAGAGTTAGAGGTGCCAAAACTGACGCAGCCACACCTTCACATTTATGAAGACTATAGCACTGGTCTTCACCCCTACATATGACAATTGTCCTCTGTCATATTGTGCAATCACCTTATGTAGCCAAAATAGCACCATCCGTGCAGAAGAGGCAGGCATCAGCAGGTTTGCGAAACTGTAAGGTTTGCAGAAGTGTGTGCGTGTGCGCACACCCACCCACACCCACACACTCTTCTGAAAGAACTCTTTAAGGAGAAGGACCCCAAAACAGTCCAATGAGAACTGAGCATACTAAGTAGGTACAGAATATTGTTGTTCAGGGGAGGAATGGAATGGAATGGAGTGGCTGGAACTTTGAGCAGTCTACACTTCAAGAGCTTCTTGCAGGTTCCAATATTTTGTTCTTGGCAAAGTGAGAGTGCTTTCCAGTTAATTATTTTGGTGATTTTTTTGTGATAAGCAATTGCATTAGAGCAGGCATCCCCAAACTGTGGCCCTCCAGATGTTTTGGCCTGCAACTCCCATGATCCCTAGCTAACAGGACCATTGGTCGGGGAAGATGAGAATTGGAAGGCCGAAGATTGGGGATGCCTTTATTAGAGTGTCACAGGCCTCTACGGGATTTTCTTTGTACTGTACTGTGATTACATGAAGCAACACAAAGCTCCCAGCCTCCATGCCTACACTCTTTTTGCAAATAAAGGTAAAGGTAAAGGGACCCCTGACCATTAGGTCCAGTTGTGACCGACTCTGGGGTTGCGCGCTCATCTCGCATTATTGGCCGAGGGAGCCGGCGTATAGCTTCCAGGTCATGTGGCCAGCATGACAAAGCCGCTTCTGGCAAACCAGAGCAGCACATGGAAACGCCGTTTACCTTCCCGCTGTAGCGGTTCCTATTTATCTACTTGCATTTTGACGTGCTTTCGAACTGCTAGGTTGGCAGGAGCTGGGACCGAGCAACGGGAGCTCACCCCGTCACAGGGATTCGAACCGCCAACCTTCTGATCAGCAAGCCCTAGGCTCAGTGGTTTAACCACAGCGCCACCTGGGTCCTTTTTGCAAATATTGAATATTAAAAGAAATATTTGGAGTGAATACACATGAGAGTGTAAAGCAGCTAAAAAGCTGTTCCTTTGTTCTTTCTTCCCTAATATTAGTGTATCACTTTATGAACCTTCCTTCCTGATTTCATTTAATTTATTCTAAAAATATATATTTAGGGTCTATGATCTGAATCTTTCCTGCACTGAAGGGAGGCAGGTTTATTTTTAAAAAAGGAGATAAAATGCAGGATGTCTATTTGTTACATTTATATACTGCGTGTCTGCCAATACACCCAAGGTGGTTTACAATTTAAAATATATTTAGATCCAAGAAGTTCAATACATAGTGGGAAATGAAGGGGACCTCAGTTCCAGATATATCTCTTCCACTGCACACTTAGGGCTGGTTTGATACTTAATAAGCAGTGAATTCAGGAGGACCACCCTTGATTTGACGAAAACCTTTTAGCAAATTTCTCAAGTCCAAAATACAGCAGAAGTTGCCTTTGCCACCAGTATGATTCTGCATGACTTTACTGCAATTCATTCTATACTAGATGGCTGTACATTCATAGAATTGTGCATGGAACCTCAAGAGAGATCACTATATTTAGCCATTTATGGGAGTAGCGTATACATGACACACACACAATTCTGGGGGAGATGGGCTTTCTGCCCAAGTGGCCAAATGTGATTGGGAAAGGCTCAAGTTCCCTACAAATGACAGTGGGTTGGAAAGAAGACAAAGAAAGACGCTCTATCTTTTATTGAGCTGGCAAAGTACTAGGGATGCTTTATCAAAGACTTAAGTGCTGCGATATCCCCTACCACTAATGCATGAAAAAAGGATTCACATGACAGGTTCTTTGGGGCTGAAAAGTGCCAGATGGGATTTGGAGCCATTAAGCAAATACTGTCCCAAGTTCAAGTGCTTGCAAACTCTGATTTTGATAAACCTCTTGTGGCGAGGACATATAATTCAGATGCAAGCTTCGAACCTATTCTTCTGCCTCAAGTGGTCGTTGGCTACAGACATCCTTATCTAAGCAATAACCAGCTGTCTTGAGAGTATAGCCTTGCCTTGCAATTATACAAGAATGTACATTTGAACTGTTAAAGACCACGGAACTTTACTTGCCCAGTAAGAATCTGAGTTTGTTTGGACTGTTTCTCTGTTTGTTGTGACTAATCTTGCTGAAAAATGTGTGAATTTGCCCACCAGTAGAGATAGGATAAAATTTTGCATTTAAAGGCGAACCTACCCAGCATATTTTCACTTCCTGAAAAAAATACATGAACCAAAACAGCCATCCTTTGACATGTGCACTTCTCCAAATTTTGCTATGCAGTCAAATAATGTGTACAGAACTGCATAAACTGGAGGGAAAGTGTGCATAAAGATAAATATAATCATGAAAATAACATACAGCGGTGTATTACATGGGAGTAGGCAGGATTTTTATTGGGAGTTAGGCCTTTTATTAGGGGGGCAGAACCTCAGTTAGCTATGAATTTATATTGATTTTTAAAAATAATAATAATATATTTATTGATTTTATAACAAACAAAAACAAAAACGCACAGAATACAAAACACAAAAATACAAAAAACACAAAAATAAAATTCCAACTTTCCATATCTTAGTTCAAATCTAGCACTGTTGACTTCCTCATTCCTCCTCCAACTGCGTTACATTGTAAATAATCTTTAGTAATTTCTACATCTTGACCTTAAACTTGTTTTCCATTTTAACTAAGCCTTTTTAATATTATATTATTGTATCTTAACATATATTTCAAATCCTTTTCCAAACTTATAACTACATCTAAATATATTTACTCCTCTACATTTTATATTTCTACAACCTCTCTGTACCTCCTTCACTTCAATTAATTCTATCCAATATTATGCTTATTCTTTAAATAAACTCTAAATTTCTTCCACTCTTCTTCCACCACTTCTTCCCTCTGATCCTGGAGTCTCCCGGTTAGCTCCGCCAATTCCATATATTCTATCATCTTCTTCTGCCATTCATCCACTGTTGGTAATTCTTCATTCTTCCAATTCTTGGCTATTAAAATTCTTGTTGGTATTGTGGCATACAGAAAAAAAAACATCTTTCCTCGGTAATTCATCTCTAACTATCCCATGTAAGAAGGCTTCTGGTTTCATAGCAAATGTGTTTTTCAACACTTTTTTCAATTCATTATGAATCTTTTCCCAGAGGTCCCTTACTTTGGGACAAGTCCACCACATGTGGTAAAAGGTTCCTTCTTGATTTTTAAATTTCCAACATTTATTGTCATGCTTGTGATAAAATCTTAGCTAATTTTACCGGTGTGAGATACCATCTATACATCATTTTCATCATATTTACTCTTAAAATATTACACACGGTAAATTTCATATTCTTCTTCCACAACCTTTCCCAATCCTCCCATCATGATATTATGTCCCACATCATTTGCCCATTTAATCATTACAGATTTCATTAACTCATCTTTCGTATGCCATTCCAACAGTAAATTATACATTTTTGATATACCGGTAGTATTTATATTGATTTTTATTGATTTATGAGAACAGCTGCCCCTCCCTGCACCCCCCCCCGGCTATGCCCGTGGTGTATTATATTAGGGAAACTGCTCTGCAAAAATGTGTATATTGGGGGGAAAGCATGCAAATATGTGTATATTAGGAGAAAATCACACTGAAATGCTGACGAATTTTCATGAGAACTTAAAAAAAAAAACACCAAGCAAAGTGATGTGGAACTGTGCAGGCCTAAATTTAAGATTGGAAAAATGAGAAAATTAAGAGAAAATCCTGCAGTGAAGGAGTGTGGTGCAGTAAGGGAGGGTTCAATTCCCCTCGTTTGAAATACTTTTTAAAAAATTAAAATAGAATCTCTCATCCAGATCCCCTGGTTTATAATTGAACAGGTGTCCTGGCCCTCCCCAGCCAAGGAAGGCACACTTCTGATAATTAACTCTTTATTGACAGGAGGAACACTTGCGACAGCTTCCAGAGTGCTCCAGATACACATACACACATGCTTCTGAGCCTCTAGGCAGCTGTCCACAGCTCTAGGCTATGTGGAGCAGTTGCAGCAACAGGGGGACCCTGGACCCCTGCCGGCTTATATACCCTCCCATGACGGGGGGGGGGGGTGCGCCTGTAATCTGAGACTTCTCCTGCATGTTGTAGGATTGGGGATGTGTTTAATAATGTTATTATTTATTTTTATTTGCTGCCCTTTATATCGCTGAAGCTCAGGTCTGGTAGCAGTTTCCTAGCGAGGCTTAAATATAAGATAGTTGCATAGATATAACAACACTTTCAGTTGTAATGATTTGAAGACACCAGGATGGTGCCGGTGGTCACTAATAGGCCTCTACTGTGCTCATAAATAATTGTCACCATCTTTCCATCATGTATAGAAGTGGAAGATTCAAGTATTAGAACATGAATCACACATCTTACCTTGACACTTTTTTTCAGATATGCACACTATGACTTTAAAAAAATCACTGAAAAGAGCCAAGAAATATAGGACAGCAATCTGATAACAGAATGGTGAGCAGGATCTACCTTCTTTTAGAGAGGATGGTGGTAGCTCTGGCCTATAAATAAGCTTGTCCTCTGTTTTGCACCAGATTGTTTAAGTGAAATGGAAGCAGATTTTAATGCATTTTTTTGTCACCATGCATATGTGGGTCACAGATTTGACAGGCTTCTCTAGAACTGAGTGTATACAAGAGAGAGGGCATGCCCATGTTTCCTGAAATGAGAAAGAAGCTCAGGAATCTCTGTTACACATCTCTGCTTGCTACTAGTATGCAGTCCATCTGCCCTGGACATGCTGCATGCTTGTTTATCTCATTGACCTGCTGGTAGGCTTTCTGGCTCTGGTGACTGCATGCTGGGCACTGTGCCAAGAGGTCGGCAACTTCATTTTGCAAGTGAAGTTACCTGCCTTACATAAGGTCATGTGCTAAAGCAAATGTGACTAACCAGTCCGTTTGGCCATGTGGCACCTGAAAACAAAGGGACCAAAACAATGTGCCTGTCTGTGCTGCCTGCAACCATTAGATTTTCCCCTGCAGATTCCTGACCCTAAGCTGTCTGCACTTAATGCGATTTCTAACTATTAGTTCTCGAAAATGCAGCTTTCCCACACTGTTCCTTATAGCAGAAAGGAAGAAATTGCATCACCAGAAGGAGGAATGTAACTGATAGACCTTTGCAAGAGATATATCCATTTACCATCTGAGTGGACTCAACAAGGCAGCTCTCAAATCCAAATATGATGTCAAGGCCTAAGAGAAGAATCTCATGATCCTCACACTCACAGACTGTTCTTGCACTTCTAGTCTGTGCAGTATTACTTCTCTTGCTGCATTCTTTTAAGTGCAGCATAAAAACACAGCAATTTTTCTCATATGCACATGGGATGGAGGAGAGAAGAGGATCTCCTCTTGGGCTTTTCTCAGATCTTTTCCCTCTGTAACTGTTTACAGGTCCATGCACAAGACTGTCTGTTTTAACGTTTTAACATTCTAGTTTTAAGGGCTCTCTGTGTCCAATTATACAGTAGCATATCTCTGGAATATTAACACATTAAAAGCAATATACTTCCAGCAAGGAAATCTGATCTTAATTGGCCCTGGAATATTGTATTTTCCAAACTGAACTGTGAACCGTTCAGTGTGGAATCCCCCCACCCCCCCAAGACTAAGGAAAACATTAGGTTCTCTGTGAATAAACTGCTCAGAGGAACAAGGATTTGACTCTTGGCATTTACCTGTCAATCTTCCATTTTCCAGCCTTTTACCCAGAAATGAGCACAGGAACTAATTGACTCCTGTCCCTTTCTGTCTCCTTTT